>NW_016690190.1:8152671-8268494 GCF_001604755.1 Lepidothrix coronata
CTTTTTCTTTCTTTCTTTCTTTTTCTTTCTTTCTTTCTTTTTCTTTCTTTCTTTCTTTTTCTTTCTTTCTTTCTTTTTCTCTCTTTCTTTTTCTTTCTTTCTTTCTTTTTTCTTTCTTTCTTTTTCTTTCTTTCTTCCTTTCTTTCTCTCTTTCTTTCTCTCTTTCTCTCTTTATTTTGTTCTCTTTCACTCTTTCACTCTTTTTTTATTATTTTTTAACCCCATTATTATCTCTACACAAAGGGTTGTTTTTTCTTTTGATTTTAATGTTTTGGTAGTTGCTTAAAAGGTCTTCTGTGAAATTTTGATATTCAAACTCATAATTTAGGACCTATACCAAAACAGTGCTTTGTAGAGGAATCTCAAGGATACAATGTTGGGAAAAGTCAAAAAGTACCAAAAAAAAGGCCATCCCCTCATAAATTTCTCTCTTTACCCTGGCCAGTCTTTGCAAAACAGGATTTGTCTGCTCTGCAAGAAACTCTGAATACATACACCTCCTCTTACACACACTACACATAAAGGGAAGGTCTCTGTTCTGCACAAGTCATGAGGCTGGGCCAGGAGGTGGCTGATGACTTCTGTAAGGTTACAGGGTGCACAGCCAAGTAGGAGACAGGGAGCACAGTGCAAAAGCTCACTTTTTAAGTGCAGAGAGATAACTGAGAGTACAAACCACTGAAACACCAAGGACAGTAGCTGCAAATGCAAACTGCTGCATTGAAACCCGGCTTCCCATTTCCCAGGAACATGCTCTGTACCAAGGGAAATGTGCAGGAGAATGGAAGAAAATAAAAATAGGCTGCCTTGTTCTTAACTCTAATTTTCCCAAATTGGTAGGCTAATAATTTAAATGACAGTAATTGAGCAAAGTTCTGGCTTTCTAAATGCTACGTTCACTTGGCAGCTGGTTTTTTTTCTCAGCAAGCTAGTTCTAAGTGCTGGCAGGCAGTGCCTTAGAGTTGCTCAAATTTTGCAGCTCAAGACCCTAATAACAGTATCTATACTGAAGGCTGGCAAGCAGGGTGGCCCCTGCATATTTTTGTAGAGAAACGTGCTTTTTGATATGACTTCAAATTGCCAAAGCCATAATGTCCTCCAAAGAAATGTACATATTATGCCTGCGTGCAGTTTGCATCTGTGTTTACACAATAAATCTGAACATGCACTCATCACATGGCTGATCAAAAAGGCCTGTCAAAAAAAGGAAAATACCTCAACAGCAACATTTAAAAATAAAACCATAATTCAAGACACCTATTTGAACGCAGAATTTCTGCTCACACTGAAGGAAATGGTAACATTCCTAATGACTTCAGTGGAAGCAGAACCTAACCCAACCCACTGCCCTATTGCTCTGTTTCCATCAGGGGAGTGTTCTTTATAGTACCTGAACCTTCCCACTATCCTGTTAACTTCAGTGGATTTATGACAACACCACTGGATATTCTCTGAGTTCAAGTGGGAGAGGAACACAAGGCCTATAAGTTTAAGTCATAAATTGCTTGATTTCTCAGTGTGTGTTTCTCTGCTGCCTTGCATTGGGCACAATGTTGTGCACAGCAGCAAAGTTAGTGTAAATGGTAAGAAACAAAAGAATAAATGCCCATGGGATGTTCAAGGCTGTAGAGAAACAAGCTTCATCTCCCTTCATGTTGCTGATGACACCTGCAAGCCTCACGCTGCCGTGGTGGTGTCTGGTGAATCTTAGCAAGGTGACTGTCAAGTTTTTTTTACCTTGCAGGCAGGTAAAAAAATGGGAGGCAAATATAGATTATACACTCTCTGAGAGTTTCTTCTGAGATAACAAAATCTCTCAACAGGCTTGAGAGAACCACAGTTTATAAAGAACTTAAACTCAGCCGAACTTCCCCTCCTGATTTCAATGGTGTCTTTCTTTCAAGATTGCCATACAAAATCTAACCAGTAAAGGGCATCTTTACCACCTTTGTTATGGCAAGAACCCTCCTCCCTTCCCCAGTTGAATGTGTTTATAAGTATAAATTCTAACCCAAGACCAGAGTTTATACTTCCTCCCCTTCTAAGTTCTGTCTGATTGATAGTCAGTTCCCTGATGTCATGGATGTTTGGTGAAAAAAATAATCTGCAGTACCATGTGCCCTTCCACCCTCCTCTGAATAAAGTTGTCACAGGTAGTCATGGCCGGAAAACACCAGCCAGTATGCCATCCTGAGCTACTAGTGGGAGCCAGAAAACTCCAGTTTGAATTTCTAGTTCACACTACTCAGCTGGGAGTCTGGCTAGAGCTCCTCACTGAGGAACAGTCTCATGGTGTCTGCTGCGGGTTACTTTAGTCACCTGATGTAGGTGAGATTCAGAGGACCAGAGTTAGACACCTGTGTTCCTAACAAAGGTAATAAAGGGACATTAGCAGTTGTGGGGATGGGATTTCTTCAAAGCAGCTACATTAGATCACTCACCGAGTCTAAGGTAGGTGAACAAATACCCCCATCCCCTCACCCTCTTCGACTGTGCCAGACTCATTTAGTCACTTTCTGTAATAGAGCTCAGTCTAAAGTTTTCTGTTTACACTGTCACTTAATCCAGTTCTGGAGCTGTGATATCCTCCTCAAATCCAGCAAGTATTCAATATCCCTTCATACCTGGATGGGGCAGAATGTCCCTTGTGAAATATGTAAAAATTTTCCCTTCCTCTGCTGGGTGATGTTCATAATGATTACCTCCACAAAGAAACCACTCTGTCTGAAGGAATATTGCCCTGGGCTTTGTGAGGAAAACTCAGGGGAAAATGCTACAGCATTTAGAATAAAAGTGGATGAAGATGGACAGGAAAAGGGATATGGGATTGAGCTGAACAGAAGGAGCAAACTAAAGAGAGCAGTGATCTCTCCTTTAGTTCAGCTCTAAAGCATCAAATCCCTGAGGGATTCTGGTTTTCCTTCATGGAAGAGAGATCAACTGTCCACTGCAACTGGTCTAAGCACTAAAAAACATTACAAAAAAGAGCCCATTTTATTTTATATGTTCTATTCGATTTAGCTAAAGAGACCTTCATATAATACAAGCATCATACTCACAGGTGTCCTCTGCCATCCAAGGGAAAAGCATATGATTGCAAAGAGTAGTTTTTGAAAACAGTCATTCTGCTGCTTTGCTGATTCTAAATGTTATGTACTCGGTGCACTCAAAGTGCATATTTTCATTGCTGAACTTTCTCTGACTGGGTCTTTCATAGTTATCTTACTGTCTTCTTCTCTCTCTTTTCTTTCAATGGGGACTAAACTTCTCCTTTGGGGCCTGGGGGTAAATTGTCTGCTATGTTAGAAATACTGCCTCTCCCCTCCCTCCCCCCCACAGTTATATGCTCTGAGCACAACCAGGTGGGTTTGGTTTCTGAACAGATGCTAATGGCAAAGTGTGTTTGTGTCTCCGTGTGCCTTCCTGCAGATGACTGCCTACGGGGCTTTCCTCCATAAGGGCTCCTTCTGCAGAAACTATTTCAACATCTTAGACCTGCTGGTGGTCAGCGTTTCTCTCATCTCCTTTGGGATCCAGTGAGTGAGCCATTTCCAACTGGCTGTTTTTGTGGGGGTCGTAGGGTTGGGCTGGGAGGGATAGCTCAGCCTCATGTCTTATCTGGGTAAGATTTTTCTCATGAGCCTGTTGAGGTATTCATAAGCTATTTTTCTCAGGTGATTCAAGAGCATTAAAATGCATCCTTAAAAGGGGAGGTGATAATTGGGAAATGCTACGCTGGTGACCTGGAGGGGAGGATCTTCCAGAAAGAGCAAATGAAAACAAAAAACTTGGTGTATTGGAAATCATGACATTTAGCTTCGTTCCAAGATCTCCGATTCACTGTATTGGTTCAGGACAGTTCAGTGACTTACTGTTCCCTCCTAGACCTCTCATAACCTCTTTGGAAAATGGGGTGATACTGTTTTGCTGCTTCCAGAGATGTTGTGAGTCTTGGTCAGTTTAAGACCATCAAGCGCTTGGAGAGTTTTGTGATAATCTTCAGAGTGGTGGTGGCTGTTCTGTCACTATATTTTCTTTTATTCCTCTGTTAATTTGCTTAATAAGTTTACAGATTTATTTGACCACGTGGAACTCGGTGTGTCAGATAGGGAGTTTGCTAATTAGTTTCACATCTGATGAGAAACAAGCTCCCAGTTTTTACCATCATAGGTTAGCAGCTCACATATGTTATATTCCAGTGCTAAGTCAGGCAGAAGAATTTGTAAGGTCCATTGGGCTTTCAGTCAAGGTCTTAAGAATGGCACAGTGCTCGTTTTGACCTGCTGTTTCTTTCTTGCAGACCTAACTAGACTCTTACTATTTTAAAATAAAAACTGTTCCCTAAATCAGTAGGAGGACTTGATGTCATACAACAAGAAGATTCTCAGTCGGGATTTTAGTCTTGGAAGGTGCAGAGGGCTCTGCTGCAGTAGATAGTTGTGTTCAGTACTTAAAATTAAGCACATAAGTCATCCTAATAAATTCAGTGGGAGTTTCCACATCCTTAAATTTATGTACACACTTAACTGATTTGTGGGATCAGAGGTCAAACACATTGCAGGATCAAACTCCAAGTAGACAGTATACCTTTAATGCTGGAGTATCTTGGGCTTTTCACTCTTCTATGAAAACTTAAATAGAGTGCTTCTTCGAGACTTATCTGAAAATACCTTGTAATGACTACATCTTTGCACAATTTCTATATCATAGATATCTAGAGACTCATTTTGCCCTGCTTAAAAATACATCCTGCCCATGTTCCATTTCCCCTTCATTAATACAGCAGAGATGGTGAAAATGAGGAGAATACATATTGCTGAGTCTGCTCAGAACAAGAAGCAAGATAACATCAGAAATTGGTTTCCTTACCCCTGAAGTGCCATAGCAAAGAGTTGACTCAATACCCTAAGCAGCCTAAGGCTATGCAGGATTTCAAAGATCTGCCCTCACAGCAACACCCCCCACCCCCCTCCTTTTGGTGTATCTCTCAAATCTTCCAATACTTTCTTCCAGGTCCAGTGCCATTAATGTGGTGAAGATCCTGCGTGTTCTGCGAGTCCTTAGACCACTGAGGGCCATCAACAGAGCCAAAGGACTTAAGGTTAGAAGAGTCCCAGTGCATTCTATAAACTATATACTTGGGTTATTTCAAGCTACAAGGACTTTTGCAATGGTTCAAGTAGTTTTTCAGCAGAATCACAGTATGGTTGAGGTTGGAAGGGGTCTCTGGAGGTTGTCTTGTCAAAAAACACTTCTCAAGCAGGGCCACTGAGAGCAGATTGCCCAGGATGATGCCTAGATGGCTTTTGAGTTATCTCCAAGGAGAGAGGCACCACAACCTCTCTGGGCAAACTGTTCCGATGCTCAGTACCTCTCCCAGTAAAAGTGTTTCTCAATGTTCAGATAAACCTTCCCTGTTTCAGTTTGTGCCCATTGTCCTTTCAGTGGGCACCACTGAAAAGAGCCCGGCTCTGCCTTCTCGGCATCTTCCCTTCAGGTGTTTGTGTACACTGACCAGATTCCCCTGAGCCTTCTCTAAGCTGAACAGTCCCAGCTCTCAGCCATTTCTCCCAGGAGAGATGTTCCAACCCCTTAGTCATCTTTGTGGCCCTTTGCTGGACTTTCTCCAGTGTGTCAATGGCTCTGTTGCACTGAGGAGCCCAGAACTGGACCCTGCACAACAAGTGTAGTCTCACCTGTGCTGAATAAAGGGGAGGAATCACCTCCTTCAACTTGCTAGAAGTTCTTTGCCTAATGAAGCCCAGGATACCGTTTTTCATCTTTGCAGTGAGGGCTCGTGATCAGCTTTGCATCCACCAGGATCATCGGGTCCTTTTCTGACGAGATGCTTTCCAGCTGGGTTTCCCTCATCACCACTGAGCTTAAATTATGTCATTTTCTAAGGTTACAGATGGGCTTACAACCCTAAACATAACCTTGCTGTATTATATAACCTCCTTCCTGTGGACCGTTGGGTGCCCAAGTGTGTAAGTTGGTGCAGCAGGAAATCTCAGGGAGCTGAGCTCTGGTTTTCCTATCCCTTTCTCCATGTTTTTGAGAGTAGAGCAAGGAATGTAACAAGTTGGTCCCCTTTCCTGAGACTTTACTTAATGGGTATTAGTTAAATAAATATGTTTTTATTTGTGTTTTTAGTCTTGGGCTTCTCCCTTAGCCAGAACAGTTCAGAACAATCCTGCAAGTTACTTTTGTTCCTACCTTCCATTTGCAGCACGTGGTCCAGTGTGTGTTTGTCGCCATCCGAACCATTGGAAACATTGTGATTGTCACCACTTTGCTGCAGTTCATGTTTGCCTGCATTGGAGTTCAGTTGTTCAAGGTAAAACCATTGGACCCATTCATTCATCCATTACACTGAACTGTATTAAGGTGGTGGGGGGAGGAAGAAAAATAGCATGAAGAAGCCTGAGGAAGGGGAAATGAAGTCTTCTGTGTGAAAGGCAAAACATTTAGGGTACTGTCAGTGTTACCTGGGCTTCTGCTACCAGCAGTTCTCCAAAACTGAACCAGGCATATGCAGAACTCTTGCCCATCATCTGTGATCAGAAGAAATCATCAGTAACCTTCTTCCCTAAACAACTTGTGGCATGACATGGTGCCAGGGAGGCGAAGGGGGCTGTTCTGAAGGATTGGTACTCACTGGCTCTCTACCTCCCACTTTGCAGAGGAAGAGGCATGCCAGATGATCAGAGGAGGTTATTCATTCACTTCTTTATGTCTGCTTGTATTTCTTTGCCCTTCACTGCCCTCCTGACAACAAGTGTTCTGCAGCACTCAGTGACCATGCACCTCAGGACATACACATAAAAGTACCGTGCGAGCAGATGAAAGGCTGTGCTCTGAACTACCCAAGATGCAGGAAACTCTCAATGCAGTTTGCTCAAATCTGCCTGCAAAAGAGCATGTAAACATATTCACAGTTGGTTAACCAAGTAGTAAATGTAGATGCTACATGATCTGCCCTAACCCTTGCACTGTCAGGAAAGGAATCTTCATTCCTCTTTCTTCCTTTTCAAGGGCAAGCTGTACAGCTGCACTGATAGCTCCAAGCAGACAGAAGCAGAATGCAGGTGGGTCTGACCTTTTCCAATTAGTCTCCTTCACTGGCCACCCACCCTCAGTGCCTTGTGCTGGAGGTGCAGTTCTGCCCTGTTCTCTCTCTGCTCTCCACCCACAGAGGGTACTACATCACCTACAAGGATGGGGAGGTCAGCCAGCCCATGATACAGCCCCGGAGCTGGGAGAACAGCAAGTTTGACTTCGACAACGTCTTGACTGCCATGATGGCCCTCTTCACTGTCTCAACCTTTGAGGGCTGGCCAGAGTGAGTGCTTCTTGGACCAGTGTCCAACACTAGCAATGTCCTCATTCATTTCAAAAGAGAAAATTCAAATGCAGAGCACAGTCTTTCCCATTCTAAGTGTTAAAATAAGTCTAAAGCATTAAATGTAGAAATAATAGCAGCAGTCATTGTAGTCATTATGTACTTGGTGAATTCCTCAGGGCCTGCAGGAATTTCTGTTCCTGTGATTGTAAACAGCGCATAGCACTGTCTCTGCCTCCTAAAAGATGATTGCCAGTTGTGGCAGTGATACCAGTATTTGTTACAATTATTATGTATACAAATGGATATAAAATGCCTGTCAGGCACTTACTAATGTTGCGGATTTCCCGATGGAGTCAGCAGGGCAATGTGAAACACAGCAGTGCTATGTCTGCAGTATTGGCAGGCATGGGATGTCTTACAGGCTGTGCTATCTGTGCCACGGGAGCTGAGGACTCCCACAGAGTCACCCGTGACATGAGCATGCAAGTGCATCAGGGGGCTGACCCTGACCTGTGTAACCAGGTGATGACAAGAGCAGTGTTAACAAATGTTAACTCCTGAAATCCCCTTTTCTCAAGAAGCTTAGTTCCCTTCAACACAGACTCTCCTGTCTTTTGTTAGCTGAAGGGCATGATTTTGTTCTAAATTGTAATTGTTCAGCTATGAAAACATTTCACCTCTGAAGAGGTTCAAACGTGTAAAGTTAATAAGAGCCATGTCTTCTCTTT
Organism: Lepidothrix coronata; assembly: GCF_001604755.1. Lineage (NCBI taxonomy): Eukaryota > Metazoa > Chordata > Aves > Passeriformes > Pipridae > Lepidothrix > Lepidothrix coronata. The sequence continues at coordinate 8,160,745 of NW_016690190.1, forward strand.
TGCAAGTGTTTGCACACAGATCAGCGCAAGTCTGCACATCTGTGAGTGAATTGATACAGGCAGAAGAAAATCACGAAGTTAAACTTTATGACATCACCTATAAGGCCTCAAGGCAGTTGCAGATTTTCTCTGCATTTGGCTCTGTTTGCTTTCAGGTTGCTGTATAGGTCCATTGATTCCCACATGGAAGATGTGGGACCCATCTATAATCACAGGGTTGAGATCTCCATCTTCTTTATTATCTACATCATCATCATTGCTTTCTTCATGATGAACATCTTCGTTGGTTTCGTCATCGTCACATTTCAGGAACAAGGAGAACAAGAGTACAAGAACTGTGAGCTGGACAAAAACCAGGTAATTTACAACACCTTGCTGTCACTGAAGTTAGAATATGCTTTGAGGATAAGTGTTTAATAGATAAATACTTACAGACAGGAACATGTGAAGCTCGCCAACAAAATAAAACAATAAGTTGGCTTTGCTGACGTCTTTCAGGAGTCAGGTAGAAAAAAATCTTTCTGTAAGGTTTGCTCAAGGGACAGCAACTACTTTAAAATATTTGTTGTACCATTTGTTTCATTGAGATTAGATGAGAACGACACCATTGTCTGGCCAAAGTAGATGGCCAAAGTAATTGCATATGGAACTCTTTGACAGGTAGAACATGCACATTCAATTACGACCTAAAAGAAATTCTTGTACCAAGCATTTTCATTTCAGTAAAAAACTCGAAACTTATTGTATTTTTATTATATTTGGAGGTAGCTGACCACCCTCATATTTTGGCTTGCAGTTTCAAATTTACCCTGCCTCTTTCACAGCGCCAGTGTGTAGAATATGCCCTGAAAGCCCGGCCCCTGCGGAGATACATCCCTAAAAACCAGTACCAGTACAAAGTTTGGTATGTGGTCAACTCCACCTATTTTGAATACCTGATGTTCGTTCTGATCCTGCTGAACACCATCTGCCTGGCCATGCAAGTAAGTAAGCAAGCAGAAAACCTTAAGGTGATCAATTAGTAGACTTTGTTGGGGAAAATATAAAAATGAGATGAGATTTACTTTCACCTTCACGCCATGTGTTGAGGGAGAGGGACAAGGACATGACAAAAAAGCCATTGTACCCTGTTCACTTCTGATGATGTTTCATTAAAATGAGAGGTCTACCTGTCATCCTCCCTGCTGCTAATATCTGACATTTTCAACAACTCTGTTTTACCTCTTTAAAAACAAACAAATGGGAAAAAAAACCCATCAACAGTTACATCACAGAGCATTTCAGTGGCCACTGTAATAATAAGTGGCTTCTCAGTTCTGACTTGTCCTCTATGAAATGCAGCAACAAGCCCAGAACTGCCACTCACCTGACATCTGAATTTTAAATTTGAGTCTTTTCTATGTTAAAAAGTAGAGAGCAAATATTTTGGCAAACGAGATAATCAAGTAAACTGGAGAGAGAGAGTAGAAAGAGCTTAGTATTTCCTTTATTCTCAGTTAAGGACCACAGAAACTGTCTAGAAAGAACCTCAAGAGGCTACATTGTCTATCCCACCAATTATAGGCAGAATCAGCTCCACCTGAAGCCTTTCTTGATAGAAGCTTGCCTAACTTGCTTCATTACTGATGCTAGACTGCCTTACTACCTGCTATGCTTGTATTCATTTTCCTTACTGTGAGAAGGTTTTCCAAACATTGAATGTGAATCCACCAAAGAAACATTTGCAGCTGGATCTGCAAGAACTGGCATATGTAGGCAAATAGTGGCATATGTAGGTGGAACAGCAGTAGAGGAAGGAGTCAAACCCTTTACTCAGTAGCCAGCTTATAAAAAAGAAGTCTTACATTCCTTTCAGTCAGGAAATGGACCCTCATACACACAAACTGTTTTGTGCAATTCCCCAGGTCTGTACTTTGCTGGCTTGTTCCTTCCAGTCTCTGTCTGCCCAAGGCCTCCCTCACATCCCTTTCATTTTCAGTTAGTCTCAGACTACACCTTCTAAGCCTGTCTCTACACTCTCAGTTTGCTTGGCCACTCGAGACCTGGTCTCTTCTACATTCCTTCTGCTTAAGAGCTGGTCTGTGTGTCACTCTCCTCCCTAAAACCCTTCCTTCCTCCTGTCCCAGTCAGGCTGTGAACTCTCTTCCTTGGTCTTTGGCCCAAACAGTCCAGATGACCACTCTTCAACCAGTCCTTCTCTTCCTCTTCCTTCACAGGCTCACAGTTGGGTTACCCCTGCCATGAATCATCTTTCCGCTCTCTCTCCCCCTTCCATTTCATTATCTGCTGCACTTTTTTTTGCTTCACTAATTGTCCTTTCCTGTGAGTTCAACCCCCATGCATTCCTACACCAACTTTCCTTTTGACTGCGTTTTTCACTGGATCAATCCCGGTCTGCTCACTCCCAGTCTCCCCTCAAAACCAGCCTGTTTCCTACCTCTCACTAGCACTTTAAATCTACATTCACAGGCAATTTTCACTTTTTGCTTTCCTCTCACTGTCTCCTGCCCAATCTCACCAGATTTCCCCACTTTTTCTTCATCTGGTCTGGCTCTTTTCCACCCCCATTGAAAAGCTCTTCTCTATGCAATTGCCTAAGGTCCAAAAAAAGGAGTGAAGCAACAAGAGCACAAGAAAGTGCTCTGCTCTCAGCTGAAGTCTCTCCTGCCCTGTTCACTCTGAAGTTGTGAAACATGCTCAGTTTCTGTGACAACGGTGCAGACCTAGGGCAGGTAGAGCCAGAAGCTGAGAAATGTTTGTAAGCCCATAAGCAGGACGCCATCCCTGGAGATTCTAGGAATTCTATATCCATCTTGAGAGAAGTACAGTTTGTCAAAGGTTTATACTGTGGCCAAATTTGAGTCTAACATCATAACAGACAGCAAACAAAAGAGACATGCCCTTAAAATTCCAAGTTTCTAAACAGAGTTCTGCAAGTACTAGAGTCTTTCAAGAAAAATTATACAAGAAATTCTGAAAAAGCCTCAGTATTATATTTTCCCCTGGCCTTGCTTTCAGCTGCAGTTGAATTGTTTTAACTGAAACTCCTTTGACTAAATTACCTTGGCTAAATTACCTTTTCATACAGAATATGAAAATCCATCCCAGCTGGTTAAAGTTTATTAAAGTTAAGCAACTACAAATGGGGTCTTGTAACATGAACTAGAAGATGACCTTAGAATAAGGCAGTGCAACCAGTCTCAAGTATAATGATCTGGAAATAGGGATATGAAAAATGACGTGGCAACATTTGCAGAAGACACTACTTGAATTAATCAATAGAAGATAGAGAGTAACTTCATAAGATCATAATAAAGTTAAGTGAATGGGCAGCATGATTGCAAATTTAATTCAGAGTTGACAAATGCAAGATAATGCATATTGGAAAGATATGATTTGAGCTGCTGATGTACTTTGCAGAATCCTGAATTAAGTGTAATTACTTGGGGAATGACTTGGTATCATTATGAACAACTCAGTGAAACCCCTGTTTGCTGTGCAATTGCAATCAAACAAAAAAGTGATCTAAATGTTAGGGAAGGTTGAGATAACAACACAATTCGAGATTGTCTTGTACCAGTATGCAAATTTGTAATGAACCCTCAATGGGAATGATAAGTGTGATTTTGGTAGCCACCACTCAAAAAGATTTTTTTTTAAAAAGAGGAGATCCAGAGCCAGGTGGCAAAAATGGCTAAAGGCATGGAAATGCTAATATATGAGGGAAATGGGGATTCTTACTTGAAAATATTTGATGTGCTAGGGTCTTCTTTAGAGAACTTTGGCATGAAGGCAGATCAGGAGGGGTCCTGTGTGTTCCTACCCAACTGGTATGTCTGATCCTCACCCTGCTGCTGGGATGCTATTTTTCAGCACTACGGTCAGAGCTGCATGTTCAAGGAAGCCATGAACATCCTCAACATGCTCTTCACTGGCCTCTTCACTGTTGAGATGGTCCTGAAATTAATCGCCTTCAAACCCAAGGTAGGTGCCATGGGCGTAGGTTTTCCTGGCCTCTGTGTGTGTGTGCATGTGTGCGGGGCAGCTCTGAGGAGAAGGAGGAGGTGAAACTTTCTGATCTATTACCCCACCGATAACTGAGCTGGACAGTTGCTCTCTGGATTGGAGTCTCACTTATATTTAATAATTTTTTCACTGGAGAGTAGACACACGTAAAAAAAAAAAAATTAAAAAAAGGCAACACCTGCTGATAAAGAAGGTTCTTAGTTCTCTGTTTTCATTAAGTTATAGTAGTGATGCTGTGTTAAGGCTATAATATGTTTTCCATTCTGAATGTTATTCTAATGCTCTCTCTCTGACTTTCCTTAAATAATTTATAAATAGCATCTCATGATTAGTCTTCTGACCCAAGTGAAGTTAATCAAGCATGACTCATTTTGAGTTTTGAGCTTTGGAAAAAAATGTTTCTTCTGGGAGGGCTACATCTCAATGATGGTTTGGATTGCTTTAGTTTTGAATTCAAGACTTCATTGATAATATTCAGTACCCCAGCAGGTCCTGTCTGAAAGTATTGTCCTGTGCATTGGGCCATGATATTATGCTAGTATAGCTGTACCATGGGGTATGATTATAACCTACAGGCTCTTCCAACTAAGTTCTCACAGCTGCTGCAGGACAAGGACAAAGATGCTGACCTCACATAATTACACAACACTTTCTTTTGGGGGGTTTAAACTCAGTGGTGTGTCACAAAGAGGCGAATCCAGATACCTAAGTACAGCTCCCTCCAGCCATTTTGTATGTTCAATGATTCTTTGACACATGGAGCTGTGTCTTGAGGGATACCTTGATACATTGTGTGGGTAGTAAATGGTGCCTGAAACATCATTTATGACATTGGTAAAGATGAGAACATTCATGTCTGGCAGTTGTGCTTGTCCTTCGTGTTAAACATTTAGGGTGCCACTGAAGTTAGCTCCTCCCAGATCTAATCTAACATCTTCCTCATCCTCAGCTCAGAAACTTTACTCTCCATTTCTACTGAATTTGGTCTTATTTTTTCTTTTTAGCTCCATCTTGACTTTACTTCCACCCAACCTCTTTGTCTTTCTTTCACACTTTCTAAGACTTCTTCTTGGAATAGTCAAAATTTTATTTTTTTTACCTGAGCCCAATACCACTATCCTGTCTCAGATGTAGTTCTGTTGAAAGTTAGGAGCATCTTGTGCAGTCCTATTGAAGACTGATTTTGCTTTGTGAGATCTCAAACACTATCTTGGGAAATTTCAGAAGGATCATTATCTGTTTCAGCAGGGATTGTAATTTTCAGGAGAGTTCTACCTTTCACTCTTGAGGTTTCACCATGTCTATTAGCAAGGAATTCTCTGGCACTTTATGAAAATTTTATCTGCACACCGTATACCCAGAAGTGTATCTCACAGGCTTTGTAATGTTCTTCTGTTTTCATGGTTCTACTTTAGAGGAGATTCTTAACTTTCAGAAAGATGAGATTCTCAGGAGAATTTGGGGTTAAACGTTTAGGGGATAAGTTCAAGCAGGTCAAACATTGAGCTTTGTACATATATAAGGAAGGCTTTACCTGACATGATTGCCTCTAACACTAAGGAGTTGTCATTGATGATATTGGAGGTCTTTCAACTTGTGTCTCACCTTCCTGTGTTCAATCTCCTTTTCAAGTTTTGCTGCACAGCAAAGTATTAAAAAAATCAACTGAGGGTAAACAAGTATCCTCTGGATGGCAAAACTGTGTAAGAGATTTCCTAAAGAGATTGTGTAATCTCCATAATTTGAGGTTTTAAAATGAAGTTAGGGAGGAACCTTTCATTCAAAACAGTTTAGGAATGTATGATCTGCCTTGAGAGATACAAATGGAATAGAACATCTGACAAGGTCCCTCTCAGCCCAATTTTCCATTATTCTGTAATTTCCAAACTAAATCCTCAGCCTACTGCAATACAGTAAAAGTGAGAATATAGAAGAAGCTTTCCTTGTGGCCAGAATAGCAGAGTCTTCATGAAGTCTTCTCAACTATGACCCAGAAACCAACCTTCGGTTGAGTCCCTCCCATCCTGAAGGGAGTGAACAGCCAGTGGAAAGAAACAAATGTTTCAAGTCCTGGTCTGGCCTGTATGCCAAAGGTAGTGCTAACTCTTATACCACTATTTTAATTAAATACCTTAAGGAAAATCACCAAAATTTTTAAAATGGAACTAAAGGATTTCCAGGAAAGAAAAATAGGAATGAACCTGTGAAAGCAACTAGTGCAGCAAAAAGGCTTGCCTCCAGCAGTATATTCACACTGGATTATGTTGAGTACCAGTTCAGTGACTCAGGTTTGGAAACTCCAGATTCCTTGTTCAACTTGCCATTGTCTGTTCAGTACAAGGATTTGGCCTGCAGCCTTCATTCCCTGCTCCATATTGACTCAACCTTCTCTCCAAAGAAGGCAACCCCCTCTCCCAGATGACCACTTGGACTGATGTGCACCAACATTGGTGCACACAATCTGCTTTTCTTCAGGTTGCACACTGGGATTGAAGCTGGAGTTGCCTAGAATGTGTTCTGAAGTAGGAGTCTTCCAGCATGTAGAAAGTAGCTACCTCAATCTTCTGCTTGGCCAGACCTCGTGTTCTCCTATCACTCAAGGTATAAAAAACAAACTATGTTTGCAGATGGAGGCTGTGCCTAGGAACAGCAGCTGGAAAAGTCCAAAAGGATTTTCATTGTCACCTGGGTAAACATATGTAAAGCACAGCCATCACCCTCTCCCCTCTAACCAACCAAGTCCCCTCAACAAAGCGAGATGCTGAGTGATATTAGTGTTTCCCAGATGAGAAATGGCAAGATTAAATGCTCATCAGATCTCTGCTGAAGACAGATTCATCTGTCATTTCCTGAGCAATAAAACACAAACCAGCCTTTGTTTAAGCTACTTTGTCTCATTTTGAATATGTGCCCAAACATCACTCTTTTCTATCTGAAGAGTACCCTAAAATAAAAGAGCTGTGAGATTTATGACTGACAGCAAGAAAGCAAGAAACTTGGTTAGCTGAAGGTGTTGTGTTCTAGTGACAAGCCCCAGGAGAATGTGGCAGAACAGAACTGAGCAGAGAATTGAAGCTGGCAACATTCAGTCTGTTTTCTGCGGTTTTTTTGGTGCTTATCCCCGCAGTGGGTACTGCAGCTAACCTTCAACCACAGCAAGCAAAGCAGGATCTGTCTTGTGGCTCTGAAGCAGCCGCCACAGAGCTCTCCATTGCACAGTCACTTCCTAAAGGCACCTTGGAACAAATGGTCTGCAGCGTCAACAGAGGATAAGGTTTTCTCCATGGGCACAAGGTGGAACAAGCTGCTGTTTATTCATACCTTTACCAGGGAGAACTGGAAAGGGAACTAGGACAGATCCCTGAGGTACTCAGCTCTGCTATCACGCTACCTTCTTAACCACAGTCACCACAGGGATGTGCCCATGCAGAACAGCTCTGGGGGAAGCCTAATATGCAGAGTTCCTGCTGCAGTCCATGGTGTGGCCTTCACTATTGTAGACTCATGGATTTATTTGGGTTGGAAATGACCTTCAAGATCATCAAGTCCAACTGTTAACCTAGCACTGCCAAGTTCCACTAAATACAATGCACTCCAGTGTTACATGCATAGCAATGGAAAAGATGGCATGCTGTCTCTGACTGAATGGATTTTTTTTGCTGTATTTTTTATTTCTTCACTTGTTTCTGTGAGGAGAGATGTCCTTATTTGCTACTCTTGATAGTAAAGGTGAAAAAAAAAGCAAACACAATCAGTTGCACAGATAATAAGCAGGATCACATACATGCCTGCGTGGATAATCCAGGCCTGCAACTAGTTCTTGTGGTAAGAGCAAGGCTTTACTTATTGAAAGGCCAGCTGTAGGAATAAGGAGCCAAGTCCAAGTCAGGGCTTGTCTCCTAACACTTACAGAAAATATGTGAAGGGGTAGAAAGACAAGGGTTTTCCTAACTAAACATACTGTTACTGCTGAAAACGGTTGCTCTAGTCAGCAAGTCCCTTTTATAGTTGTCCTTTTCAATGGCCGTGCTCTGTGAGCAGTGTTTTGGTTTGCTTAGTCTCCAGGGAGGCTATAGAGAAGAGGGGTGCTGGAGCAGCTGCTGCTGTGGTATAGATAGTACATGCCAGGACAGCTTCTTGAAAGCCCCCGTGTTTCTGTGTGACACTTTTTCTGGTGGTGAGGATCAGTTGCCCCATTTTTTTTGCGGGATTAAGCGCTGTGTAAGACAGCTCATCCATGTCTGATGCAGTGTTGTCAGGAGGGTGAGCAAGAGAGACTTGGGATGATTAGGGCTGTTGATAAAGAAAACATCCACTACATGCCCTGCATCTCCTTACAGAGTATTAATATGCTGCTCTGAAGCAAAACTCCCAAATGGACCTCAGTGTTTGTCTTGGCTCACGCTCATAAAGTGATTCAAGACTAGTTACTTCAAAGAGACAGACAAGCTAAAAGTAACGCTGTTGAGCCAAGGCCTTTTGCTGCTTTGTTTTTCTAATTTTATATATTCTCCAGCCAGTCTGGTGAGCTATTTTCCAATTCCTGCATGGAGAAATCTGCTGCTGCTGCTTCGTGCTTTTTCCTGAGAAAACTACTAAAGGGAATGAGGTGCTGTGCTGCCTGGGGTGCTCACAGCTACCACTGTCCTGGCTTCTTAAAGAAGAAATCCCCACAAGCACCAGTCCATGAAGGGCCAGCTGCTCTACAAAACCTGCCTGGGGTTTATCTTTTCAAGTCAAAGACAGCAACTTAAAATTCCTATTCATATGAAGCTGCACCATCTGTCAATGTACATGCTAATGTGAGGATGGATATTCCTCTAGGAATTTCAGATCTTTCCAGCTCCCTGGAATGGGCTGTTTTACTGATGAACCACATATACTTTTTCTTTCAGGAAGCATTTCATCTGTCCCCTTATTAGCTAGGGCAGGACCACTAATCCAAGAGCTATAAATTTTCTACTGTCATCTCAAACCAGGGAAGACACGTCTGTGGAACTACTGCCATGCATAAAGTAAACCACATGTTCATATATTTTGTCAAATCTGTGTCTGTGTGTGGAAAGGGAATCTTGGGGATTTCCTCCATGGAATTATGACTATCAGAAAGACTACAGATCACAAGTCTATTCCATTTAGCAGACACTGTCAGCACCTTTCTTCCCTGGGTGTTTATGGATGTTACTTGTAAAGCAGCCTGTAACAACGCCATCTGTCCTGCCTCAGATAGTTAGCTCACTCCCTCATTTATCACTGCTACTTTACTGTGAATTCTTGCCATTCTTAAATGTCATTTTTGTGTAGCAGAGTTCAGACTTAGTGCACTGTTTAAAACAAGTTTCGCATTCAGCCCAAGGCACATAATCCCATGTGATCCAAGGAAGAGCTGTGACCCTCTGAGTAGTGGAAGCCATAAGTGCCACCCATGGTTATTTCTTAGTCTTCACTTACTGATGGATCTATGTGTCCTCGGTGTTTCTTTCTCCCCTGCTGTATTTGCCCTTCTTTATTCCTCTTTAAGCTCCTCTCAGTCAGCATTTATCATGCATTTGATGTACAGATATCTCTTCTCAAACCTGCAAAATGACTCATCTGTTTTTGTTCTCTTTTTACCACTACATTTCTTGTACATTTATGCCTATAAACAGATCTTTGAGCAGTCTCTCCTCAAGTCACACTGACTGCTTCATACCACTTGCATTCTTCCTTCTCACCAAAACCATAATCTGTTATTACTTGGTTGGGATAGAGGCTTCAGGATTTTCACAAACTGAAATTTAAATCCATGCTATCCCCTTGCACCACAGAAACAATGTTGGTTAATTTTGGAAATCTAATGGTTTTTGTATTTCTTCATTCTAGTACCTTTAGAAACACCAGTATATCTTAGGATGCTGCTCTGGCATAGCTCATCTCAGTGTTTTATTCCTCCAGTTTATGCAGAGAAAGCAAAGTAAAGACATTCTGCAGTGATAATAAATGTCAGGAAAGCTGGTTACAATTGAGTGGTCTTTTGCTCAGTGCCAAAAAACACTTTGGCTGCATCCAACAGACATAGGAATCATATTTAGTTAAAAATCACATGCTCTGGGCTGAAGTACGGTGGTTTAAATTAATAGTTTAAGTTGTGTAAATGTTTTCGTGAGCCCATGGTGCAGGCAGCTGCCTCCCTCTCATGGAGTTTGGCCACACAGTGCTGTGTGGACAAATGTGATGGTTGTCAAATGGCTCTTACTTTGCAGATTTTCTTTGCTGGTTTTGGCAGGTTCTTTAGTCTGGTGGTCACCTAATTGTTTCCTCTCCTCAGCTTTAGTATTACCTTTTTTGTTTTGGAGGGGCTGCATCTAAATGTGCAGTATTTGATGACTGAGTCATCTACCCAGTTGCAATAGGAAGGACCATCTCCAACCACCCCACTGGCTTGGGGTGGAAAAAGTCTTTTAAAAGGCAAAAGAAGCAGTGAGAAAACTGATGTATTTCAAGACCTGTGGGTGGGCAATAATATACATCATTCAACAATGAAGAAGATTGAGCTCTGCTTGACTTGGGTAAGAAATAGTGAGCATGGAGAGAAGTAGTAATGGGTCAGGTAAGAGAGTGTGTGAACTGAAGAAAGTAAGAGAACTAGACAGGAAGGAACAGCTATGGGAGGAAAACAGAGAAAAACCAAACCTGTGGAGGAGGAAAAGCCATACAAAGATAATGGAGAGTGGGAATGGACAGAATATCCTTAAAGGCAGAAAGAAAAAAAACAAATGGAAGACCTTGAAAGAGGAAAGTATTAATAAAACGGAGGACGAAATGATTGGGCAAAAAGTGATGCAAGGAAAAGAAAAACAGAAACAGGGCTGAAAGTAAACATGAGAAAGGATTTTTAGAAAATTAAAAACGGAATTAAAACCCATAGCTTTTAAGCTAATGAACATCTTCTTGTGCTTCTACATTTTATAGAAGTTCCCTGGCAGACATCCCAGGTCTCCATGTTCAAACACATTAGTACCTCAGCCACAAAGCCTCCCTGTGTACTGTCTCATCAGAATAATTTGCAATAAAAGTTAAGCACAATACATTTCTCTACTTCTGTGGGTTAATCTCAGCTCCCTTGCAAAATGCATCAGCATGTTACCCCAGAAAGGCTTTCCTTTCTCACCCCAAATTTTGTTCTGGATGAAGTCTGAATATCTTCTGTGTTTCTCTGGATCTTCTATACAACCAGTATCCCAGCTGGAATTAATCTCAGCTGCTCCAGGAAGCCCAACATCAGCCATAGGACCAGAAATCCCTGAGATCTTTGTAGTGCCCAACCAGACACTGCATTGCATGTGTGCAGTCAGTCTAAGGCTCAAGAAATTGCTGAATCAGCCTCAAGGGTTTTGGAAATAAATTAAGAAAAAGGGAAAAAAAAATCTTAACCCTTCATTAGTCACTCCTCTGCTTTCTCTTTACTATGATTACCTGTCTGTGAGGAGTTTTCATGCATTTTGCATAGCATACATATCCTGTGGAGACTTGACCATATTCTCTTTCATGTCCACAGGTCTGGGAGGAAGAATGAGTCTCTTTTCAAACCCTTTCTGAAAAATTATATACTAGAACTACTGTGTGTCAGAGCAGCACCTTTAGGTGACTTTGGTGTGAAGAAATGCTTGGAATAATTATTTTGGACAGGGATGACCAGGTCATCCAGGATGACCCACCAGTGGGTTTGGCACAGATGGGTTGCCACAGTCATCAGGTAGACTTGCTCCTGGATGCTGCTTGCCTGACAGAATTTCTATCTGCCCATGTGCCTGGGAAAATCAAGGAAAATAGAGGCTAAGAAAGCAACTGAGCCTCTTGTAACACAGTCTGTGCCACAGCAGTCTCACAGCAGCTCAGCTTTGAGGCTTTCTCACAGAACATGGAAGGACACCCCACTAGCCAAGGGTCAAAGCAGCTGGTTTTGTTATTCCAGGCATTAAATAGAAACTACTCAGGAATCTGTGCTGCCAACAGGTTGCAAGGCAGTGATATCTAAAGGAAGAGGAACAAAATCCTGGTGTTTCAGAGTGTAGGCCCATCGAGTAGAGCCTCTAACAACAAATCTTTCAGTTAATACAGAAAAATAAAATTTGCAATAGAATGCCCAGGGATGGGGTTGATTTAGCAACGGTTGCCACAAATGAGGAGTTACCAAGCAGATAACTGCCTTCTCTATCATGTAAAAGCACTGGGAATCCTCTTTGATGGCTTCTAGATTTCACTGAGCTCCTCACCAGCTCCTGAGCATGCGTGGGAGGGGAAATCTGGTCATTCCAAACACTTTAAAGGAGAAGAAAGTAGTGCCAGACTGAAGTTTTTCTATTGTGCATATGCTTATATTCTGAGATGGCATAGGCGTGACTCCACCTAAGCAAGTCATACAGTGTGAAAAACACTTGGTAGGTGAATGTAACACAAGATACAAGGCGGATGATGAGAAATGAAACTTCCACTGTAAATCCTAGCTCATACATCTACGTGAATCTGGGTCAGGAAGCATCAAAGTCTTCCTTGTCAACATCCTGACATGCCTGGTTGGCATCCTGTATGAAGTATACTAGTCTCTCTCCCATTTTGTTGTGGAAAATGTATCTGGCAGAAAGGCATGAGCAGAGTGGATCTTGTTTGGTTTCTTTGTCAGTGCCCCCAAGAATGAAATGAGTATGCAGAACAAACTTCCTTCTTCATGAAAAAAATCTTGTCATTTCATGTGGAAGCAGAAACAGCTGGTGAGGGACAGAAAGGCTGTTTGATCTGCTGCTTCCCATGTTACCTTTGTGGTTTAAATGCAGGATCTTCTCTTTCTTGGAGGACAAGGCCAGCAATTCTCTGCACACAAAGAGATCCTCTAATTACTATAGAGAATGTGTGAAACATCTAACCCTGATCAGCCAGGGTTTCTGGAGGATCAGTGGAGAATTCAGTAGGCAGAAAAGGCTGTTAGAGGAGCTGTATAAGAGCTTCAATGATAGAGGACCTTTTCCTTCACAGCACATGTACCCAGAGAATTTGCATATTGCTGCAACATTATGACAGATGAATTTTCAGTCTGGCACTTGGGGGTTTTAATGTCATTATAAATGATCCAAAATAATTATATGACTGCACAATGCAACAGTGTGGGAAGCGCTGTATTAGCTATTACACTTAATTATTTAATACAGAAAATTATTCGCACAGTCTTGAAAGCCCAGTGGGATGGTGAACCGGGGTCTCATTCACGACAGCATCAGCAGCATCAGCAACAGCATGTAAAGGGAACAGTCCCAGGGAAAAGTGACTTGCTCTCACTCTCAGACAAAAAATCCCAACCCTCTATCACTTTGTGTGAGGTTGTTTCGAAGGGTCAAAAAGTTCTCACAGATATGAATCTTCTCTTCAGAGAGGAACGATACCAAAACACAGGCTGTGAGACAGCACCTGTTAAGAGCCACTCATCATGTTAGAAGGTGACATTTCTATGACAAATGGTCACCTGACTGAAGTCTGAGAGAGTTGATTTCTCTATCATACCTTGGAGACTTCAATTTTTTGTAGACCTTGGAGACATTAGTTTTCTACATTTCTGCTTCCCCAAGAGTAAAATGAGAGTAACCATCCTCATTTGGAAAGTTATGATTGATGGGTGAAATAAAATAATAATGAGCATTATTTTATTAACTACTCCAATCCATATAAAATTCAGCCTTTTATGAAAATGGAGATAACTTACAAAAAAAAAAAAAAGAAAATATGCAAAACCCTATTGCTCGTACCTACTGCCCTGTTTCTTCAACATTCTGTCTTTCTGCCAGTCAGTATCCACTATACATGCAGCAAACCATGTCAGAGCAGTCCACAGCCTTTTCCCATGCTGTATACGGACACAGGGAAGATATTCCAAGTCCTGCCCCATATTCAGAATGTTTCTTCACCCATTACTTGCCATCATCTCATCTTGCCACAACATTAAGTGACTCTTCACTCTGAAAATGTCTCACTTCTTTTCTGATAGGTTGAGTTTTACTTCTTTTGAATCATTCTTCCCTGGGCTGGGATGTCAGTCCAAATTTAGAAGACAGAGTATCTTAAGCAGCCAAGCCCATCCTTTAGCTCTTTTCACAGGACTGTTTCACATTGCTGTTTTGGTTTGTTGCCTTCAAGAGTTATTTGTTGGCTCTCATCAAAACATGCTTTTTCTAGACCTTCCAAAGTCTTTGGAAATTGAAAGCATTTGCAGCTTCTTCAAAATGGAATTTGACAGCAAAATTCTCATGGAATGCATTCTGTGATAAGCGATCAGTTCAGACATAGCAAGCCATCACATTCACTTCAGTCTTTCCGGTAAAACTGGTGCTGATTTTGTTTCTCTTTGCTGGGAACAAGTCTGGTTTCTGACTGAAGGGCAGTAATTGTTAAATGATAGCAATGTGATTACTGTTCATGAAGAAGAGGGCCCAATCCCTCATAGGGTATTGCTGTGCCACAATACACCTGTAGGAAGGTCAAGAATGCTTATCTTATCTTATAAGTAGATTTCAAAATTTATAAGAGAGCTTCCTGTTATTCTGCCTCCATTTTCATGCATTTATATCAGAGGCCTTAGGCATTATTGTTCTGAGGCATTACTCACCCTTCCTTCAAATGCAGCTAAAACCAATCCAGGCCAAAAAATTACATCAGGATCAACTGGTTGAATCATCTAGCTTCAGCATGTTTTACTGTTATGATTTCCTCAGGCCTTCTCAGCATGTTGCCTTGAAGCACAGTCTTTGCTGTGTCTAAGAGATGCTTTCATAATAAATTGCTTCCATGTTGTCTTTGCCGTGCTTCTTTCCCAGCCTTTGGAGGACCTGGGACCATAATGTCTCACTTCAAGCCTTCCCCATGGCTGAGAGCTTGTGTACTACCAGCCACTTCACAGTAAATGAAGTACAGAGAGATGTAAGATAACTGTGCCACCAAGTGCTACCAGTTTCAGAACCTAAAGGGGGCCTACAAGGAGGCTGGAGAGGGTCTTTTTACAAGTTCGTGCAGTATCAGGACAAGGGGGAATGGCTTTAGAGTGAAAGAGGGTGGGGTTAGATGAGGTACTGGGAAGAAATTCTTTATAATGGGGGTGGTGAGGCACTAGCACAGGTTGCCCAGAGAAGTTATGGATGCTCCAGCTCTGGAAGTGATCAAGGCCAGGCAGGATGAGGCTTTGAGCAGCCTGATCTAGTGGGATCTCCAAGGTCCCTTCCAACTCATAGCGTTCTATGAGTCTTTGTAGATGAGCATGGAGGGACTCATGGGATCATCTAGAAAATACAATTCTGGTGAAATGAACTGGGTTGCAAGGTCTGGAAATGAAGATCTCAGTTCACAGATCAGATATGATACACTCTTTTCTAGTCATGACCCCCCGACACGTTGTCAATTATCAGTAGGTGTGGAGACCATAAAAAAGGGTCTGTTTTGACACAAGAGATTCTATAGTTCCAGCCTCCATAAATGTTGAAATTTGTCAAATGGTGGCTTGGGGACCTTGGTTCAGGCAGTGGGATTTTTTCCTGTCATGGAGATATTTGTTCGCCAGAAGCAGACGTGAGACCCACAGTTTGCTTTAGGACCTGCAGGATCTCAAACAATAATCAGAACGTGTCCACTTCAAGGTGGTCAGTAACAAGATACCTCAGTTTTCTCATAGTGACCTAGAAATAACCATTTGAGATCTTTTTCCAGATCACAGGGCCACTCAGGTCCTCCAACTCCATTCCTTCTGTGTTCAGGATATTCAAGCAGGCCCTCAGACCTCAAGGGACACCTGTCTGCTTTCACCAATGCCCTCATTGTGAGAGAGAGCATGAAAAAGAATGGGGGAGGACAAAGGAAAATACCAACATTTTTGAGCATCTACTTTGGTTAGTCTGCAAGTTGGTCTTGTTTTCTTATGGAATAAGCAGAGAGCTGTGAAGTTTCTTCAGAACAGTCTAAAGAGATGAAAAGCTCCTCTTCTCTTTCCCCGTCTACAGAAAGATTTGACAGAGTACAGGGGGGCCTTGTTTAATTCCCTGCAGCAGTGACTCATTACAGTAACTGGTAGGTGAATTGCAGGGACTCTGTGCCTCAGAATTAATCCATCAGTGGATAAGAGATGATAGATAGTATGCAAATAGATGCTGTTTTCCTACAGCCTGTCAGGAGCTCCAAGCAGCTGCATCCTCCACTTTATTCCTTCTCTATTAGGTTCTGCTAATCTCCCTGATTGCTGTTATGGCTAAATGGTATTTTAGCATAACAGAATTTGCATCTGACACACATCTCTGTTCGGTGTCAGGAGCTATTGTAGCTTTATAAGATTGTTTTGCATGTTAGGATACATGCAAATCCCTTAAGTCTGCTGTGAGAGGTTGTGCCAAGAGTCATGGTAGTGTGTAAATGTCACTTGATTCTATACTGTTTTGTGATGAAAGTGCCTCTTTTGCAAAAATACTTTCAGGAAAAGCCTGTTTTAATGAAGTCTGAGAACTGACTCTCACAGCTTCAAAGAGCCTGCAGCATTTTCAGATACAAATTCACATACTAACCAACCATCAACCAAACTAGCAGTTCATGTCATTTTGCAAATCACCAGCAAAGTCTGCTTTGGTGCCCTTTGCAATCAGAAGGAAAACTTCACTAGGAAATCACATGGTATACCAGGGTATCAGCCCCTTCCTCTCCTTCCTATGTACTTTTTCCATCTGATTAAGACTGATGTTTCTTTTTGTTGTTTTAGCATGCAGGGTTATTTCAGATAAGTGGTAGCAAGGTTCTCCTGTAGTTTGCTTTCCTTTTAGGTGGCATAATTTTCTGTATGTCTTAGTTTCTCCTCCTCAATGCTTCATTTCTGTATCATAAATACATACATGCATGCATGTCTTTCCCTTTTTTCCT
Source organism: Lepidothrix coronata (assembly GCF_001604755.1). Lineage (NCBI taxonomy): Eukaryota > Metazoa > Chordata > Aves > Passeriformes > Pipridae > Lepidothrix > Lepidothrix coronata. Next base: position 8,177,689 of record NW_016690190.1, read on the forward strand.
ATAAGATTGCAACATCATCTTCCACTGGGGACCATCTGACCCACATTCAGATCCCACCCAGTGAATAGCCTTGACCTTGCTGTGCCCTTCATCTTTAGAGACTTTTTTCTCAGAGGGTTTTGTTAAATTTTGGCAGCCACCTCGTAAGAGACAGAAATGAAAACCTGGGACTAAGCAGATAAATAACTACACATCAGTTAACACACAAGTGGCCCTGCAGATCCCACAGGCTGGATGCTCAAAACCAACTGATACCATGACTCAACAGCACCGTTCCCCTGAGGATTTCTCTGCTTCAGTGTGGATGCACAGCACTTCAGCTACCACATACTCTTATTATGGGCCCCAGGTGACTCTGAGCTTCAGGTAGACTCCAGTGGGCAATTTTCCCTGCTATTGTTGAGGCTTCTTAGATACTAGATTTAGGATCTCATATTCACAAAAAAAATAACAGAAATGGTGTCCAGAGATTTCAATGCCTCTGTAAGTACCAAAATAAACCCTAGCTTCTTTAATAGATAATCTCAGCAACTAGGAGACCTAAAAATGATTGGCATACTCATTCTGAAATGTTACAATGTCTGCTCCTCTTGCACAAATGAGATTCCATTCCAGTCAGCTACTGCATATTTATGCTCAGTCTTTCATTAATTTATTGATCATATGGTGATACACTATCATTTGCTACCTTTGGGGGGAAAAAAAAGTGGGGAAAAAATATGCTCTTCTGGTGGGGCTATTTCATGCTTTCTGAATATTCAATCCAATCCTCCTGGTCTCTCTCTGTCCTCTTTTCTCCCCAAAAGCTTCATGGATCTCCAAAGACATCCCACAAGAGAGGGTGACTACCATTTACCAATAAACCCCTGAGGATGCCATTATGTGGCATGCAATTATACAGCTAAATCAGGGTCAAGCATCTCCCTTTAAGGGTAAAATATGGTATTACACTCTAAATTCCTGTACTGCAAAAACAAACAGTGCCATCAATTCATTTCCAGTCAGACCTCCACCCTCCTGGGAAAAGTATACAGAACTTTCTGGTGGGAAAAATATTTTGGAAATACAACCTCTTTATTAGAGTGAAAGCTCTTTCTTCATTCAGCTTGTCTTTCATTAGCCACCCTGGTACACTCCAGTGAGGAATGTGGCTTGAAGAGGTCCTTTGAGGTCACAGGAGGCAAGTCCCAAAGGGGTGTAGCTCACTCCTGATATGTACTCATAACTCCTGACAAGATTATGAGGTCTGAGCCAAAGCTAAGTAACCACATGGCCATTCATAGGTAAATGTCTCTAAGGAGGGTGGTTGGCTTTTCAAGGAAGGATCCCATTACCTTTCCACACAAATGAAGCATCTGTGTTCTCTGTTTCTTTGAGCTCTCTTACTGTAAATAATATCTTCCTGTTTTTCACCCTTCTGTTTGAAACACAGAGGGAGCAGGTGAGGAGGAAAGGAAGGTTTTAAAATTCATGTGTTTCCTTAATTCAACACTGGTATATTGGATGTGGGGTTGAGTAAAACTGCATTCATATCCATGGTTCCTCTCTGGAAGGCTCCTACAGGAGGAAGAGCTCTCTGAGTTCACCTTACAGCCATGATAATGCTCTTTCTGGGCTTCCAGAGCAGACAAGTCCATGACTCTCAAGCAAGGAACTGGCTGATGAGATTCAGCAGAGCATCCTAGGAGAAAGAGCTTCCTACGTAAATCTGAAGCAACACTACTGAAGTTAGCAGAGTGACTCCAGACACACCATGGTGTCACAAAGGTCCAAAGCAGCTATTTTTTGATGGCAATGAAAAAGGGACCTTTTCTTTCCAGGCCTGAATCTCTCCTGAGATGTGCCAACTCTGTCAGTGCAGTGTCATTGCATCCAGTGAGGCTGTATTACTACAGCTGGGAGCAATATTTAATTTACTGACTTTGGTGGTCATCTGAGGACAGGATTTGATGCTGCTTGTCACCTGGGTTTTGTATCAACAGCAAATGCTGTTTTTACCAGCAGCAAAGACTATTGGGCTCTACGAAAGAAGCTGCTCAGTAAAAAGAAATTGTGAATTTGGTTACACCAAAAACATGCTTTGCAGTATGATGCCAATCACAGCAAAAAAACCCACAGACTTAAAAATCATTAAAAGTCATCATTTTCATGGGCAAAACCCAAACAACATGTTTTGGATCTTTATATTTGTAGCTGCCCAAAACCAGACTCTGGGGTTTTTTGAGTCGTTTAAATTACTGTTGAAATCCTTAATAATTCCTAAACTATGCATTTGAGAGGAAATAAAAGAGAACCGTGCTATTGAACACATGTGAACAGTGCTGTTGCCTTCAGCAGGACTGTGCACATGGACAGGGGCAGAAGGATTGGGTCTGTTGTCTTCTACTCTGTTCTTTGATCCTGCAAGTTTACTGTTTGCTAAGGTCGCATCAGGCTGCAAAGGCACTTTTTGTAACTCTGTATGATCTGTGTCTGTCCTCTATTTATTCCAAATGCGTTTGCCTCTACAATTTAATCTGCTGTTCTCTCCCTCCCCTTCCTCTTGGTGAAGTCTAATTACAGTTTTATTCCAGGTCCTTCTGATTGCTAATGATGCTGGACATCACCGCTGAATTCATTCTAATATTTGTTGTGTATTTTCTAGGCTGGACACTGAATAATAATATTCTCTGAATTTGCTTTTGCTTCTATTTCCTTCCTCCCTGTTGTAGCTAATTGTGTAGTAATGTGTAGCCCTAGGATGATTACTCTTAGCAGTGTAGAACTGCTAAGAACAGGCTGCAGAATGAAGGAGTTTTATTCTGGTTTTGAGGAGAGGATTTCAAAGTCCACTCTACCAGCTCCCTTCACTGGTGTGAAACCAGCCAGGCAGTGGCTTTTTTTTTTTTTTTGCTTCATCTTTTCTTTTTCTTTTCTTTTTTTTCTTTGCCCCAAGTGTAATGCTGTTCATAACTGTGAGTCTCAAAGTGTCCTGGAGGCAGTGTTTCAGCACTTAGAAAGACACTTTTTACCAGTGCCTGCTCCATGTGATGGTTGAACCCACAGTAATTTGAGGTTCCCAAGCCTTACTTTGTACAGTGCCAGTACTGAGATAATTTTTTTTCCTTCTTTCTTAATTTTCTTTTTCTTTTCTCCATTTTGCTTTCTGCAAGACTGCCTGGGAACACAGACTCACACTTTACCCATGACCTGACTCTTTGACTAAGAATAGTAGTCACAGTGCAGCTCGGGTTCAGTCTCACTGGAGACATGCTGCAGCTGGGAAACAGGGAGGTCAGATTAGCCCATGCTAACAAAACCAAACACAAATCCAAAGGACCATGGAGGATTCTGTATGTTTGCCTCCTTTAAAGACTTCAGAACAAGGGGAAGAGATTGGCACAGGTGTTCAGTGAGCGAAGACAAATTTTCTTTGCTTGTGACATTGTACAGGAAGTTTACATACAGAAGTTCATCTTTGGGCTGAACAGAACCTTTTTCAAAAGAATCCTGTATCCTTACAGCCTATCCAGCCAAAAATTATGCAAGATGGGGATAGTAAGCAGTGCTGATTAGCATCTCCTGAGCTCTGCTTAGGACAATGGGATGTTTAAGATAGCCCCTGGAGTGATCTGCTGTAGCTTGTCCTGGGCAGCTAATGTGACAGTGTTTCTGGAGCACTATCTTTGACATGAGGGACCAACAGGTCTCTCTCTCTGAGCACATGCTAAAGCCGGCTTTGCTCCCATTCTTACCCCTTTCTGCTGGGATGTGCCAGGCTACATTCACACCCTCATTTTGTGGTGCAGACGTGCTTTCAGAGTAACAGAAATACCAGTCCTGCTCTGTATTCTTAAGACAAGAGCTAAAGCATTAGTAATAGAAAACATTAGGCTAATGATTGTCATAATACACATTATGGTGAGATTTAAATAACACATTCCCAGCTCGACTGTGCCCTCTCCTCCACCGTGACACAGCAGCCAGCTGTTCCCTGTGGACAGAGCCTTACATCTGGAACGTGGACTGGTGGATTGATACTCACACTGGCATAAGGGGATCCATTTTTTGAGAGAACCATATGGCACCATTCCTGTACTCTCCCCCAGCTGAATCTAAGTCAAATGGGGAAGGGTGCTGTGTTGTTAGAAACCGAGATATCTGGAGGAGCTGGTCCTGCAAGCCTGGCTCCTATGAGCAGCCATGCTCAAAATGATCTCTGTGACTTCCCTTCAGCTCCTGTCTCAGAGTCAGAGGGGAGGGGTGACTGCCCTGGCATCACATTAGCTGGATGGGGGCTGCTCACTCAAGTCAGGGAACCCAGGCCTGGGCTACAGCTTGAGACGCAACAAGTAGACTTGAGAGGAAAACCCCTTGAGGTCTCAGGGCAGTAATTCTAATGGTAATTTTTAACTGTTTTTGTCTGTCTAACATTCCTTTTTAATCCCCATCCTGCCTGCCCCTTCCTTATGTAGGGTTACTTTAGTGATCCTTGGAATGTTTTTGACTTCCTCATCGTAATTGGCAGCATTATAGACGTCATTCTCAGTGAAACTAATGTGAGTATTACTCTACCCTCCCCAGGATACCACCACCTCCTCCTCCTCTGCTGTTCCTTCTCTCTTTCTCTCTTTTTTTCCTCTCTCTTTTTGTTTTCTGTTTTTTTTCCCTCTAGTCATGCTTTTATTGAACTTGCCGTCGTCCTTCTCCTTCTCCCAGGGAAAAAAAAAGGAGGGGGGGAAATGCCTCCTTCTTTTTCACTTGTCATAGCTCACCCCAAGGCTGTGACTGGTGAAAGCGCACAGAGTTTGGGGTGTGTGTGCTTTTTTTCCCTCCAAAAGGTAGACATGTTTGAGTGTAACTTTCTGACTAACCAGGCTTTTGTTGATACCCTCCATCATGTGAAATGTTACAGAGGTTTGAGCAACCAATACTGTAGAGTGGTAAGAGACTATTTAATATGCCCACGTAACCTCTTTCTTTTCTTATTTTTTTCCTCTTCTCTCCCTCTTTCATGCTTTTGTTTTGTTTCGTTTCGTTTTTTTTTTATTTTATTTTATTTTACTTTTTACTTTTTTTCCCCTCTTTTCTCCCTTTCCCTCTTTCTCTCCCTCCTCTCTCTCTCTCATTCTTTCTTCTTCTTCCTTCCTCTCTCTCTCTCTCTCTCTCTCTCTCTCTCTCTCTCCTTGGCTTCTCTGCCACATGCAGCACTATTTCTGTGATGCATGGAATACATTTGACGCCTTGATTGTTGTGGGTAGCATTGTTGATATAGCAATCACCGAGGTGAACGTAAGTAGCTGGCGTCTGTCCATGATCGTGCCTGCTCTAACATTCATTTGCCTTTCCCGGGTTCTTTTTATTTTATTTTTTTTTACCCTCCCCCTTTCTCTTTTCTTTTGAGTTTATTTTCAGAACTTTTTGTTTAGTTTTGAAGCTCTTTATTTTTTATATTTTTTTTTTGTTTCGTTTTGTTTGGTTCTGTTTTAATTTTTGGAACGACTTAAAGGACTTTTTTGACTGTTGCATCATTTTCTTCCCTTCATAATCCGCCTGGCATGAATTAAACTGTATAGCAGGAAAAGTGATGGGAAACGTGGAGTGTAAGTGAAAAGGCTATTTGTGCCATGGGAAGCTGCTAGAATAGTCCCAGGCCAGCACTTTGGTCTACCCAGTGTTATGCTTTGCTTCCCATGGCAGTTCAATACTCTCCACCCCACAGAGAGATAAAGGTCAGTTCTTTCGAGGTGGAACTGCGGGAACCAAACCAGGAATACTCCCTGTGCCTCCTCACTCAGGCTTCCTCCAAAAGAAGTAAAGACCAAATCACCTCTGTTTAGAGGAACCTTCTCCTGATGTTCAGTTTCTAATTTGAAAAAAAAAATGGTAGATAAAATAAAAACAAAGCCAAAATACCAAAGAAAAATAAAGCGCTAGAGTTCCAACCCATTTTTTTGGGATTTGCAACCTGATTTGCTCCATCTCTCAAATTCCACTGGCACAATTGACACTGATTGGCCCCACTGGTGCTCATCTCAGCAGACAGGTGAAGGATTGAGTGAGCCACGGAGACTGAAATAAGCATCTGATGTTCAAGACATAAATCACATCAGCCAAATGTTTCCCTCTGTCTATTTTCTTGGAGGTGGATGGATACAGAATTATAGGATAAATAGACAAAGGACAGGCAGGAAACGCAGAGATTCCCAAAAGAAAGACTATGATGGATTTACGAGCACAGACAAAAATTGCACTCAAATATCCAGCTTATAAAGGCCAGGCAAATAGAAATATTGAAGGAAAATTGCTGTAAAAAATGTTAGAGGAGAGCAAATTAGTCATGAATTTTCAAAATTATGTGGCTGCTGAATAAATATTACAACTTGGAATTGTTGTGTACTGTAGAGGCAATCTATTGCAAGCAGAAAAGTGACAGCATAGTTTTCACTCAGTGCTGTGTTTAGAGAAAAAATGTAGGCAACACTTTGAAAAAACTTCCAAATAAAATATTTTCATATCTTGGTTCTAGATTAATTTTTGTTCAACTTCTTTTTTCTTTTTTTTTTCTTTAATTTTGAAGCAGGGACACTTATTCAAGCTGTAACATTTCGATTTAGAATAAATAATTTTTTTTTTTGAAACTAGTTTATTTTCCTTGTTTTTTGAGAGAATGGAAAATAGTTTCTAACTGAAAAGGAACTTTTATTTCATATCTCTTAAATGTCCTGCTTTCTGGACACAAAAAGTTGTTTACAACATTTCCCACAGAATGTTGTAAACTATTTTGGTTACCCTTTTACTGGATAGATATTAGGATACAGGCTGACTCTGTAGAGAAAAGTTACAATTATCAGCTGGTTGAAGTTGTTAATTTTTAAGAATGAAATTAAAGCCTTTTTTCTGCCACGCATGTCACAAGAAAACTAAATAGGGAACCTGGCAATAGCCTTCAGGTTGTGGAAATTTCAGTTCTCATCCATAGAGACAGAACTGTACACGGTAATGGAGGAAATAAGTACAGTTAGCTGGAGATGAATCATACTAAATATCAACAAGACTTCCCTGACTGATATATTTGAATCCATACAAAAGTCTTCCAAGCAGAAAGGAAGGAAATCCTTGCGTTTTGATAAATAAATGGAGGTCTATCATAGAGCAGAAATCCAGGGAAAATCCATTTATCCTTTTGAATAAATTCACAATAATTCCCTATGAATTAAAGAACTTTTTACATCATGGGTTAGGACACTTTGATATGCATCCCATTAAACTTCCACGCTGTGAGAGAAGGACAGTCCTCTTGCTGTTGGTGGGGAGAGATGCAGCTCTCCTCAGACCCACTGGTGCCTCCCCTTACATGTCTGTGACAGGGGAAATTAATTGCTCTTTGGAGGTGCCCATCCAGTGACTGGTGAGTGTCTAGATTTGTTAGGTTTGTCTAGACACCCAGCTCTCAGACACTAAATTTGAGCAGTATAAATCATATTCATTCTCAGCATCTTGTCGAGACGGTCATGCTGCTCCTGATTGTTCTGATCTTCAGTCTCCAGGGCTGTCCATTGTGGTGTGCTTAATTGCCACTGACAAAGCTCCCTCCCTTTTCCATTCCCTATCTAAATTCAAGTTTATCTCAGCCAAGGCCCAGAATCCAGTTTTTGGTTAGAGAAGTCATTGAAAAATAAGGACGTGTGTCTGTCCAACCAACCATCTCCTGTCTTAGTTGAGGAGGCAGCAGGGGTGGCCCTGACTCTTTTAGTAAGGGCTATGAAGAGCATTGTATATGGTTCCCCCTGTTTCCTCTAAAGAATCCTTTCCTTCTATACAGTTTTACAGATCTCTGCACACGTCTTTTTGTTACCTGGCATGTTTAAATCTTCTCTTTTTATCTAGGCAAGTCCTTTGCTACTAGTTTCTAATGTTTGTTACTAAAAACTTGCACAATCTTTTGATGCACTGATAAATAAGCAGCAGCTATGGATGGAGTTTGTTCTGAAATGTTCTGAAATCCCTTTGCACTTGTAACCCTTATTGAATAAGAGAATGTTTTGTATGTTGGTTTGTCCTGTCAGATTCCCTTCCTGCTAGCAGCACTTGATATGTTACATCTGTAGAAAATGGGCTCTTGGAAGTAGCAGCCCATCTTGGACGGACGGGTGTCACCTTCCCAAGCAGTGTGAGGCAGTTTATCAGACACACTTCTCCCATCTCCTCAGGAGCTTGTTGCTTTCTTGCTGTTTGTGGGTTTGAGCAAACCCTGCCGTGTGTTTCCGTACACTGTCTTGTCTTGTTCCAAGAGACCTGGAGTCTGAAAAGGAAAGAAACAATAAACCCTAAAATGCCAATCAGCTCCACTAATAGGAGATGTTTAGACTGGTCAGACGCAGGTAAAATGTTTCTGCCCAGCTCCTTTAGAAGCTGAAGAGTGTTTGTGGTAGGGTCTTGGGAGGTGCTGCTCTTGGAGGGAAGGGACAGTTTTCATTGTGGTCAGTTAGGGAAGATGGAGACTCCTGGCACAGGTCACAGATACATAAGCCTGAACTTGCTGTGAAGTTCATCTGACATTTGCATTCAGGGGAAGCAAACCCAGCAGGTGCTGAGCTGCCACAGCTGTAGCTGGGGGGCAGGGGTGGAACACTGGTTGTCAGCCTCCACAGTGTGTGTGTAGGTATGAGCTTGCTTTTATTTGTGCAGTTCCCCATGCTCTGTTTTTGGTGTTTTGTTTTGTTTTTTTTCCTTTTGACATTTATTTTTGTTTCTCGAAAAGGAGTTTCCCAGACCAAAACCTTCGTTAAGATATATGTGAGTGTGCATGGGTGGATCTTTGTCTGTGCACTCCATTGGTTTTACTGTATGTTCCTGAGTGTGTTTGGATGCCTGTGTGTGGGCTACAAATCCATGGGAGAGTGTACAGGCACAAATCCATGTGTGGGGGAAAGAGAGTGTGTATGTAAGCATACGTATTTCATATGTATTTGTGTTGTGAACGGTTGTGGATGGAGGCACATGGGTTGTTGTGTAACTGAGAAATATGAACATGCTTTCTGAGCTGATGTGACTGTCTTACTGTGCAAGTTCGATCTGCTTACGGATGGGTGTTTGTACCTGAGAGTTTTCTGAATGCAGGCAAGCTCATCTGCATGCCTGGGGGTGAGTGAACACTTGCATGCCAAGCTCAGCATATTTTCTTTAGCATGGCTGTGCATTCAGAAACAGTGAGAAGGCATGTGCTTGTGAGGTAGGCTCCCGGGTTGCCTCAGCATTTCTGAGTCATTTAGGAAGCTTTCACTCAAAACACCTTCATGGTCTGGAGATATGTCAAGTGATAAGTCCAATTGCATCATGTTGGGCCCACTTGCAGCTTAGGAACCCCAGCCAGCGCCCCAGACACATGAGAGGCATCTCATACAACTGAGTAAATGCCAAGGGCACAGAGCAGGTTAAAATCTGGTGGGTTTAAAAACTTCAAAGGGGCACAATTTCTGCCAAATTCACTTTTAAATTGCCTGACTTTGAAGCTGCATTTTCAGAGCTTTGCTCTCAGTGTCTGTTGCACAACTAACTTCCTAGCCACAAAATAAGGATTGATTTATTTTTTTTCAAAATTTTCTGGAAATATTCAACGTTTCTGTTTTGGGGCAATCTTAAGCCACTTCTTAAGTGACTGAAGAGGGAGAGGAGGACTTTTTAATCTTTTTTAATCTTTTCCTAAAAAAAGAACTTCCAAGGCAGAGACCACATCTACCATGTGTCAACTCTCTTTAAGGCCAAGAATGACTTATGGAGAGTAAGATGAAAGATGATATAATATATGAGGCCTGGTATGTAGGGATTCCCTGGACTTTGATTACATCCCTGTACCTCAGTCTTCCCATCAGTGACTTGAACATTGGTATTACTGCTTATGTTAAGAAAGTATTGTCATTAAAGTTTAAAAAACACTTTCAGCTCCTTTGAAGAAAACATTAAGATGGTAAAAATTCTTAGTATCTATTATAGTAGAAATAAATGCTATAGGAGTTGAATAAAAGTCAGCAAATTTGGAATATATCATCCCAGAAGCAGCCCTGGGCACAGGCTTGCATTTCCTTCCTTTCCACATCAGCAGGCACAGCCTGGAGTTGAGCGCTGTAAAGATGACTGACAGCCTGCTGTCCCCTCCTCCAGGCAAAGAAAGTGGCTCATTACTGTTTGTTGTTCTGTATCAAAGGGGAAAATCAAGTTTGATTTGCGCTCTGTGCTACAGTGCCCAAAGTGACAAAAGAAAAACCGTCAGGCCTTGTGCCACTGGGAAAGCTGTAAATGTAACCTACTCCCCCTCAGGCAGAGAGAAAAGTTTTGGTTCATTGGGTTCTTTTTCCTTCGTCCTTTCTTCTGCCAGCGTCAGACCAAAGATACTGTGTCGCTGAGTCTTTGTTTGCTATCAAAGCAATGCTCATAGCAGTGCCCACTGAGCTGGATGAGTCCCTGTGGCCCTGTGGCCAGCTGAGGGGTTGCCAATCCAGCTGCAGCGGGCAGCTCATGGCGTGCAGAGGCATGTTCAGGTGAGAGCATGTGTGTCTCCAGAGCATCGGCATAAGTACCAGTGAGAGTGGGGATGTGGTGTGTTTGATTCTGTCTGTCTGTCTCGAAAGGATGTCAGGGAGGGGGAGGATTTGTGCTTACTTGTGAACCTGTCTCTGAGGACTTCTGCTGGTGCCACTGAGTGTGTCTGCACGTGCGGGTACTTCTGTGTTCATCAGCTGTGTCTGGGAGTGCACGAGGATGACTGAGCAAACCATCTGGACTCGTGTCCATCCTACCTCTTCCACTCAGTGGCCATACTTGCATGTCTGAGTGTGTCTGTGAACACTGCAGGAGGTACAGAGGAGGAGGAGTTACCTGTGACAGGTACACAATGCGATACAGCAGATGTGAGGAGCCAGGGAGGTGTGCATGGTTATGAGATGAGAACTTTTAGGAACAGGGTGACCTGCGGGCTTTTGTGAAATAATGGAGTATTTCCCTACCTAAGATGCCCTCCTGCTGTAGCAGCACACATTTTCCTAAGAGTGAACATTGTGAGTGGTTTTAGGGTTGATGGAAGTGGTGGGGTTTTTAATGGGAGAGGTGACAGGAGGAGAGTGCAATGTTGTGTGTGGTCTGATCCATGGTAGCATCTGGGAGACATAGGACCTGGGTTCTACAGGAAGTAGCACCCCTAGGAAGAAGGTTAGAGAAACCCAAACCCCACTTTGCTATATTACTTCCCCTAAAAAACGTCAGTCAGATCTGTTGTGCCCAAGCCTGCTGAGTAGTGGTTTGGCATTTGGTCTATCAGGAGAGCTGAGTACTTTATATCTTGCGCTTCTGAAAAGGTTTTCAGTTTCTGATAGGAAGTCAGCAGAGGGTTGCAGCTTGATTGATTCCTGAGTACTGATCCAGTAAGGCCAGACAGATACCAAAGCATTCAGCTCCCAAGTCTTGGAGACCTGTGCAGTGATTTCTTATTTAGGCTATTTTATTTTGGAACTAAAACAGCTCAGGCTTAAACCAGGCGCATAGGGCCTTTTTTTACAGTCATCTTGCTTTTGGTGTCTAGAGGCTTCATATGATTTGCCATGGGCTCCTGCTCCCATTCTTTGGAATATCTGACAGCCTATACTTAAATCTCCCTCTCACCTTCTCCTGCACTTCTCCCTTTTAACCCACACCCTGCCTTTCTTCCTTTTCTCCCTTGCTTTCCTCTCCCTCGTCTCCAGCCACACTAAACCTCACGAGTTCGTTTTCACCCTCAATCAATGTGTCTGAAGGCAGAGAACCAGTGGCTTAAGTCCTGCAGTCCTTACTCAGGCAGAACTGCCCCCGGGCATTCCGCCTGTGCAAGGACTGGAGCGGCCGAGCCCTGCGGCACAGCCCTGTACACACACACCCCCACAATGGGAGCAAGGATCAGTGGAAGGACGACATACATCCAGCCTGCACCTCAGTTGGGACTGGCATTCATATCTGTCGCTGTGTCTGTCTGTCTTTCTCTGCCTGTCTGGTTCTCTCCGCTTCCACGCCCTTTGCTGCTCAGATTTTGGCCACCAGCTGCCACTGGACACAAATCTTTGCAATTCCTAGAACGTGCAAGTTCGTTTACCCAAACCTTCTGGAAGAGGCAGAAAACATCTCCCTCCCTCTCCTCTCTCTCTCTCTCAAATGCCATCTGGGTAGCAGAGGCCTCCAAATTATGTAGCAAAGGGCTGGAGAAGCACAGTGGCTTCTTTTGACATCTCGTGTTGTCATACCCTTACTGCTGCCACCCTAGAAGTTGTACGTAGTCCTGAGCTATCCCTGTGTGCGTGTATTTGTATGTATATGTGACTTGTTTTCTTTTTGGAACAACTACTACTGATAAAATTGATGGGGAGGGGAGGGTGGATTTAGTTTGCTTTTTTTTTTAATATATCTGGTGGTGTTTTTATCACTAGAATAATTCAGGTAATGCACCACGGTGGCCCCAGCTTCTGTGTGTAGGAAGCCACGTTGAAGCATGGTTGTGAGCTGTAGCAGTGGCAAATGCTAGTGCTTTGTTTTGCCTTTGATGAACATCAGAAGAGATGCCCTAAACAACTCCTCCCCAGATTAGGCTTAGATTGATTTGAATTTGATCACCTCCCATGCTTATTCAACAATTCCAATGCACATTTTTCACCCTGTGTTGGTGAGAAAGAAGTATGGAATGACTATCTGACCACAACCATGTTTGAACAGGGTTATTTTGTTTTTATTTATGTATATATTTGTCATGAAGATGGGGCCTCTTTTTCTTTTTTTTTTCTCTTTTGTCTCTAAAATGTTGATATTCTCAGTGCATTTCCAGAGTTCATAATGTGATTTGCCCATTCAAAGAGGTGACTTTGGTAACTGCACAACTTTTTCTGTAAGGAAATCTATATGAAATATGGACAATCAGAAAAAAGTATGTATTTTTGTTAGAAAAGGGAATAGTAAATACAAATTACTTTTTCCTAGGTTTACCTGAGTATTTGAGCTGTTACAAGCAATATTAGCACCATAAGAAGGAGGCAGGTAGTTCCCACTTTAAAAGACTCTTCGTACTACCCAGTTTTGAGGAAACACCTCAATACTGTGGTTTCCACAAAACTACTTGTTAGACTTGGCTCCTGACATTGTTCCAGGTGCATGGAATAATCAGAATGCTTTTTAATGCAGAGGAGACTTAAGAGTAGCATAAAAATATATTTGCCTTACTGGAAAAATTTAACCACTCACATTTTAATTAATTAAAATACAGAAAGATAAAGAATCCAAGAGAACAAATTTTTGAAAGCTAGGTGTGAAAGCAGCAAAAAGAAGCTTAGGCAGCCCTATAGGTGTAAGAGTTGATGCACAAACCTGTCTGGAGTCCTTCTGAGTGAAAATGTTTAGAGCTCTTTAAAATGCTGGGCCACAGTGTCTTACTGACTGCACTGAGGAGTGAATTGTGCTTTTAATTACTGCAGGCTTTCACGTACCCAAAACCTTGGTGGGTTTCAAGGCCTTTAGAGAAGAAGTCTTGTTTTCTTATTTGACCCTAAATTATTGTTACAATAACAATAATAGCTAATAGTAGAAACACAGAGAACCACAGACCTTGTCCTGTGTTGGTTCAATAGTGAAATAAGTGTGTGAAGTGTACATTTCAGTCCAAGCAGCTCTTTAAAAAGCCTACATCCAGATTTTCCGACCAGTATTTAATTTTACTTGTCATTTTTTCTATCACATCTATCACACTTTGAAGCAAAAAAACACTACAATATTCTGGCATCAACATTTGTGATGTATTACAGCTATATTTCATTTTCCTTTTAATTCCAATGTGGTTTTCCACAAAGCTAGTTAAAACGCTCAAATTAAAAAACATTAGAGCTACCCCCAGCTAGTTATATTTTTCCATTGGCTTGCTAGCCAGGATAAATCATTCCTTTTGCCTAGCAAAAGTTTCTTTTAACTTTCCCTGAACTCTAATAGAGATTGTATCTCTATATGAACCCATAGAAAAATCCCTGACTGATTCTTTAGATGGTCTCTGAATATATTAATGTTAATTAATGATTGCTCCCTAAGCACCCTAAAGATGGTCAAAAAGGTGCTCGGGTGAGTTCAAATCCATCTAGTTCTATCATCTCAGGCAATGCTTTGAAGCAGTGAAGGATGACTTCTGGCATTTAATTCTCCTTTTTCTAAGACCTACCTTGCTGAGAACGCCCAAGGAATTTTCCAGCGTCGCTGTTCTGCACATGCAGATTGCAGTCATAGGGAGGGCACAGTCCCCTATATTTTGCTCATTCAGTTTTGCTGCAAAAGCTTCTGTTCTTCATGCAAATTACAAAAGCTTTTAACATTGGTTCTACAAGAACCTCATTGCAGGCACCATCTTGTGCTATTACGCATATTCAGAGAAATGCCAACTGGTTCCCGATTGCACTGCCAGTTGCAATGAAAAAGCAATGAAGGTGATGGAAGAAGGGAAGACACACAGAAGTATTTTATTTGTTTTCCTTTTTAACTTTCTCTTCTCCCCCATCTTCTTCTCCCCAGTGACTTTCCCCAAATTTTGCTGAACTCTTGGGCAGAAGAGGTCATGTCTCCTATTCCCAGGAGCACTAGGGGTAGTTTTCAGCAAGACAGTAATAAGTTCCCCTCTAACTAGTGTATCAGTGATTTTTTTTTCTGTCTGTCTTCAGCCAAGACACCATCAGTCCAGGGGAAGGGCTGTTCCCCTTTGAGAGGCCTTTTGTGCCAGGCACTTGGCAGCAGGTCAGCATGTTGATGGGCACCAGTCTGCAAACCCAAATGCACAGACTTCATGTTAAATAAAGACCTGATTGTGGGAGGTTTGCTGGGAGGCAAGAGAATGTTGCCATCCAGACAGATTTGTAATCAAAGGTAAACCCATATAAACTAATTTTACCCTTTCTAATATAGTCAATATAGCACCCTCATTTAGCTCCTGCTCTGCTCCCCCTACACTCATATGCACCAGCCAGGCAAACATAAGAGGGTTTTGGTTTTTTTTATTTCTTGCCAGACATCTGTTTTTAAAATGACTGTGCTCTTACCTTTCCTCAGTGGTCTGTTCTTAGTGGAGACTGTCTGGCACAACATGCCAACAAAATGACTTCTGCTTCATATATCTTCCTAGACATCTGCTAAATGGGGCCCATTCCCTGCTGCATCCAGATGACCTAGCTGTAGGGACTGGATTGCTGCTTATGGTCAGCTGATTGATGGCCAAAAAATATGACTGGTTCTAATTGCTGTTGCAGAGTAATGGGACATCCCAGCTGGTCACATCCCAGTTGTTCTCTCAAAATCCACTTTTAAGCTCAGGGAACAGAGTCAGCAGTGCTGCCTGCTGCGCCTCACCCGAGTGACTGGGAGAAAATCTCCTTCACCCAAAGCCAGATTAAGTGACATCTTTTCATAAGCTGAACAGACACGAAGGCAAAGATACCTCAGCTGTAAAGAAATACTTGTTAATAGAAAGACACTAAAATAAATTGATATTTAGAGATAGGGAATTTGAGGCTCAACTGTTTGACCAGACGACCATAGTAAATCACACAGTGAGCATTACATATCATCTCAACTATCCCTACATTTTTTTTAACCAAAGAATTTGTCAAATCAATAATAATTTATTCTTGGAAAGACGAGTAAAACAAAAAAAATGTAGCTCAGTAGCTTTGTAAGATCTGTCCACAGTCTCCACATGACCACCTCTAATGTTTTCCTGATAGTGCCTGTGATTGGCATTTCAAATCCCTGAATGGCTCATAGGCTTTATTGTATCCCATATGAACATACAGAAAACCAATACAAGTCTGTAGGCTGTTTTTTTCCTAGGAAATGTTCTGCATCAACATTAAATAACTTTCTAATTCAAAAGGCAATGAAAAGACACAGTCTAGGAATTACATACTAACTGCTACAAATGTCAAATGGCCCATAACAAATTCTCTCTTTGGGCTGCTGGTATCTCTGTATATCCTCCTCTGAGCAAAGACTCATTGTACAAAATTGACAGGGGCTGCCAGTTCACCTCTGTCTGCAGTCTCTTGCAACCCACAGTCCTGGTGCTTTTGAATGAAGGCAGACTGGGCTTTCACCTGTTTTCAACATCGTGCGCAGTCTCTTTAAGCACCTTCATCAAAGCACAAGATGGCTCTTTCATCTTCACATTGTCCTAGAACCTTTGGGCTTGCCAAAGGATGGACCCTGGCAACAATGCATGCAGAGTCTTAGAGCTGGTAGGCTACTGGCTTTCCTTCCTGGAAAAAACTGCTCCTGGTCTAGTCTCCATCTGGCTCCATTGGTCCCCAGAAGAGTTATACTGAGGAGTGGGTATTTTGCTGCAGACCACAGGCCTGCTTCTGACCTTAACACCACCAGTATAATTCTCCATCAGCTATGGAGGAGTTGCAAAGATGCTACTGAAGTTTCCTTCTGGATCCGCGTACTCCTGACAACCACGTCACAGTAAACCCCCTCATACTGAGCCTCCAGAAAACCTCTTCACAGATGGAGCCCTAAAAATCCAAAGGTTTCCAGGCTCCTTTCAGGTGAGGCTACCCAGAGAAACCCCAGAAACATTGATACACAGAGAGCACCAAGTTTCACTCTGTTCTTCTTTTTTCCTTCTTCCTTATGCTTTTCCCATACCATGGAATCTTATAAGTTAAATCAGAAGCACTTAACAAATGGCTGTAGAGGTGCTCAAACATTTAGTGCACTGAAGACAAGCACAGCCATGGCAGAAGGAGATGCCTCCGTGAGTTTGCTTAATTCCTCAAATCACCAGTGTTCAGGGAAGATGAAGCCAGTAGATGTTACTCATCCTCTCACTACTAATGGAGTATTGCAAGGTGTTGGAGGCAAAGAAAGCTCCTGCCTACCTATGGCTTAGGAGGTTCATCTTAGAGAAGAGCTCTGCTGCCATTATAATTTCCAAGGCAGGCTGTGGGATGTTACAAGAAATGGAAAAATCAATGCCTTACACAGTGCACAACATCACATCTTTAAAGTACTTAAGACTGGTATGAATGCTTTGAACAGTCTCTTTCTTTTTTTTTATTTCAAGGTCAAAATCAGTGGCATGGTCTTAGTACACAGGATCCTTAGCAGGCCAAGTATGTCAGAGAACATCTCTCTGTTTGCAGCCTGGCAGAGCATCTGTGCTTTCACAACACTACTACAGATAAGAAGTTAAGATGATGTATTTTTTCAGTGTTTGGAATGGGAGAACCTGGATATGAAAACAACTGTTATTCGGAGTGAGTCAAAACCAGGAGGCTGTGCTCCTTTTGGAAAACCAGTCCCACAGATTTCCCTCCCAGACAATGAAAAAAAAAAAAAAAAAGAGAAGAGAATAATGATCAATATAATACAGAACATAAATCCTTCTAGAGAGGTGGAGGAAAAGAAGACTGCCACAGGAAAGGCAATGAGGCACACTGGACTGCTTAGGAACAGCAATGAGGACACTGTTGGCATGGATGGTAGTAAATCTGAGGAAGGCTGGGGAGATGTGGGAACTCTAAATTCTCGCACTTGCTCTCTCTCTGTCTTGCTCCGTGGTCTGTTCTGTTCCCAAGGTTGTTCTCCTCAGTCTGCTCTGGGCTGGGACAGCCTGATCATCTCCACTGCCCTGTGAATCAAGAATTGGTCAAGTGAAAAGGCAAGTTTAATGGAAAAAAGTCCACTCTGTCACACATGGCTTCTGGCAGAGGTGTTCAAATCAGCAAAACCTCTCCTCAGCTGTTACTCAAACAGAAAATCCTCAAAGTCACTCTACTTGTAAAACAAAATGTCCTGCACGCAAGTAACCTTTCAACATTTATTTTCATTGCTCAATTTATCTTCAGTGCCTTCCCATCCAGATGTTCTAGGGCTTTTTTTGGCTACCTGTCCCACAAAACACAAATAATGAAACACAGGCAAGATGGACATGCCTCTCTGAGTCAGGTCAGTACTTGTACCTGAAGATAAGCACTGCATCTCTCATAGTGTTTAGTATCTACTTCTTTCTCAGGAGTCCCCCAGGCTTGATTACCATAAGACTTGATTACCCAGAGCTAATGAGAAGGATTATTAAAACATCCTGAAAATGAAGAATAATTTGCATAGATATACTTTACCAATTGTTCTGCTTTTTTGCAAGTCGTGGAAAAAACCAGAGCTTTCAGCTGTGTGAAAAAGCAGCTCTTTCATTACTTGTCCAGTAATTGTCAATCTAGGGTAATCTGCATAACCAAATTAAAGCAATTGACTTCCCTTGTATTTACCTTAAGCACTTGGAACCATAAGATTACTGTCTGACAATTTCATGGATATATATATATGAAATTAATTAATAAGCTATTCAAATTGATATGATTTGCATATTTGAAGCTAATTAGAAAAGCAAGCTCCAGAATTTCAAAATTGTAGAATACATAGGAAATGAAGAGAAAAAAAACTGATAGCTGCAGGACTCATTTGCTTAAAAAGTTAGTTTGACCTTATTAACTGTATTCCAAATAGGCTTTTGTTGCATATGGATATGCAAATATTTCCCCTGAGGTCTGAGATCATGTGGAATCAGTGAAGTATAAATGCATATATATTGCATTTGTATGAGTTGACACGTGATGTCTGTTGGCCCACATGAGTTAGTGGAGGCAGAAATGTAATGGCAAACTTCATTGCAGATGTCACATTTCTCTTAATTCCCCTTATTGCATCAAATAAAATTTTAATTCCCTGCTGCAAGAGATTTCAGCCTTCTCTGCAGAGCTGGGTATCAGATGTTACGTTGCTCTGGGACAAAGCTCAGGGCTTTTGCCAGAGAAATCAACAAGGTGTTCACCATTTGCCCCAGTAAAGACAGCATCCTACAGCTCAAATCCCTATTTTCCTGTAAGGTTGTACCCTTTTCTAGTAGGCATTAAATGATCCAAAAAGCCTCTAGTGCTTCACTCAGATAAGAGCTATAGGTAGGCTTGATTTTTTTGTTTCCAAAAGCCCTTTGTAACATTTTTTTTTCTATCTTAAAATAGAATAAAAATTTAAAGTTGAAAAACTTTCAGTAAAAGATCATTTTCACAGAAATAACTGAGGAGAATCAAAACATGCTTACGTAAAGTAAAAGCAGTTTAATCTGAGATTGATTTTTTTTCTCAGACATGATTTCTACTGGAAATTAAAACAAACTAAAATGTGTGAGGACAAAATGTGAGATTTTAATCTTATGTTTCTGAAATGCCTTTTTCAAAATTGACATTTTTACAGAACATTTCATTTTCAGCATCAGCATTCTTCTAACAGAAAATATTTTTGTAAGGAAAAAAAAAAGAATTCTGGCTAGTTTTATTCAAAATATTCCCAAAAATTCTCAAAGAGCTGCCCACTTAATAGAAGAATGCACAGTTTGATAAGCTTTTCTGGCTTTTTTTTTTTTCCCCTGCTAATTATTTGATTTCACTGTAAGGTTGTGGGAATTGAGAATTATGCCATCTGCAATCCAGTAGTATTCCCTGTCAGAGAAACAGCAGATACATTTCTGCCTGGTTTTATAATAACTTCACAGACTGTGGTGACTGGTGGGTTATCTCTGGGGTTCTTGTGATTAAAACCACAGACAGCACAGCAGACAGATGGCTCTGGAAGGGGCTGTGGTAACTCCCCAGTGAAAGGACAGGCTAATACCTGCCAGCAGCCAGGGTGATTTGAAACCCTGACTTTTTCCAGCTCTCCACAAAGACTTGTGTTACTCAGACTCCTGAGGTCTCTTCAGATTTTTGACACTACAAACACAAGAGGAAATCTTGTGTCTTCTTTTGTCATGCCTCCATGGCACTGATAAATTATAAATCTCTTTTTCTGCCATACTCCGGTAAATTCTTGTTCTTTTTGAAACTCAGGTCGTGGCAATCCCATCTCAGTGTGAACTCCATGTGAAAGAAAGAAGTCCAGAACAGTAGCGTTGTTGGCTTGCCATTGCCCTGTTTGTGCTTACACTTCCTCTCCAAATCTTATCTGTGTTTGTATGATGAGTTCATTTCCCCAGAATGTCCCTTTCCACCCTTCGTTTTGGGTCCAAGAAGGTCACAGATGCAGTATTGCTAAAGTAGGCAGGGCTCTTGGAGGAGACCTCTACATACAAAGAATTTGAGCTGGAAAGGACTGATATCCTACAGCTGCAGGGGAACCACACAGCACTGCAGTCTGCTCAGGTGAACTCTACAGTGTGGATTCTCATGGGCATCCTTCCTGCAGTGAGTAGAAAAAAGCAAGAAATGAACATCTGTCGCCCTCCTTTCTCGTGGGATAAACCAATGGACAATCTTCAGGGGTAACTTTTCATTCTCCAGACATCAACAGCAACCACAGAAACGTCTTAGCAGACATCCATCATCAGTCAGCTACTGTGAGTGGTCTCCTAAGAGCTGCATCCACCAGCCATAGTTTCCTCAGTGGAGAAATGCCATTATAGATTGTTTATCACAAAAGGCAGCATAAGCGTCTGACCATTTGTTTTGTTGAAAAATATGAATTTACTCTGTCACATCCTGGTGCCAGCATTTCAAACACAGATTTCCTCTCATCTCTTCTAACCTTGGGCTATCAGACAAAACTAGAAGGCTGCAGTCAGGTCACTGCATTCACTGAGACAACTCTGACTAGCAAAGCAATAATAACACTTTGCATTTAGCTGCAGAAATGCTCTCCAGATCGAGCCAGGCCAAAGTTTTCCGCAACATAAATGTCGGATTCTCTCTTGCAAAAAGAGATTCTTCCCTGAGAATGAAATTAAAGGATGTTTTACTCCTCAAACATTAGGGGAAAAAATCAGTTTGTACTTCGAGCAAAGAATGGATACTCCAAGGGAGCTGAACTCATCTTCAGTGTGTTCTGTGGTATTAAAAAATTACTACCATCAGCAGTGGTGGTAATGGGAATGCTGCCTGCCTGGCCTGTCGTCTTGGTGGCAATCAAGCTTCTACAGCTACCAAAACATACTTACCCAGCAGTCCAGGAGCCTCCTTGGATATATTGATTAAACATATGCTGCACAGACCTGATGACGCTCCCCTTCAGGCATTTCTAGGTGCTGCTCCTCTGCATAGCCATTATAGCTGTCAGCAAACCAGCCAAAACCCCCAGGGAACTCAAACCTCTCAACATGGTCCTTCATCTCCAGTGTTCCACAGGGATGAGGTGGGGTTAATATATCTCTTTGCAAGAATTTTCTACTAAAACTTTCATTTGAATCTGTTTGTTAACACACCCTATTGTTTTCTTCCAAATCATTATCCAGAAGATATTCTAAGCCATGGATATTTCACAGGGCTTTGATGCTACCAGGACTATACAAAGTGTTCAGTCTTTTTGCTTCCACCTTTACAGCTCTGAAAAGCCACATCATGCCTTCTCAGAATTTCAGAATGGATTGCATAAGAGCATAAATATCATACAATATTGACTGTTACATATTGCCCTTGAAAGACTGAGACTGGTTCTCCTGGAGTGCAAATTTTATCTTCTCCTGGCTTCTAAAGCACAACCTGTTAAAACACTATTTGCTTGACTTGATGACAGTATCAGACACCAAATCTGACATGTGAGACAGTATGGAGGTCCAGCAGGACCTGGAGGGGTTATGGTCTCTGTAAATAGCCACCAGTAAACCTTACTTCCACCTACCCAGGCAGAGCATGATTAACAGGAACACAAGTTACTTTCTGCTGTGCTCTCTTGAGATTTTAAGTATCTCTCCATCAAATAAACCTGTCTTCTTTCCCAGACACTTCCTTCCCTGGGATCCTGACTTCATACTGGGCATAAGCTGTGCCTTTCTCTTGTGTGCCTGTGGGGGCTTTAAGGATGCTCACAGGTTTGCAGCAGCTCAAGCAATGTATCTGCTTAAAATTCGGTGTTCTAGTACACACTGAGCGTAGTTAAAATGAGATGCACGCAGGCAACAGTATCCTGAGGAGCTTTTCAGACACGCTTCAGGGATCACTCAGTCTTTATCCTACTGAATCTTTACTTGGGCTTCTAGAACATGCTCTTCTCTTTCTTGACCTCTTCTGCTCCTTAGCATCTCTGTTTAAATATAGCATCTCTTTTTAAATATAATGACATCAAAAGAAATAAAAAAATATTACCCAAACAGTTTCAGTGCAGTCATCCTCTTGAGAGTCTTTACACTGACACATCCTGCTTCAGATATTTCTCTTCCCACTCTTGGGCTGCAGGTTCCCTTCTACATCGCTCTAAATACGGGCCTGGACTTGTTTGTGATTTATACTTCAAGTCCCTTTTCCGTATGATGGAAGTTGCACAGAACATCATCTCTGACTGATCTCACTGTTTCAGACCTTTCTCATTCACTATGTGCATCCTACTTGTGTCCCAAATGACAAGAACAAGGGTAGAAGGCTGGAAGTTCCTTTGCAGGAAGAAGAGACTGCATGTCTCTTCCTTAATTAAACACTACAAACAAGGATGCTTTCTCTTAAGTGGTGCAGCTTCTCCAAAAGCTCTTTCAATGACATTAAACAGGCCAGGATTTGTTTTTCTACGTTATTCTGAGATTTGTAGAAATGAAATCCTGTCCACTTCACGTGGGCAAGAGACACTGGCTTTAATTCCAAGTACCTGTCACCATGCTTCCATCCCTGGGAACTGATGTGACTACTGCATTCTCAGGTGTCAGTGGCCTGTCCTTGCCCTAAAATTGGCATACCCACATCACTTGCAAGGTTGAAGACTCTCAGAAAATCTGGCGGTAGCAGAAACCTTCCCCATGCTGCTTTTGAGCCTCTACCATAGGTAGTGATATAATTTGCTCCATATTTGACCCAACTTAAAACACAGGCCAGTTAGCTCAGGGAGTAAGAGAGGAGTAAGTCAACTTCTGCTTCCCTTTCTCAGCAGTGCCAAAGATGCTCAGAAACTTCGGGTTTACTACATGATGCCAACTCCTCCAAACTGAGCATCCGATATCAATCTCATAAAGTCATATGCTCTTATACATATTTTTTTTACTCACATTGCTATCGTCTGCACTTTCTGATGCAATACTAACAAATATCAAAATGACAGTTAAGGTATGATATTCCACAGTAACTCAAAAGGTTTTTTCAGCCTGTCAGTGACAGATCCACCAACACTGCCAGCCAGGAAGGATGGAGAATCCTGAAAGGTGCTGAAAGTTTTTAGGCTTCCTTCCTTTATTTTGAAAGGCCTTTGTACCTTCTAACAGGAATGTAGCAACTAGCAGATTAAGGCTCCTTCCGCTATTAGAAAAGATGATTTGCAAAACTATAAAAAGGAAGGGGGATGGGAAAGAGAAACTCTTTGCTGGAAAGATGTTTGCCTAGCAACACAAAATCAAAATCTATGCCTGACCTGTAAGAAATGTCTCTATGGGCACTGCTCCTTTATTTGGTATTCAAGCCAACTTTTGCTTGTATGTGATCTGAAAACACAAGAGCAAACATGTAAAAGAGGAAGATAAAAGCAATGAAAGCTGTCATTACCAAACCAATGAGTTAACTCAAAAGACTATTACATGATCAGGTGTACCTTGGGTTTTTAATTGTTCCTTTTTGGCTATATCACCAAATAGACTATGCATCTAAACCACAATTGTTATTTAGGTAATACAGTGTCAATTGGTTCCTGCAGCATCCTTGAAGAGCAGGAGCATGCTGCAGGAGTCCTGCATGCCACTAGAAGGGAAATCTGTCACTGGTGGAAGAAGAAATACATCAATTTCCACTTGCTAATATAGTCATGGAAAGTGATGACAGACAGATTTGGTAGAGGTTAGGCCTGAAGGATTATGTTACTATTGAACTGAAGGATTCCTGATAAAGATAGTTGTATTTAATTTCCAATTCTGCTTCTTACACCTAAGGATATTTGCAGCCTTGGGTGTATTTTAGAATTGCTCTCAGTGTTGGAAATGGCCCCAGAGGTTAATCAAGGAATGTCAGACAGAGTGTTTGCAGCAACTAGACTCTTCCAGGTATGACTGGGGCTCAGCTCAGCTCAGCCTGGCCTCCAAGAACACAGCTTTGCTGTGAGGTGAATGAAGGTACATCAAGCTAATTAGCTATACCAACCTGCTTTCCACAGCTGGTGGTAGGTGTTTCAGGGTTGCCAAGAGCCAGTTAGGCTCTCCCAACCCATTATCTCACCCAGAACTATGTGTAAGGGAATGAGGATATATAAATAGAAAGTGTTGCTTTAGCACTGGGATGTTACGGGTTTACAAATCAGACGGATGCACTAGAAGCTGGCTGGTCCCTGCGCAGACATGGCCTGGATCTGAGTTGGAGAGCTAAATCAGCCCCTGTATTGAACTTGATAGCAGTGATTAAACAAACATTTTAACAATGTCGGTACCTCCACTGCCTGGATGCCAGGATATCCAGCACTCAGGAGATCCTGGGTGTGATTCACATGTGGTGGTAGTGGATAGAGCTTACATCAAATTCATGGCCAGCATTGATCCTGGGCATCCTAGGGAATAAGCCCAGCCTCTTGTGCATTTCTTTCAAATTCCCTTTTGCCCTCTTCTGCCATTTTGTTGCTCCTGTGTTAGCCAAGACCTAGTTTACTAGGGCTCTTGATTGGAGACTTATTACAGCTTATTTCTGTCTGCCTTTCTTTAAAGCCAGCTGAACATACCCAATGCTCTTCCTCTATGGTAAGACCGAAAATACAGACCACCCTCCCAGCTTCTGTGACACTCTTTCTAACACACTCCTTTTTTCTCTTCTCCGTGATCACAAGTTCTCTCTCCAAGCCCAGCCTAGTTATTTGTGCATGAAGCTGCCATGTCGTGTATTGCTGTGAGTCTGGTGTTCACATGAGCTGTGAATATGCTGCACATGTGTATTTCTTGTGCATCCTGAGCTTTCCTTTGGTCAAGTTAACTGTCGTTCTGCCTTCTAATGAACCACCAAGAGAGAACTAGACCTGGTAAGATTTCTTGTTAGGCACAAACTGTGTCTCTATCCACGTGACACTGAATGAGTTTGCGATGTGACTTCATGTCCAGCCCTCTGGACAAGAAGAGATTGTGACTCTGAAGTTCCTCTTCAATGAGGTGATTCACTTTAACATTTGAGTTTGTACTTCACACAAAAAAGAGTAAGTCATGCACACCGAACTCCTCTACCTTGGTGTGCAAGGCAGTTCGCACACCACCCCAACAGAGTTGCAGTAACTCCAGTCTCTTGATTGCCACTTTGCAGAACCTCCCTCCACTGGCAAGGGCGTGCCTTCAAAAAGATGGATGAAAGCCAGGAGAAAGCAAGCAAGGCTACTCAAGCACCAGCTAATCTGTAGCCATCTAGTCTTAAAATGACTGCAATCTTCTGAGGCATCACTGAGCTTTTGGCTAAGTGGTTTGATGCCAGTAAGTTGCAGATTTGCGTCAGGGAGGAATTTGTTCTGTTTTATCTGCTGCTTAGATTTTGCCTGCTCCAGAGTGCTAGGGACAGGAATAATTTTCTCGCTACAACAGCTGCCTCTTCTGAGCAAGGAAAGGTGCAGGAATGCTAAAACCTCCGTCCAGACCCATGTCCTAACTTGCTACCACCCAAAGGGCCAAAACAACAAGAGGAGTAGCAGGTAGAATAGGAAAACACTTTTTTTTTATCACAACCCCAGCAGTATTGCTGTCCACACAACTTTCAAATTTGGATTTCAGCTCTCTTTTAAGTAGTATTGGAGTTCGGCTTCTTAGAGAAGTGGAAGGGAAGCCGTAGGACTTCTGTAAGATTGGGAGAGGTGTGTGACCTTAGAGTTAGCCCTCAGGGACCATAGTGCTGAAGGTATGGAATGCCATGATTTTTGACTTCTTGGAGGCCACATTTCCTCCTTTACCTCAGAGCAACTCCCTCTGATTCACTGAAGCCCACAGTTTTTTGTCCAAGTAATAAAATGAGAATTATGTGCGATGTAGGGAGCACTCAGGCTTTTCCTTGACACAGCCTGTTCCCCTAATCTTTTTCACCCACTTACTCCACAGGTAGTGAGCTTTGGCCTTTGCCACAGACTGGAGGAAGCTACCAAAACTATCCACTGGTGATAAATAGACCACAGACAGACAGACAAACTGCAGCTGAGGTGCAATCCTGAAATGCTGTACCTGGTGCTGAGGTCTCTGTGCAAGCAGGGTTCACACACCCAGCACACAGCTCCAGCCCCTGAGCGCTCTGTGGCTGCTCTGCAGGAGCAGGGATGTGGGCAGAGCTGAGCACCATCCTGGGTAGAAAAAGGAGCACACACAGCGCACAGGTACACATCTGCATCTGGACAATCCCAGAAACATCCATCTGGGCTGTCCCTGTGACTTGGGTTTTATCAGAAGCAGACAGGCAAGCAGCTGCTGTTTTCACTGCCCAGTGACAGGAAATCCAAAGGGTCTGTTCTCTCTTGGTTTACACAGTGGTGAGTAGTTAACAGCAGGGGTGATCTGCACTGTTTCTTCCTCCTAAATGTTGCTCTTTTGGTAGTGTTTAGACTCAAACTGCGGTCTTTGCAGCCTGGGTGGGGACAGAGACGGGGGTTTCCGTGCACTTTGCTCCACAGCAGGTCAAGTGGCAGGGTGACAGTGTTATCTCCCCCTGTGACAGGAGGTCACATTCCCACAGTGCTGCTACCGGAAGCCACCATCTCCACAGGCTTCGCACAGTATTTTAGAGGGTTAAGAAACTGGGAGACGTGGCATTTGCTGTGCCCTTGAGCTAGATGCTGGGTCCTCTGCCAAGGCCAGGTGAGCCTGCTGCCACGGCAGCCCTCAGATGGATGTTGCCTTCACACATGTGAAGGCTGAGGGACGTCAGAGATGGTTACAGCCCCAGGGGAAAACGCTTAGGGACAAAGCAGATGCTGTGAGAAAAAAAAACAGGCTAGAAGAAAGACTATTTTAAAATACTGCACGCTTGAACAGTAGCGGTGAAGCCAAAATAAAATGTTTTTAAAAAAGCAAAAGTCAGTGCGCAGACTGTGGGAAATACAAAGGGGTCATGAGAAATGCAGAAGGCCCGAGCACAGAGCAGCGGGAGCAAGCGATCCCGGCCCAGCCCCCAGAAGCATGGCCAGGGCAGCGCAGGGACAGCCAGGCTGACAGTGGTGCCAGTGACTCCAGCAGCTGGGCAGGGGCCAGCACTCACCATGCCCCTGTGGGGTTTTGCACCCCAGACCTGCTACTGTTTCCCAGCAGAACAAGCAGCACGTGGTTGGTGCCCGATACCAGATTCACCAGAACTGCTGGCTGAGGCGCTCACTGGGGTAAAACGCCTGAGACAGGTCAAAAGAGAAAGTGTCCTTCTCCTCCAGAGCAATGTCAAAGGGGATTTGCATCTTTCCAATGTAAAGAGGAGATGCAGCGGAGAGGTTTACGGCGTAACATATCCCTAATCCCCAAAAGTCCAGGCAACCTGAAGGGAGAGTCTCATGGCCTTGAGAGCCTCTGTAGAGTAGCTTCACCACCATGGGAGACAGGGCTGGCTTGACCACTTCAGCCTGTCCCTGGGGTGCTGGGACACTGGAAGCCCAGGGAGCAGTACCAGGACAAGGAACAGTGCAGTGAACTCTCGACGTAGCGTCCTCTGTGGCCCAGGGCCCCCATTCCTCTCGTGCTGTTGTAACTCCTGCCTCTGTGCCAATGGCTTCCAGAACGCAGAGGAAAACTCTCGCATCTCAATCACCTTCTTCCGACTCTTCCGCGTGATGCGTCTCGTGAAGCTCCTGAGCCGAGGGGAGGGCATCCGGACTCTGCTTTGGACCTTCATCAAATCCTTCCAGGTATTCCTCCGCTTATCTCTCAGTAAGACCTAACTCCTTTTTATTTCCCCTTGGTGGCCTCTCGTGGAGGGGTTTCACCCAAGTGCCTGAGCTCAAAGGCAGAGCTGGGCACACCAGGGACACGTGGCACAAGTGAGAGTCAAGCAAATGTGACTCACAAGGAGTGGCTGCCTGCATACAAGTTTCATCTTTAAAGCCTGAGTAGTTGCTTGAGACCTTCCTGAACAGCTTTGATAGTTCAGTTCAACTCAATTACTGCCTGTCTGTAACCCTTCAGTCTCCTTTTTTTTTAACTATTTGAGCTGTATTTTATGTGTTGCTTTAACTGAAGTACACAGCTATGGGGAAGGCCTGGGTCTCAATTAAATTTCCTTTAAGCCTTATTTTGAGGATTTCCAGTAAGTATTAGAGGTGTGTGGCCTCCATACTTTCACCCGGGAAGAATTCACCTTTTTGGCCCCCTGCAATGCCAACTTATTAAATTGCTGCTGCTTTTACCCCTAGAGACAGGTTGCATTTAAGTGGTAGATAAAGTACCAGAGTAGATAGAGGAAGGTGAAGAAGACCAGACTGGATAAGAATCATCACCTCTGGGGGAAAAGAAACACCACAGTTATTTGCTAGAAAAAAACTAGCCACATATAGTAAGATGATAGAGATGAAGTATAGCATATTCTTGCATTTTAAAAGTACTTGACCTGGTTTTATTGGACCAGCACAACCTGGAAGTTAGCTGGGGCATGTCCAAAAGAAGTGTCAAGGAATGACAGCACAGGAATATAAATGGTGGTCTATACACAAGAAAAGATGCAGAACACACCAGTGAACAAAAGCATGAAAGAGTAACTTGTGCAACACACAAGTCTTGAAACAGCAACTACACATCCTTCACACGGAGGCTTTAAATTATCGATAGCTTTTGTGTTGGCTCTAATGGAAAAGGAGCAGATCCACACTTTTAAAACCTAAACCTCACCAGTGGCAACACAAGCTGGGACCAAAGCCTGCAGTGCTGTGGATCATTGCAACTCCTGTCAGCAGAATTAGCGTGTGTGTACACTGGGAATCAGCCTGGACTTTTTCCAGTGCAGCTCTCCGTGGTCTCGGTAGCCAGACCACCAGGCTTATGCAAAGGACTCTCATTTTGCACACTCCTTGACTGCCAGAGGATCTAATATTGCACAGCAGTTTTCTGACACATCTGTACCACAAGTGACTTTTTCCATTGCTTACATGGTTGCTAACTTCCAGGTTGTTATTTGAGCAGCTCCAGTGGGAACCATTTTGTCTGCATGCATAGGAATGAAATTCCCTTGGCACAGCTCAGGGATGCAGGGGGCAGAGTCACACTTTCCAGTTCCTGCTTCTACTCCTCTTGCCCCTGTGGCCCTCCAGCCTCTTTAGCAGTAGCTCGATCTTACCCTGAGCTCAGCTTGCCATGGCTCTTGGCTGAAGAGGATGAGATGGATGGGAAAGGGAGTGCCTGGTACTTCCCTCCAGTGACCTTCAGACCTCTTTGATTTAAGAGTCACTTTTGGGCAGGGTTGTAGGGTGGTGGGAGAAAGTATGAAGGGAGGGATCTTCCACAGCAGGGGAGGAAAAAAAGAAAACAGAAAAGAAAAAAAAATCTTTGCAAGCAAGTGCCTTTTCTCTTGAAAACCTTTAGCCATTTATAACATGGTATTCTCTGCTCCAAGCTCCTCCTCTTGCAACTACTGGGAGGCTCCTTTGGTAGCTAAGAATAGTCTCTGTGCCGCTCTTGATTCAGCCACTCCCACTGTCAGAATGTGGGATCCCTG
Organism: Lepidothrix coronata; assembly: GCF_001604755.1. NCBI lineage: Eukaryota > Metazoa > Chordata > Aves > Passeriformes > Pipridae > Lepidothrix > Lepidothrix coronata. The sequence goes on from NW_016690190.1 coordinate 8,207,304, forward strand.
CAGACTTTGGCACAAGCTCCTCTCTGTGTCCCCATATGCTTCCAGGAAGCGTCTCTGCTCACACAGGGCAGACTAATAAGCAACGAGTTAGATCCCATCGTAACTACCACGTGCCCTGGGCATGGCACAAAGTGCTGACGTACAAGCTGGGGCACTGGTCAGAGGAGTGTGTGATGGGAAAATGCTCAGCGGGCTTTCCGTCTGCAGAGACAGCAACAGAGCTCAGGCTGGTGAGTGGGAGGAGGAGGAAGTGAGAGGGGTGCTGAGGGCACGACAAGGCCATGGGAATCACAAGGACAAAGTGGTAAAGCCAAGGAAGGACAGAGACAGAGGCAGAGTAGGACAGAGCCCGAAGAATAGAATATGGGAGGTGGGGAGCTGAAGGAGCCGTGGGGAATAAGGGACAGAGATAAGTGGGAAGGTGCATTAGTGGAAAGGAGTGGGCTGAGCAGAAGAACATGAAAAAGAAGTGGAGGGGCAGATGGCCTGGACAGAAGATACTTTCCCAACCCCATTTAAAAGACAGAAGAACTGTTATGGTTATACGCCTCAGACCCTGTCTGGACACTATCCCATGAGCTCTTAGGTTTTGAGTGTATCAAGTCCCAACCTGATCATCACAAAAGGTTAAGAGCCCAGTTTTGAGCTGGTGTCGCTCCAGTGACATTGTGAGGTAACTATACAGATTTGTATGACCCCATAAAACACAGAGGAATTTGTCCCAAATCTCAAGATGATGATTACAGGCATTGTCTAAAGGTTTTAATTTTTTCCATTTTAATATTCAGATCGATTTGAGATTATTTATGTTGACCGTAGTCAAATCTCCATGATGGCCAGTGAAAATTTTTCCTAGATTCTTCCTATGGGATTTAGCTGTGTTGAATTTAGGATCATAGAAGGGTTTGGGTTGGAAGGGACCTTAAAGATCATCTAGTTCCAATGCCCTTGCCATGGACAGGGGCACCTTCCACTAGACCAGGTTGCTTGAAGCCCCATCGAACCAGACCTTGATCACAGAATCACAAAATATGCATCCACAACTCCTCTGGGCAACCTGTTCATGTCTCGCCACCCACACAGTAAATAATTTCTTCCTAATGTTTAATCTAAACCTACCCTCTTTCAGTTTAAAGCCATCATCCCTTGTCCTGTCACTGTATGCCCTTGAAAAAAGTCCCTCTATTGCTTTATATAGGCCCCCTATAGGTACTGGAAGGTGCTCTAAGGAGCTTTCTCCTCTCCAGGCTGAACAAACACAACTCTCTCAGCCTGTCTCTGCAGGAGAGGTGCTCCAAACCTCTGGTAATGTTGAAGTCTTGTTATATTCTGTGAAATTGAGTGTTCAAAGTCCAGATCAGGGACTGTGCTCACATTTTCAGGATGAACATGCTCACCCATTGCCTCTGAAGGAAAGTCTGGAAATCCCTGGTCTGAGCACTATGTATTTCAAAGGCAACAGAGTAGAAAATTCCTCCTCAAAAGCCTGAGCTTGTGAGGTCCCGAGCTGTGCCCTTGATTCCTGTTAGTGGGGGAGGAAACCGGTAGCACTCAACACTTTGGTGATTGCACTGGTCTCTTCCTTAGGCGGCAGCTCTGCATATCAGGGCTCTGCATTTCCTCTTCAGCAGCTGATCACAGACACTTAGTGCATTGCAGACACTGTCAGGGACACCTAGCTCGGAACAGGGAAGATGTTGATGCTGCCTTAGGTACTTAGGATGGTGCCAGCCATTGTAGCAAAAGCTACAATTTGGATTTCAGCAGCTGTTGCGGTTTTTATTTCACCAGACTGGATCAAGGAAAAAAAAATCACCTTGCTTTTAGTGCCAGAATAATGCTGGCTATGAGAGCTTTCTCCTCCTGGTGAGCAGCTGTAGACACTGGTTTTGCCCTCGCTTTCCTCGCTCCGTCAAGGGCAGGGCTGATGTGCAGGCGGCGCAGCTCCACCATCGCGAGTGGGAGCAGAGCGGAGCCTGCCTGAGCTGGGTGGTGGCGGGGAGGGCAACCAAATGTGGGCCTGTAGAGGCATCTAGTGGCCACCTGCCCAAATTACAGACTCCACGTTTGGGGCCAGCCTCTGCCTGGTTTCCCAAAGCCAGGAGCATGAGGCAGGCTTGGTGGAGACACAGTGCTCTTTCTTTCTTTCTTTTACTTCTAGGCTCTCCCCTACGTGGCTCTATTAATAGTGATGTTGTTCTTCATCTACGCTGTGATTGGGATGCAGGTAAGATGCTTGAAAGAGCTCAACTGTGTCTGTCTTCCCCTGTTAGACTTGGGCACTGTCTTATAGAGTAACTAGATTAATGTGTGGTTGTAGGGGCTTGCAAGAATGTTTTCACCCAATCAGGTGAACTGGCAGCTGGCCTTGGTTAGAAAACATCATCTGCCTATGCACTCCAGAAAAACAACCCAAACAAACAAAAATATTGACCCATTTAATGGCAAAACACAATATGCAAATAGTAAAAGGACCGTGCCTGCCCTCCACACTCTCGAAGGAATATCCATAAAGGAGATTTACTGCCTTGCCTGTTGGTTCAAAATAGTTTTTTCAGTGGATTTATGGCCATGCTGCACTGAAAAAAACCTCAATTTTTCTCTCCCATCACTTTCACGCTGGCGTAAATTCCACTGAGTTGTAAAGAGCAGCTTTTGATCTACACCCTTGAAGGTAAATATGGGATCAGACCCAATGTACCAACACTGAGTTTGTGCCAGTTCTTCATGAAGTTGCATCAATACAGCATCCTATTCAGTGTGCAAAATGAGCTTGGAATCATCCTGACCATTCACCTGTGCGAGGAATGATGTTGCATACAGACCACTGAAGAAAGCATGTGATATAGGTACAGTCTGTGACAGCCCCAGCCTCATCTGTTATGCTACTTTTCAAGCTAAACTTCATTTTCCACTTCAGTGTTAATCAAAGTTCTCAGATGAGTCAGCCATCAGGGACCAGAGACCACAGTATAGAAAGGCATGGCATAATTGCTTCCAGAGGTCTTCAAACATGACAGGCTTTTTGGTTTCACAATGCCAACAGAATTTGTAATGAAATTCATCTGACCTCTGTGACCTCTTTTGAATTTGTTTCCTGTTATTATAATCACATGTTTTCAGAGACTCCATCTACTCTGCCCCACTTTGAAAAATAAAACTAATTTTTTCTTGAATTATCACAGGTTATCTCAATGGCCCCAGTAATTACAGCTGTAATTTAGTCTACTATGCTCATGCTGTAAACTTGCCACTTTTGCCTTTAATACCTAACTAGCTCAAATGGCCAAGATCTTGCAGAATTACCTGTGCTATACAGAAAATCACTTCAGAGTATTAAGCTAGTGTTACGTTGCCATACAAAGCATTAAAAGTGGCTTCCAAACACCCACGCAGATGGAGTCTACAATGATCAGGGCACTGCCAGGGTTAGATACTTTATTCTGTAATTCTATTCCTTTTTTTGTCAGCTAGTTCTAAGTTATCTATTTAAGCCTTGGCTTGCATTCAAGCCTCTGGTTAAATCATTTCAGCAGCCTGAAGATCATGTATCTGTCTTTCACATTGATCTAGATTATTAGATCCCTTCCTGCCCTCCTGTCTTCTAATGAGAAAAGCAATTTTTCTCATTTTCCCTCTTTGCTTAGAGCCCACAGACCTGTTATCATCACTTTTTGTCCAAGTGGCATCTCAGACATTTTGTGTGCTGCTCTCTTGAACCTGCTGACATGTGGAGTTCCCTCACACATAGGAACATATAGGAAAGAAAATCATTCCTCACTCCATTAAGCAGCTACTATGAAAGACTAGATGTACCAGATCTGATGAAAATATCAGAATTTCCCATATAAAGGAGACCTACCACTTTATCTCAGCTGCTGCCATGACTTGGAGCGTAACAACATTCAAGCCTCACTACCTAATGTGCTCAAGTGGAAAAAATCCAAGTTGATGCTGATGGATGAAGCCACTCATATGATGCCCCAAGAGACACAGACTGGAAAGGCCATAAGAGAGGAACCACTACCTATAGCTCCTCCTCAGTACCTAATGCAAAGCACTCATAGCAGCTGCCACCAGTACCTCATGTGAGAGGGAAGCTGCCGGTTTGAAAGGAAGATCAGATTTCCAGCATGGGAAGCTCCCTTGTCTATGTTTGCCTGAAATGAAAAATATGGGTTGCCTCAGCTCAAACTGCCTCTGAGCATTAAACTGTCCTCCTGCTCCCCTTCAGTGCAGCTGGGGGCAGTTAGGGCTGGAGAAGGCCCACTCATCCATGAGGAACCCCTGCAGGAGCCTGCCATGTGCAGACCCTCCCTCCCGTCTGGCACGGCCTCCCCGCCCTTGTCCCCACACTTCTCTCCACATCATTGTTTCTCTTGGGGTGCTAATTATCGGTGACATTTCCTTGAAAAGAAGCTCCATGTTCTCCCAGAGCTCCTCTGTTCCTGCTGCTTGTTTTGGCTGTGAGATTACAGCTCTCAGTCCTCGACATCTTCGCCACGTTGTTGTCGATGGGGAATAAATAGTCCCGACTATGCTGTGCAGAGACTTTTCTGCCAGACGAGGTTTGTTAAGCTCTCAGTCCCACTGCCTGAAAGCACCAAAGCTGTCTAAGATTTTTTTCAAAGAAACCTGAAAACTCTGCTGCACTGGGGACTTCATATCTGAGGACAGGCTGCTAAATAGGTTTGCTGATGGTTGCAGCCTTCATGCCGTGACTGCATGAACAAGTTGGTGCAGCAAAAGTTGGTTGGGCACAAGGGGAGGCTGTAAGCCGTCCTTGTCTTGGCAAATCTAGTCATGGCCTTTGTGCTGCTGCATTCTGGGAGGTCCCCTGAAACACCTGTTGGTGACAAGCATGACTATCAGAAGGGCAGGCATTCAAACAATCTCCAGATTCAAGTCAAGGTACTTTACATTGTTTCGGAAAGATCCAAGGCACCCCACAGAGTTGGAAGCTCAAGGCTTTGCAGCTGCTGGTCTTTTGCTATCGTTTCCTCCTGCTGAAGACAGATGAGCAATGAAGGAAGTAGACTGTCTTCTATATTATTGATTTCTTTCAGCTGGGACTCCCCATATGAATGCCTGTTAAAATAAGGCCTTACATTGTGTATTCACAGTGTATGAGTAAGGAAGGATATCTTGTTTTAACATAAGATGCCTCTTGTTACAAAATTAGTGCTTTTCTGGTAATAAAGTACAAGCCAGGGAAGCAACAACAAATATGAAGGGCACATGGAAACATTCTTTTAATAGAAGAGCAGATTCCGTTAAATCTCAGAATCAGGGTGAGGCCAAGAGCTACAGGTGACAAGAGCTGTGGGGATTTTGCAGGGCTAATCTGAAAAGACCTCTGCTTTCTGCCAGGTGTTTGGTAAAATTGCGCTGAACGATACCACGGAAATCAACCGCAACAACAACTTCCAGACCTTCCCCCAGGCAGTGCTGCTGCTTTTCAGGTGGGTGTATGACAGCTCTGGATTGTGTCAGTCTGGGAGCACGATTCCTCTGCTCTCGGGCACAGCTTATCTCCTTCTACCGTGTCATGCTCACGAGGTGCATAGAAACATGTTGTCCTTTAGCAGAGTAGCCTGGGAGTTATGTCAGATGGAGTGGCCAGTCTCAAGCCTTGTACCCCCACCAGCTGACACTGGCCAACACTTAGTGCTGGGGAGGGAGGCAAGTGCTCCTACTCGGAAGGAAGGTAGCCAGTTTTCAGTGCTCTCAAATGTTGATATGCATCTAAAACTCCTTTCATTCAAGTCTAGCCAGTGTGACTTCTAGCAGGGAAAGGGACATGATGGGCTCATGCTTAGGCATGGCCATACCCAGCTCAACTTAGCACATCATCCTACTCCAGCTGAGGCCAGCTGGACTGTGGCCAGGGAGGGAGGGGTGCTGAAGGGGTGGGAAGTTGGTACAAATTCAGCACACTCTCTTCATTTTGAAGGACTTCTTGCGTGCAATCCACATGAGATGCAATCCGTATTGAGATGTGTCACACACATCTCAATGGCTGGCTGGTTGGAACAGGAGAGACTCGTACCCACATTAAGCCAAAGCCAGTCAGGAATGAGGACTGATGATGGCAACAAAACCAAACAGAGGAGTAGGGTATGCCAGTGTGTCAAAGCCCAGCCTTCAGCCTAACTTGCTCTTAATTAACCTCAGTGGCAAAATTCCCATTAATGTTCATGGGAGCAGGAACAGGTTGCTAATTTGCCAGTCCCTCTCACATCAAAGGTCAATGATGTCTTCCCTTTCCCTTTGCCATGCCCAGGTGTGCCACTGGTGAGGCCTGGCAGGAAATCATGCTGGCATGTCTCCCAGACAAGAAGTGCGACCCGGAGTCAGAGCCGGCCAACTCCACCGAAGCCGATCACTCCTGTGGCAGCAGCTTCGCTGTCTTCTATTTCATCAGCTTCTACATGCTCTGTGCCTTCCTGGTGAGTCCACCCCAGCAACCAAAACCTTCCCTCTGACAGGCTGAGCCTCTGCTTCCCCAGATATCAGCACTGCGCAGGAGAAGAATGATCTCAAATAGAGGAAATCTCCCCATGGGGTCTTTCCCAGCAGCACCCTTGCAGTGACAACACCCCTTCCTGCCTCCCACCAGCTCTGGGGGATGCTCTGCTCCCATCCCAATCCTTTGTGCACAGCAAAGGAGCGCTCTTCCCCCCCTCCCCCTCAATGAGAAAACCAAATTAGTGTGTTGTGGGCTGTGCTGAGGCTAGCAACGCCTCAGCCACACTTCCCACCTTCCCTCCTACCGTCCTTCTGGATGCTGAGCAGGTTTTTCCTCCCCTGCCAGCAGCAATGACTGTGAGAATACACATATCCCACTTACATCTGCTCCGTGTTGGCTGTGCGGCATTGCTCAGAGCGACAGCACATGCTCTGCAGCTGGCACCAGTGCCCAAAACTCTCCCAGTGAACTGCAGCAAATTTGGAAAGTTTTGGTCTTGGGCCAGAAGAAGGGACTTTCATCTCAGCCCCACTGCCTATAGAAGATAAATCCAAGGTTCTCCCACCCCATTATGCCGGGCAAAGACCCAGATTAATAACAGGCCACCACAACACGTCTAAACATTCGGCAAACTTGTGCCTCGTCCATTTTGTAGGGAAGGGAAAAGTGTAACGAGCTGAGAATATTCCACCTCTGGGCTCTTCCCGTTTAAACTAGGGGGCTGGCATGGGGGAACAGACAACCTACCCCTCATAGCTTCCTAGTTTTATGAGTCCAAATCAAGACCTTAAATGGAGAACTCAGTAAAATCTACTGTTACTTGCCTGTTCCATCATGTCATCTCTGTCTTTGTTTGCAGATCATCAATCTTTTTGTAGCTGTTATAATGGATAACTTTGATTACCTGACACGGGACTGGTCCATTTTAGGACCACACCACCTGGATGAGTTTAAAAGGATCTGGGCAGAGTATGACCCTGAAGCTAAGTAAGTAACCCAGTCTGGATATCAGAGCTCCTCAGGAGAGCAGGCCCATTATTTTCTGTTCTCTAAACCCATTGCAGTAAGTGGCATGTTCCTCCTGCAGGAACACATTTTTTTTTCTTTTTTTGCAAAACTCCTAAAATAGACATCTCCACGAGGTACTGCTGGTTAATCTGTAAGCCTGAGGTGCAAGGATACTCACAAAAATCTCAGCCTTTAGGCTGCACTGTTACTTGGCAGGACATTGCTTCACTTTCAGTCAGAGGGGAGATACAGACTGCTTAGGGAGGGGCAGCAGGAGACTGAGAAAAGGAGATTAGAGGGATGGTTTATTGTTGCATGTGTTTTGGGATATTGACTCTTCTGCTTGACTTTCTACTCACAGTAGAGCTGCTGTGCTCAGATCTCCATTTTGTCATATGTCGTATAGGCCCGTCACAATCTGCATATACACATGGCTGCATTACATTGTCTGCAGGTTACTCACATCAGCAGACTTGCAGGGATTTAAAGTTACACTAGAACAACTCACATGAGGGCTTAACTGACATTCAGTATTATATGCTCTGTTTGACACATGCTCAGGCTTAAAGTGTATTTAGATCCCTGTGGCATTACAGTACAGTTGACAATTGTAATTGCAAAACCCCCTTCATAATGCAAAAACTGTGGAAAGAGATTTCTGTGTAAATTAAAAGCAGATCTCTTTAGGAAACATAGTGTCAAGTTTAATTTGGGCTCAGGTTCTGCCATATGTGAGGTTGTGTCACATTATGAAAGTGATACGTGAATTTGAACATTTCTTCCCATCTATGTGGACTTCCTGGGGGGACTTTTAATATGGATGAGGAATAAGCCCAGAATTCTAATAAATACACCATTTGTTAACTAAACAGGTGCTACTATTTGTGCTTGTTTGGCGGCAAGACTGCAGTGGCTGAAGCCATATAAGAGATAGCCACTTGGTTCAGATGACATCCTGTTCTTCCCTGTCTATAGATGGGGAGCTCTTTTTTCTTCCTCTTCCCCATCCATGTCCCATGCCCCACCTCTGGCTCTGGTAGCTTTCCTCCCTCCATGAGAGAATTCTTCTTTTGAGATACCATTTACAGAACTTAAGAGAAACCCAACTGCTACTGTGAAGGAAGTTCAGCACTTTGTTTTGTGCTGGCCCTAGAGACAGCCCAAAGCATAAACAAGTATCAAAAGGCTTGGGGCTATTTATGTGGGTCAAAAGTGGGTAAAGCACAAGGAAGAAAAAGGCTCTTTGCACCACTGTGCCTCCTTTAGACCTAAGTAAATAAACAGATATTTATTTTGAGCAGGTCAGTGGTGGGGAGGACAACCCCAAATTGTCAGTTCATGCACTAAGAAACTGCAACATTCAAACACTGAGGTCAATTCTTGCAAGTATTGACTTGTGTGTGACTGACAGATGAGTTTTCTGTACTAGTAGAAGTTATATGAGTGCTGGGCAAATCCTGAGGAATGCAACAAATGCAAGAGGCCTGGAATAATGCATTAAGCTCTGCCTGGGCTACAGGGAGAGCCTGGCAGCTGGAGAGACCTCAGTGACACTTCCAGCTGCATCTGCACTCTGCAGGTGGATCAGCAGCTCACCCCGTGGTCAGGATGCAACCCTCACTGTGCCTTCTTTTTTAGGGGACGGATCAAACACCTGGATGTGGTGACGCTGCTCCGGCGGATTCAGCCCCCCCTGGGCTTCGGGAAGCTCTGCCCTCACCGGGTGGCTTGCAAAGTAAGGCACCCTGCGGCTCGCAGAAGGCTAAATTATAGATTCAATCACACAGTCACAGAATGGTTTGGGTTAAAAGGCACCTGAAAGATCATCTAATTCCAACCCACATGCTGTGGGCAGGGACACCTTCCACCAGACCGGGGTGCTCTACACTAACGAGCCTGCGGTGGCATTTTCCAGCTGATCCTGCCACACCCACCGGACACCTTCCAGCTCACTGCCTGCCAGGCAGAGCTGGCAACAGCACATGTCTGAACGGCTGTCCTGCACCACTCACCAGCTCCTCTGGGCTGCAGCCACCCAGTCAAGGGCTGGAGGGTCACTGGCAGGCAGGTTGTCCAGTAGTCAGGGGCATCAGTGCACTGCCAGCCCTCTCTGGAGAGGAGAGCGCATCCATGCTACAGCTACAGCTTGAGAACTACAGCTCTCTAGTACCAAGAGCCACACACCTGCCTGTACTATTAAACACGCATCCTGAGACAGATTAGGACACCTAGAAATAACAAGGAAAGTTAAAAATATCTCTAAGGTTTTCTTTGGACTAAGCAGTGCACCATAAACCTAGTGTTTTCTCTCATTCATTCCTGCTTAAATAACTGACAAATAATAAACAGCAAGGTGAGCGTGGCATCAAAATACACAAAGTATTTTATAGTTTTTATAATTTAATTTTTATAATTTATATTTTTACAATTTTAATGTTCATAATTTAAAATATGGATTTTCTGTGAAAATCTCTCACTCATTTCTTTGGTTGTGAGACTCTGGGTATGAAAAAGGACTCTCTCTAGTGAACCATTACGTGTTTATAACCTCTATGCTTCCTTCACTTAAGTTCTTTGTTCATCTCCTTGCAAGTCCCAGAGTTTGTATGTGAAACTTGTAGTTGTCTTTTTATGTAAGTCTCAGAGAAAAATACAAACCCTGGAGCCTGTACACAGAAATGTGTGACTCCTGTGACCTACTGCTGATCCCTTTCGGTCTGCCATCTAACTATTCCTTGCTGCCTCAATCTGGTTCAAACCCCAAAGGCTATGATTGCAGTGGTAGTGAGGGGGGATGACACTCTGTCTTTTAATTTGGTTCTGAACCAGACCTGTTGCATGAAAGTTGCAGAAGGCAGAGCTCAAACAAAATCAGGCCCTGAAAGCATAAGAGTTCAAGCCAAGACTCCAGTATCTCTTACCTCCTGGGACAGAAGATCTGGTGACTCTGTGACATCTGATTCATATACATGTTGTTAGTCTTACTGAAGTTCACCCTGCAGTTGCAAAGTACTCAGCACTCACTCTCTGTCCTATATGACTTTACAGAATTACTGCAGGCAGACACAGCCTTGTTTTAAAAGGGAGAGGGGGAATAGTTGGATAAAGCAGACCAGCTTTTAGGTTCAGCTAATCCCCTTTCTTCAAGCTTGTCACCTAAATGAAAGATTCTGTCTCTCTGTGTATGTGCCTTTGCACCAGGTACAGCTTTAATGCAGATGAGTTTGCAAGTGCCTCGTGAGGTATGAAGAAAGCAGTTCGCTCCTGATAGGAAAAAAAGTCAAAAGTTTTGGAAAAAAGTCAGCAAGTGCCCACTGACCACAGGGGAAAACAAAGATGAGAAAGTGATAGCCAAAATTGAAGAAAACAGAGTAGTAATGAAAGAGACACCCCAAGGCAAACACACCATGGCTGGGGCCATCAGTGGAATCATAGAATGTTTGAATACCCTGAGTTGGAAGGGAGCCACGAGGATCATCAAAGTCCCTGCACAGGACAACCCCAAGAACCTCACCACATGCCTGAGAGCATTGCCCAAATGCTTCTTAAACTCTGTCAGGCTTGGTGCTGTGACCACTTCCCTGGGGAGCCTGTTCAGTGCCCAAACACCCTCTGGGTGAAGAACCTTTTTCTAATATCCAACCTAAGCCTCCCTTGACACAACTTCAGGCCATTCCCTGGGGTCCTGTCACTGGTCACCACAGAGAAGAGGTGAGTGCCTGCCCCTCCTCTTCACCTGGTGAGGAAGCTGTAGACTGCAATGAAGTCTCTCAGTGTCCTCTTCTCCAGGCTGAACAGACCAAGTGCCTTCAGCTACTCCTCATACAGCTTTCCCTCTAGACCCTTCACCATCCTCATTGCTCTCCTTTGGACATTCTATAATAGTTTTATATCTTTCCTATATTGTATTGTGGTGACCAAAACTGCACACAGTTGGTGGATATGACAAGTGTTTTTATCATTGTCTAACTAAATCCACAGGCCACGGATGCTCATATAAGAGGGGTGGCAGGTCTGGAGGGTGTCATGAGGACATAAGGAAGAGCATACTTCAGTTCATGTGTAGGCAGTATGATTGTTCTTTCTCCTCTTTATTCCACAGCGCCTTGTCTCCATGAATATGCCACTGAACAGTGATGGGACTGTCATGTTCAATGCCACTCTCTTTGCTTTGGTCAGAACAGCACTGAGGATCAAGACAGAAGGTAAGAAGCTTGCTGACTGCAAGGGTACAGAGGTAGCTGAGTGGTGTTCACACCAAAGTGTGCTGAGCTGGAGTAAACCAATAAGGATACCTTGTGCAAAATTATCCAAATTACTCATATGCAGCACATGGGACAAAAAGCAGTGTAAAGAGGTTCGGAGAAATAGTTTCTTCTAGGAAAGCACAGTGTTTCCTGTTACCTAGGAAGCTGATGCTTCCTATGGTATCATCTCATATTATTGATCTCATTCTTCACAATGGTCTAAAGGTTTAAAGTTTTAGATCAATGCTCAAACAGCTGCCAGGGGAAGGAAGAAGGGCAAAGAAGCCTCCTCCTTTGTACACTGTCTGCAGAGCTGGGCTGCTTTTCGACTGCTGCCACCACTGATCTTCCAGTCCAAGGGAGGCAAAAGAGCTTGGACTCAGGGGTCTCATCTCACTAAAACTCCTCCTGCGCTTCCATTAGCATGAGTTAACATTACATTGTAGGAACAGTGGTGTTTTAAAGACAGATGAGAAGTAAAGAGACTGTTAATAGCTTTGCACAGACGGCAGGTATAGTTGAGGAAAACAGACAAGATTTTGAGCTCAGCTTGTCATCTTTGTTGCACTCTGTCACCTGCTGTAATGAAAGATATTGGTCCTGAGTCAAAACTTGGTTTCAAGTATTAATGAGATGCTTTAAAAAGAGCATGTAGGTCTATGATTTACACCTCTGCCTCAGTAGTGGCTGCATTACATCTCAGGTATGGGAAAGCAGAGACCAGCAGAACCCTAGCTTACTGTGCCAGGATTATACACAGCTGAGACAAAAAACAGTGATAAAATTAAAAAACTACATTAAGGCTTTGAATATTGTGCTAAACAGAATTTGACTGTAGCTAAAGAAGCTCTCCTGAAGAAAAGCCATCTGCAAACCCTGTAAGATATCTCAGGTCTAACGAAACAGACACACAAAAAGGACTTAGTTTTCTTGTCTGAGTAGGATGCATCCTATTAAGAGAGCTACTGCCATGCAGAGCCCCGTGCAGCACACTGAGGAGCCTTAATGCTGGGGAGCAATAAGAAAAATTGCAGGAACCACACCTTTAGGAGGACAAGATACTGGTTTCATACACCTAGAGAGAGAAGAGAGCTTCAATTATATTATGTACATTTTAATGTACATAAATCAAGAAATAAAATTGAAGGTGACTCATTTGGAAGGAAACGGGTATCTAGAAGGAAAGGATATAAACCAAATCTGCTTCACTCACTCTCATGGGAGTAATGTGGCTTAATTAATGTCTCATTTAACTCAGAGCCCCTTGGAGGAACATGTAAAGTCTAAGTTCAGACAGTGTCATACAAGGCTTGTTATAGCCTATGCTGTTCTTCAGAGAATAAACATGTATATCCTGGGACAGTCCTCTGAGTCAAACAGCAAAAGCCTTGCACTTGCCTCTGGTGCCTTGTCAGAGCACTGTGCACACCCTCTGAGTCAGACTCTTGGTACCATGTGCAGGAGCTTGGTATCTGCTGGGAGGCAGGGATTGCAGTAAGTAGTTCTTGAGAAGTGCTGCGAGCAGCCACAGGTCTTCAGATTGCCAGCTGCATCTTTACCACCAGTTATTTGTGATCCCCAAGCTGTAGTTTCCCATTAACTGACCTCTGTTCTCATTATATTTGACCTTCACTGGATCTCAATTAAAAAAGCGTTAGATGCAATTGTTGCTTTTTGGGATGAGGTAGCACCATGGATCTGGTTGTTTCTGGCTGTTGCCCACTATCAGTCAGTAACTGTCACTTTCCTACCCAGAGATGAGTATGCACGTTTAGGAAGAAGAGCTCTTGCTGTGAGGGGGCTTTAGCAACAGTCAGAGCATCTCTTGGCCCAAAACTTTCCACTACTGAAAAAGCTCTGATATTTTCCTCCTGAGGTTGCCATGCCAGACATGAAATTGCTCCTCTGCAGGGTCTGCTTAGTTCCTGTCTCTGATGATTTTCACCCTGCAGGTAACCTGGAGCAAGCCAACGAAGAGCTGAGAGCAATAATTAAGAAAATCTGGAAGCGCACCAGCATGAAGCTGCTGGACCAGGTGGTGCCTCCTGCGGGTGGTGAGTGCAGGATCTTGTCCCAGTCTCTGAATCTCTCTGTTTTTTTCTCCCATCTGTCATGTCCTACTGCACCTTGTGATCATCAGGTGGAATATGGGGGGACAGGCTTTCTTCTACAAGCTGTTAACTGTATTTCATCAGGCTGAAATCTTTTCTGCCTATAGTATCATGAATATCCCGTTCTTATTGCTGAGAAATCAGGGAAAGAAGAAAATGTGCATAAATAGGTGTTAGTGCATGGGCATCTAGTTAGTGCATAGTGAGGCCTTTACTGACATTGCAGGTGGTTCCATGGGCTATAGCACAAAACAGCACTTGGCAGCAGATGCAGCAGATGCAGCCGAGTGCTGAACCTTGCTCAGCCTGCCCTGAAGTCAGTGGACCATGTTTCACAGAATTTCCAGAGGGTTTGGAGAAGGAAGGAGAGTTACCTGGAGAAAAACATTTTGGCTGACTGATAGTTTTTATTGAGTGAGAATACAGCAATGGCTGCATTTCAGGGTGGAGGTGATGGTTCCTGTTCACTCACACCCATGTGAGGCACAAGCAGACAGAATTTCAGTGCAGAGAAGGGCCAGGTCAGGTCGAGGATGTATGATCAGTCAGATCATGTATTACCCCAGGCTGTCACAAGACAGCAGCATGCTTTGACCCAGACTGGGAGGCTGCTGCTATAACGAGATCCTTTGTGGTTAACCGATACCAGAGACTGCAAAGGTCAGATGTACTTCCCCGTAAACCGTATACATCCAGAGGTGCACAGCTATAGGGGTTCTCTGCCAACAGGGACAATCTATCCAAATGCCACATGCACCTCTCCTCCTGGCTACTTTACAGCAAGCTCTGGTTGTGGAGCAGTCCCTTCCTTCAGCTCTGTATCCTGGCGCCATGAAAAGCAGACGCGCCCTGCGGTGCCCAGTGTTCCTGCTGCGAATCCCAAGGCTCACAGTAGCACATACACTGCTGAAATCAGTTGCTTATTTGATTTGTTTTTTAACACCCCTTTGCAGATGACGAGGTGACCGTTGGGAAGTTCTACGCCACTTTCCTGATTCAGGAGTATTTCCGGAAGTTCAAGAAACGTAAAGAGCAGGGGCTGGTGGGAAAGCCCTCCCAGCGCAACGCGCTCTCCTTACAGGTGACAAGCGGGCACAGAACAGACCGGGGTGGTACAGTAGAGGCAGGTGACCCCATTTCCCTCTGGACCATTCTGGGGGCTGGATTGGGCTATCCCTACTGGAAAGGAGTTTGTAGACCCCTTGAATTATCACGCCACTCCTTTTGGGTAAATATGTATGTGCCATGGGCCCACATCCCTTAGCTCTGGAAATGGAAGGCACAAGTGAGCTCTAACCACAGTTTATCAATCTGCTGGGAATATTTGAAATTTGGGATCCTTTCAGAGAACTGGTATGAAGTGTCCTACAGACATTTGCTTATTCGCACACACCTTCTACCCTTTCTGAGGGTAGTCATTGTAACAGGGTCAGGGAGACCATATTGCCAGGTGGCAAAATCAGTTAAAAAGCAAAAAGCATACCTGGATGCCAAGGCCATCCAATGGACAGGGCATCAGGCTCAAAGAACTGGGATCTGTTCCCCTCTCTGCTACATGTTCACTAGGTGGACTACCAGCTATGTGAAAGAATGAGAAAGCCCCATTGACTGTACAAGCAGCACCATTTATGTCCCTTGAGGGTACACTGAGGAAGAAGGGTGACTCTGGAATTTCAGCAAGTTAAAAAGTGCTGTGATGTGGGCACAAATACAGAATGGGGTCTCAATATACCCACAGCTTACTGCCCTGGATGGACTCCTTGGAACAGATTCCAGTCAGCGAGGGGTTTGAGGACTATCCAGGTCCAGATGCCAGAAGTTTAGCTATTAAATCCATATTTAAGCTGCTGATTAAAAAGAAGAGATTTTTCAGAGGCACCAGAGTACATGGTTCAGCTGGAACTGTGACTGCTCAAGGGCTTCTGGTTGTGGATCTGAGAACCTAGAGTTGAAAGCACAAAGACCTGCTTAGTCAAGCCTGTGGATTTATGTCTGTGTCCTGTTGTGATGAAGCCAGGGGACTAGCAACAAACATTCCTGGCCTGTATTGCTAAGAGTTTCTCCCTCTCTAAGCTGGAGATGAAAGAACAGAATTTGTTGGTGTTTTTCTAGGAGCTGGGGATGCTATGCTAAGTAAAAGGGCTTCACAGAGCTTAGGAAGAAATGGCAATGCAGTTATTTCTCCCATATCCACTCGGAGATATGAAGCTCTATAGTTTGCTGTTTTGCAGGCTGGTCTGCGCACACTCCACGACATTGGCCCAGAGATCCGACGAGCAATTTCTGGAGACCTGACAGCTGAGGAGGAGTTAGATAAGGCCATGAAAGAAGCTGTCTCTGCTGCCTCTGAAGATGATATCTTCCGGGTAGGTGCTGAACAAGTTTGTGAGTTGAGACTAGGCCAGTAGCTGAGCTCAGAAAGCTACGTTCTCTTTTATGCATTCTGCATTTCATCTGGGTCTTCCTTCTTGTTTTGTAGGTCCTACTAGAAAACAGCATAGTGAACCTAGGAGGCCAAGTCCTGAGATGTTTGCAGTTTTATCCCAATTTCTTCTCTCTTTGTCTCAAAGGAAACTCCTCAGTGGAAGTTTCCCTCACAAAATCTAAATTAAAGAACAGATCCGTTAAACCATCTCACAGTCTGCAGAGCAGCAGCCAGGCACACTTCAGTGTTTTTGTCCACTCTTTTCTGTGGCACAAGTAGCATCCTTCCAAAAAGTACATCAGAACCCAATAGAGCTCCTATAGAAGGAGGAAATTTTCTGAGCAAGTTACCTAAATCTTTTCTTTCTTATTTCATTCCTATTTCTTGTAATTGTCTCCTCTGGTAATTTTTCCTCCCTCTTGATGTTTTCCTCCTTTCCTTACAGAAAGATGCCAGTCCTTTTCATTACTCACCACCTAAACAGTACATAACTGGCTCACTAAATTTTTCATCATTTCTTCCTCCAGGTGATTAATAGTTTCTGATGCTCTTCTCAAATTCCCTCTCATGTCTGAATGTTCCTTCGCAACTGCACTGGGAAAACCAGACAGGAGCTACCTGGTTCTTGCATTCCTACCCAGTCCTGCTGTTCCAGGACTGGTGGGAGGTGTAGAGACACCTTTGCCTCACCTATACACTTGGCCAGTCCTCTGAAATATCGTAGAAAGCTAAAGTTTTCACAGCCTGTGTGTACCTAGTCTCTGTGGCAGAGAAGTCCACACAGTGCCTTCTGGAAGAGAGAACACCAGTGCCATGAACAGTTTGGTTCTCACCTTTTTTTTTTTCCAAGAACAGGCTAAGCAGGAAACGCCAGGGCCCTTGCACATCTTCTCACTCACAAAGGGAAAATCATTTTTGTTTTTCTGACAGAGAGCTGGAGGCTTGTTTGGAAACCATGTCAGCTATTACCAAAGTGATGGCAGGAGCGCATTCCCCCAGACATTTACCACCCAGCGACCTCTGCACATCAATAAGTCTGGCAACAACCACGGAGATACCGAGTCTCCATCTCATGAGAAGCTGGTGGACTCCACCTTCACTCCCAGCAGCTACTCATCTTCAGGCTCCAATGCCAACATCAACAATGCCAACAACACTGCCCTGTGCCGCTTCCCCAGCCCACCCACCTACCCCAGCACTGTCAGCACAGTGGAAGGCCATGGGACCCCCTTGTCACCCACGATATGTGTGCAGGAGGCTCCTTGGAAACTGCCATCCAAAAGGTGAGTTTCATAGCAGAGTAAGTCAAGGCACTGAGTATAGGAACGTGCATGCAAACACCAGGGCACTGCTGCCCGGCTGAAGTCACCCCCAGACATTGCCCAGCTTGCAGCCTGGATTGAGCCTTCTGGTTCTCCACTTGTGCCAAAGCCCACAGTGCAACAGATATGCGTCAGTCGAGCACTGCAAAGCAGAAGCACTCTTACTGATCAACTCACTTGTTTTGTTTGGGCTTTATCATGAAGAAACCTTTGTAAGAACCAAAAGGAGCCTTATTTATCCCTCTTTCACCACAGGGAGGGCTTTTATCAACTGGTAGCTGAAGGACACTGCAATTCATTTCTTAATCGCCCAGTAGGGAGCTTTGTGGAAGTCAGTGGTTTTCCATTCAGTGGGTCACATCCCTACAGAGGTCACCAAAAGCATTCTGGGGGAGGGAGGCAAGGTTTTCAGAAATGCAATACTGTGCAACACAAAGAAAATCCCGTTCTCTGGTCAGTTCTCAGGCTCTCTACACACAGGTGTCTGATACGAAAGGAGGATCATTTTTATCAGAGGGGGATTTCAGTAACATCAGGAAGGAGCTGAAATTTATTTTTTTCAGTGCAGAGAGTGGGCAGTGGGAAAAGGTGGACAAATGCTGCCCCTGGAAAGGACAGAATAGGACAATAAGACAGAGGAAATTCAGTGGGTGCAGAATTGCCCAAGTAAAGAGTCCCAGGGTTTTTCTATTTCATGCCTTCCCGAGGGAGGCCACAGGAGTTGCACAACACATGTTACCATGTGCCCTCCTCCTTTGCTGACTTGTGCTGATGTGACACTGCTAATGTGGTGTTCTTTTCTCTCCTTGCTTCCCTGGGCACCTTGCTTGAATTAGGACACATTACTACGAAACACTGGGACGGTATGTGTTCTCTATAATGTCTAATGCTGTCTGGGTGTAAGACTCATTGCTCATCCTGTTGAAAGTCCAAATTCCCATTAATGCTGAATACAGGCTCTTCTTTTTGGTGTCAGTAGGGCTGAAAGAGAGGTAGTGATCACCATGACAGCTCCAGAAAATGCTCTTAACACAGGGCAGGTAGTGATTCATGGACAGTTTCTAGCTGTTTACTAGATTTGGGGTTTTTTTTAGAGTTTCTAGCTGGGCTCACACATCTATGCACTCTCTCACCATGGCATAGTGAAGTACACCCTGGCATGTGCATACAAAAATTCTGTATGGTTTTGGCTAAACACAGACTGTTGAGCAGGAGATGCCATGTACTGATTTTTTCCCCTCTGCACCTTAGCAGTTTTACTTGCCTCCCATTTAAGGAGGAAGGTCGCTCCAGCACAGTCCTGCAAGCTCTCTGAGCCTACAGGCTCCCTTATACCTTACATACACACATTTTTCCCGATGCTTTTTGCTTAAACCAGATGACAAAATAAAGTCCCTGAAAGATGAAACAAAAACCTGCCACACTGCTCTTTCCTGCAATTGCTAGTAAGAAACTGAGATTTTCTCCAATACCTTCATATCATTACCTCAAAAATTCAAGCTACCTTCAGATTTTACTTTACTCCTCAGAAAACACAAAGTCTGAATGAAGTGAAATATGAGTGCCCAAATGTGAAACAGAGGGACAGAGAGGAGGCAAGCAGGGAATTAAGGGCTGTTACACCTAAGGGTCTGAACAGATCCTACTGAATTCAGTAGAAGCACTCTGCAGTTAGTGATGAGGAAAAAAGGGACCAAAAGTGAAAAAGACAGCAGGGAATGAGAGTGTGAACAGGAGGCAGAGGGCAGAGGTGGTGCAGAGTAAGGGATTTGGGAGGCAGACACCAGACATCACAGAGCTGAGAGGGTTACTGTGAGTGTCTAGGAGGCTTCTCTGAAATCCATAACCAAGGCTTTTGTAACAAGAGCCCATCTCAGATTTTACTTTGAATTCAGGTGAGGTATAATCTTTGTACATGTGGTCAGTGTGATGTGCACACTAATAGAGTTCATGTAGTCACAGATGACAATGATACGTTTACAGTATTGTTCAGCATTGATTTAAGAAACTCGTCCTCTGACAGAGGACACTGACAAAGGTTGTTGCTTTGTATTTGTGAACTCTGTAGCTCTGTTCAGTCATTGATTTTTCTATGATGGCTCTTCAGCATTATTATAAACTGAGACAGATGGAGCCTGTCATTCTTGTCTTTATAACAGGTTGTCTTTACCATCTCCATATCTTGACTTGTCTTTTTTGCTCATTAGCTCCAGTTCCAGAGACAGCCAGCTGGCAATTGTTTGCCAAGAGGAAGTGTCTCAGGATGAGACTTATGATGAAAATTTGAATGAAGACATTGAGTACTGTAGTGAACCAAGTCTGCTCTCTACCGAAATGTGAGCTTTGCAGCTTTAGTCAAGGTGTTTGGGTGGTTCTTTGATTAAGGGGGAGAGGTGGGAAGAGGTGACCTTTTTCAGTTTATGGGATAAGGTCAGAACCTGCAGTTCAGCCCTAGAAGTAACACTGAAAAGAATATCTTTCACCTAGGATTTTCCTTCTTCTCTGAATGAGGCATCTGGATCTGCAGGGCCTTTCTCCACATTCCCTTCTACCACCTGATGTTCCCAAATCTCATTTTTAGAGGGGTTCTCTGTCTCGTAGTTGTTACTGCTCCTGGACCAGTTATAGCTTGAAGCTAGATCACTATTGCATCCTTCTGCTAGCATGATCTTCCTGGCTTCCTTACTGGGAGAGGAGTTATTCTGTCCAATATCAGCTGCTTTTCTAAGTCCCTCTGTTCTCCTTTCCAGGCTTGCATACCAAGATGATGAAAACAGACAACTCACTCCACCAGAAAACAGCAAAGGAGAGGACACCCGGCACTCTCCGAAGAAAGGGTTTCTGTGCTCCTCAGCACTAGGTAACCTCCCAGCAGGACACAGGGGCTGTGCTCTCCTCTGCCTTGATGGAGTCTCCCATCTTGCTGGGGGACTCCCAGCCTGTGTGGGCATAGGGGTTGCTGTTTGCTGCCTTTAGCTTGTTAGACCAGGAATCCCCCAGTGTGCAGATGATCCTGGTCACACACATGACTGTGCTGACTTCATGCTCTCAGTCAGTAGATGAACCTGTGGCTGTTTGGATAGTCCATGTGATCTGTTTGATAAAGCCTGCCTGTAAATTAGAGGAGTTTATTTGAGCACTGTGGACTCTCCAGTCACCAGGGAGTCACTGAATGGGCTAGCCTTGAATATACAGTGTTCTAGTCTGTGTGTATTCAGCAAGGAGAGGTTGTCTCTGTTGTCTGCTACCAGGAACACAGTGAATTACTGATTAATTTAACACAACACAAATTACCTACTGTGACTGTACCTGGAGATTTTCAAGTGTTTGAGCCTGTAAACTACACTGTCAGGTGAAATCCACGAATCACAAATTTTATGAAAGTGAAATCCATGAATCACAAGATTTATGAAAGTATCAAGACAAATGTAAGAGTCTGTTAGAAAATGAACTCTTCTAGCTACAACATTTTTCAGCCTTTCTCCTGGGTATTGGTGTGGAGAACAAGGACATTGCAGGGAGAAACCAAAAAGAATCATGTGTATAAAATATACTTTATATATAAAATAACAGTGACAGGCTAGGTAGTGTAATGTCTAAAGTGAGGCTACTGAGTCTTCACTCAAATCCTTCAGGATGCTTGTACAATTGAGTGTTCTAAAAGCATTTACTTTATTTCAAATCTTAAAATATTAGGCAAGAACAATTCCTATCTGTAAGGCAGTCAGTCCTTGATACAATGCTTCATTAACTACATCCTAGTGGATATTTATACAGTGATGTTAAACTCATTTTACTAATTGGTTTTTTTCTCTAGAAAGAGAAAATACTTTTAACCTGCATTGTAACATTCATCCTCTGGGTTATAATGCAACTCCTCCCAACCAAAGTCCTCTCCAACCTCTGAGAGGACTTTTTCTCAACAAATCAATATTATAGATACATCCTATTTTCAGAATTCTAATTATCTTTCCTTCTTTAGAAAAATGTCATCAGGATCAAGAAGTCCCCAAAATATTTTAGTGTGGCATGCAGTGTGTCATGCACTAAATCTTTAATATTGGATTTATTTGCTATTCTCCAGAAGTAAAGCCTTTGCACTTTTTCATAAACATACTTTGCAGTACTCTTCAATCTTTAATAGGGAGTAGAACTTCTCTTATTTAGAGAAATAAAGTTTAATTTTATAGCAAGTAAACAATGTGTCTGTTTCACCAGTTCCCCCTAAAATCTTTTTTTTTTTTCAAGAGAAAAAAAAAAAGCTTTTTTTCTCTTCCCTTCTTTCCAAACTTTGAAAATGCCTCGTGTCTAAGTCACCTCCCGTTCACTAGTAAATTCAGCATTGATTAATTCACTTGCACTTGACCTTGCTATAGACACAGTCTCATAAACTGTGGTATGTCTGGCAGCTACGGGACACAGATCACATGCAAGCAGGAGGCCAGTGTCACCTGAGCAGCCTGACATCCCCTTCTGCATGTTGTGTACAGCCAGGCACAGCACCAGAGCCTCAGCTGCCATCATCAATCCTGACAGGGGCTTTGTCTGGACCAGAGAGGTCTGAGAACACTTCCACTGTTCAAGAGGGAAATCAACTGCATGTGTTTTAAAAGAGGAAAAATAAAAAGCATTTTTCAGAATTTTATCTGAAGGTAGTGTTGCTTGGTTCACAATGCCTCACTGCTTTTTGCAGGCACATGTGCTCTGGAAAGGGCAAGGTGTCGAGGGAAAGTGGACAGAGCTGAAAGTGAGGGTGTCTTTGCTGTATCTCCAGTGGGACTGCACTAAAGGAAATGGAAAAGAGATTACCTGTAGTGTGTTATGAGTGATGGACACAGTTGTGTGTGATTGCTGTTTCAGGTCGAAGGGCATCTTTTCACTTAGAGTGTTTGAAAAGACAGAAGAACCAGGGCGTGGATGTCTCGCAGAAGACAGTTCTGCCTTTGCATCTGGTACATCATCAGGTAGGTGTTAATGACCACAAAGGGCCCAGCAATGAAACTGAAACCCTACTACCTGCAGTGCCTCCCCAGTGCATCCCAAACAACTTTTTAAAAGCCATTTGGGATAGTTTGTCACCCACATCAATGATCCGGTTTTTAGAAATCAGATTTGCCATCATGCTCATTCCTGCTTTCAGGATTTTTATCATTCCCAGAAGAATGCTACAGGAATATGTCCTTTGCAGTCAGCAGAGTTATCATTTTCTGATGTCAGTAAAAGAATAAAATAAAATACTAGCTAAAAGATAAAAATAGCTACCCAAATTGCATGCTGCAGTGCAATTACACTGGCTTTGATGGTAGTGTGCATATGAATAAAATGTGCAGAGTCTACTTTCATGTTAATTAAAGGTAACCAGTAACTGTAATTAATCATTTTAAAACATAGTCTGATTACATGTCATTAATCAGCTTCTCAAGCCCTTTGTAACTGTGTTCAGCAGCCTAGCAAATGTATGCTTAGGCACGTACCTAGATGATTAGCCAGCTGTCATACTCCAAAGCAGATTTGTGTCTTTTATTTTGATGATGCCACTTTTTGTCACCATAAAAGAAACAGGTGCAGATGGTAGTGCCAGCCTTGCAAGGGTGGTGTCCTGCTCCATGCAGTTCCCTGGGGCAGGGCAGAATGGCCTTGTCACCTCATTCACTGCCACAGGGGTACAAAATGCTACACAGCAGGGCTGGGAGAAGTGAGAAGTTAGAGCAGAGGAGTGAGAGGTGAGTATGTTTGAGGTTCCCTGGCTTTTCTCACCTCCACTCCCAGAGAGTTATCCTTCAGTACTCAAGTTCCAGAAGGCAGTAGTCTGCAGAGAGTTACAGCTGTGACAATCAGAAAATTCCTTGGAGCAAGGAGGACCGGGCAGGAAACAGCTTCCCACATTCAACACACAGCAACAGCCCTCCTGAGACTTCCTGTCCTCCCATGGCAGTCCAGGCAGAGGGAACACGTGCCTCCCACCCTCTCAGCCCACCCAGCTGGCAGAATCACCTCCCTCTAATCCGTATAAATAGGATGGAGCTACTTCATTCCTCCTCATCCCCCCACAAAAACCTAGAGGGATGGGGCACTGTCCACCCAAGTGTCACTCAGCCAGACTTAAGGGCTACCCTGCAATAGGCATCTGGCCTCCAGCTGACAACATTCAGTAGTGTTCACATGTGTACAAAAATGTCAGCCTACAACAGTGCTTAAAACAAGAACATGAGAGTGGACAGGTTGCCTCTGCTAAGTGTAATAGATTCTGTTGCTGTGAACGCCTGAAGAGGTATTATCATGAAATACTTGTACATCACAATATGTAAATGTATGCAGCTGAAGCTCAAAGCAGTCCATAAGAGCTTCTTTCAGCTTCCTCAGCACCTTATATTTCCGATAAAACATTTTGTTATATGTTTCTGCCAACAAGTTGAAAAATTGGTTGCGTTGTTCTGCCTGACAGGTCTACGTCTCTCCTTGAAGACCTGGCAGTTTAAGGGATGTGCTGAGGCCATCATAGCCTGCAGGGCATGACTTATACAGAAGAATTTCTAAGGGCTTTCTTCCTCATTGATATCTGATAGGAGTCTGACATCTAATTCCTGGGAAAATCTTGGTGAACCCTGTAGGTGACTAATAATTAATTCTTTTGTTCATCTGTCACTGAAGTCATCAGCACAGCATAGTTATCAGTTCCCAAGGATTTCAGTGGCAGATGGGCAGAGTTCACTTAACATTAGATAGCTTAAAATTAGCTCTCTAGTTTAAATTGGTCAGTTCGGTCCCACTGTGGTCAACAACGGGAAGGAGCATCTCCAAAGGGCAAGTTTAAGTCTTGTATAAGTCTTAGAGAGTATTTTCAGAGAGAGCATTTTCAGGCAGGGATTGAAGAGACAGGAGGTTTGCCAGTGTCTCTCTACACAGCTTAGACTACATGGAGCCTTCAGATAGCTGAAGCTGGGTGAGACTAACCCCAGACTGAACAAAGGGATTTTCTGCAACACAATCCACATCCTCTCGCATTTTCCATGCATTTATTTAATTGTTCATACTGGGCTGCAGTGAGCTCTGTGAGATGAGCTTACGACTGACAGTATTGCTTTTAGAACAAGGAGGCAGTCACCATGAATAAGGCATCACATCAGCCCTGTGCAGCATGGGGCTTCTTGAGAAATTTTTTATAAAAGGCTGGATGACTCAGAGGTGGTGTAAATTATTACAGGAAGAACTTGAATGGCTGACAGCATATTGATCCTCCCACCAACACCAGATGCCTTAAAATCCAGTGGTGGATTTAAAGTCATTGCCAACTGCAGACACATGTAAAATTCACATGTGGTATCTGTTCAGGTTCCTCAGTAGACACTTAGAGAAAACACAGCAACTGGCAGTAAAAGCTCATGGTATGTGTGGTGGCAGTGGTGGGAAAATGAATTGCTGTATCACCCCCTGGAGAAGAGGTGGTTTTTGGCAAGGCTGTGGGGAGCTGGGTTGCATCCCTCCTGTCAGTACGGTGACTCCAAGGCCAAAGAACTGAAGTTGTGAAAGCTTTCAGTCTGGTTCTTGGCATTAGCACAGGGCACACCATTTCAAGGAAAACAAGTTTGCAGCAAACATCCAAACCCATCGAGGAGCTGGCAGCTGTTTTCACAAGCCTCGAGACTCTCCAGGCCTTTCTTGGGGAGTTTCTCCAGAACCAACTCCTTCCAGCCCTGCTGCCAAGTGCAAGCTCTCGCTCATCTTGCTCCTCCTCTGTCCACAGGCGTTAGCAGTGGCCGGCCTGAGTCCCCTGCTCCAGCGAAGCCATTCCCCCACCATGTTCTCCCGGCTGTGTGCTACGCCCCCCGCCACCCCCTGCAACCGTGGCTGGCAGCAACAGACCATCCCGACCCTGCGCCTCGACGGGGCGGAGTCCACTGAGAAACTCAACAGCAGCTTCCCGTCGGTGCACTGCGGCTCCCGGTTCCCCGACAGCACCGGCTGCAGCAGCCCCAGGAGAGCCAGGCCAGTGTCCCTCACCGTCCCCAGCCCGACCGCCGGGAGCAGCAGGCAGTTCCACGGCAGCGCCAGCAGCCTGGTGGAAGCGGTAAGACTGCAGAGTCACAAAGGACACTGTTGTCAAGGCCAGCTAGAAACAGGGCCCATGGAAGAGCAGGGCAACAGATACGTTGCTGCCCACAATGCCAAGAGTAGGAGAGCCCATCTCCAAGCAGCATAAATGGGAGATGGACCTCTGGGGAAAACACAGCAGTGGAAGAGGGTTGTGTTAGAGGCATGACAGGGTTGACAATGCAGAGTACTAACATGTGTCTTTGTTTCTGGTTCCCTGCCTGCTTTTGAAGGTCTTGATTTCGGAAGGACTGATGCAGTTTGCTCAAGATCCAAAGTTCATTGAGGTCACAACCCAGGAGCTCGCAGACGCCTGCGACATGACGATAGAAGAGATGGAAAATGCAGCAGACAACATTCTCAATGGTAACAGCAAGCAGAGCCCCAATGGCAACCTCTTGCCTTTTGCTAACTGCAGGGACCCAGGGCAGGACAGTGCAGGAGAGGAAGAGGAAGAGGTGCAGAACCCGGATTGTAGAATAAGTCAGGAGGAGCTCAAGGACAGCAGGATTTATATCAGCAGCCTGTAGTTGCCAGGGCTGGAAGCGATGCTGGTTTTTTATTTGTTTCAATGTTCCTAATGGGTTTGTTTCAGAAGTGCCTCACTGTTCTCGTGACCTGGAGTAACCGGAACAGCGTTCTTCATTCATTTCTGTTGGGACGAGTCGCAGAGTTGGGTGGTGTAAGAAAGCTTTTCAGGAGCGGATATAACCCCAGCACGTGTCCATGAAGGAAGAGTGAAGAGGAGGAGGAAGAGGAGGAGAGCAAGCTCCCTCTTTTTTTCAGTCCCTGCACAAGGAACGACAACTGCCTCCGGAGCACGAAGGGGAACCTCAGCTTCCTGTGGATGGCCCTAGCCAAAAGGACCCTGCGCCAAACGGGTGTCTTTCGACTTTGCTTGTAAAAATCATTTTGCACATATTCTGTATGAGCCTCACCGTCTCCATAAAGCCAAGGCCCTTTGATTTGGAAGGAGAGGAAGACTTCTGCTGTGGATTCCCATGCCGCGAGGGGGAGGAGGAAGCAGGAGAAGCGCAGGGGTGCCCGAGGGGCAGGCGGCGGAGCTGCCCAGCCCCGCCGAGACTCCCAGGCAGTGGTCCCTGCCAACCAATCCGAGCGCAGGCAGCCACTCCTGCCGACCAATCAGAGCTCGGGCAGTCACCTGCCAGCTAATCCGAGCTCAGGCAGCCTCCTGCTGGCCAATCAGAGCTCAGACAGCCAGCCATGCCAGCCAATGGGAGCGCCGCCTCTGCAGCGGGGCGGAGCCGACCTGCCCCACCCATGCTGAGGTGGTGGTGGTGGGCTCGTGTAGATCCCTTCTTGTTTTGCGGTTTGATATTTCCTTGAAAGCATGTTGCAGTTTTTATTTTGACCTTTTTTTCTTTTTTTTTCCTTTTTTTTTTTTTTGAGGGAGAAGGGAGTGTTTACAGCGTTTTGTAATCACCTACCTTTTTTGGTTTGGTTTATTTTCACCTTTGCAAATGTTAAATTGGTTTGATCATGTTGTATTATTTAAACTGGGGTGGGGGGGTCTCCATTGAAATTTGGTAGAAGTATAACGATAATAGACGAGTTTTACCAACCATTATGTACACCAAGAATTTGTAATTTTATTTACTAGTAACTGAAACCTTTTTTTGTTGTTGTTTTATAATTTAAAGATAGTAGGCAATGCACTTGATATAGTCTTGCACATTTGAGTGATTGATTTGGGTTCTTTTTAGTGCTAAGTATATCTGTGAGTGTGGGAGCAATACGGGGCGAGTGTGCGTGTGCGCGCGTGTGTGTGTGTAAGTGCATGCAGCTCTCCACATCCTGGTTTGAGCTGCAGGAGATCTGTATCTGGGGCCATTTGAATGCAAAAACAAACCACTGTCTCTGCTTTTGAAAAAGGGAATCAGTAACTTTGCATTTTCTGTTCCACAAGATATGCAAAAACAATGCAATAATATTAATTTTAAAAATAAAATTGTAAGTTGTGTTGGCATTAAAACTGTATAGAAAAAAAAATTGCGGGGGTGGGGGGAACTAAAAAAAAAAAAAAACCCAGAAGGCGTTACGCTTCAATATATTCCGTGTGATGTTTTATTGCATTGATAATGTTTCTGTTGAAGAAACCGTTATACTTGAATTCAGGTCAGTTTCAGTATTTTTCAAATATTTTTTTAAAATGAATTGCAATTGTGCCAAGCAAAGATAATGAATTGAATTAAGTTTGTTTAAAAAAAAAAAGAAAAAAAAGAATCACTTCTTGTATATTTTGCTGCATGTCAAGTGAATCATTTCGTATTTGGAATGTGCCAAGCTTTACCTTTGAACTTTTAAGTGCTTTTCTACGTGTGGTTGGGGAAAGGGGTACTATTTTTTTTTCCTTTTTTAATTTGTACAATGAACAAAGTGTACCTGGTGTAAGTAACTATTCTGCAATCCACTGACAGGTTGAACGTTACTGATTTTGCATATCTTGTGTTCATTTTCCTTCTTCCTCACCCCCTTTTAACATGCACGATGACTTTATTGGTAGAGAATCTTTCTTCCCTAGACTGGGACATTTTATTCAGGCTTTATTTTCTTTCCTTTTGCTCAATTTCTGTAAAGGTCTCATCCCACTCAAGGGTGGCAAGACCCCCAAGCCCATTTGGCAGATCCATCCTACATAGTCAGCTGGCACCAGCAATTCAAGGAGCGGAGGGGAAAAAAATCTGCTTTCAAAATTATTTAATTAGATAGCTGACCCTGCTCAATTATAGCAGGGTGCTGGGATAAGAAATGCAAGAATCAGAATAGTTAGAAAAGTAAAGTTGTCTAACTCTGTCCTGAACTGAAAGCAGAGGGTAAGCGAGGGAGAGAGCTCTGGATCTTTATTAGGAGAATTGCTGAGACTGGTCAAGATGCAGATGCTGAGTCACTTTTGAGTGTTCCTATGCATAGTCTCAGTCCTCTTCCCAGACTTCAGTGGATGGGTCAGATTCTAAGTCACAAAACATCTGACAGCACAGCGTGTCCCAGCCAGATTTCCTGACTAGTGAGTATGAAACTGTCTTTTCTCACATTGACACTCAGCCCTAACCCATGAGAGAGGCTGAAAAAAACAGGCATGTATTGTTAGATTTTTTGCAACTGATTTTTGTCCAGACTACTGCTGTTTTTTCTCCCTTCTCAAGATGGTTCACAAATTTGCAGATCAGTGCTGAGTTAGGCGGTGTGATCTGACTCAGAGCTAAACTTCCATTCAAATCTTGAGCTTCTGCAGATGTCCGAGAACACCATTTATTGCATACGTTGATTACATTATTTTTGTAATGCTCTCATTTTTCTTCTTGATTCTCTGGGGCATAAAGGAGAAATACCAAAGGGTGGTTTTGACAATGCACTTTTTGAACTGGCCAGTATCAGCTTAAGATACCTTCAAAAAAACCCCAAGTATGTTTAAACTAGAGAAATACAAATCCATTTGTACAACCATCTGTCATCAAAGTCGTAATTCAAGACTTCCCCGGAGAAAGTAACCAGCTGATGTCGGTCAGTCTCACTTTTTCCATCCCTTGTGCCCGTATCAAGATGGGCACACAAGTGTGTCTCCCTTTGAGTTTGTTGCTGCTAGTGCTGATATGCTCCAAAGGTGCTTGAAAGAAAAGAATGCTGTGCCTGGCAGTGTAAGGGCTCCCTGTCTCATTTTCTTCCACTAGAAAGTCCATCTGACTCTCCCAGTCGGAGACAGAAGGTCTTCTCTGCTCCTGACAAACAGAACACTTATCTAAATTAGTGGTGACAAAGGGCATTTTGGATGCTTGGCAGCCTGTGTCATCTTTGAGGACTTTTCTTGATGGGAAGGAAAACGGCGGAAAGGATTATGCCCCACACATTCCTGGTGAAAGCTGCGACTCCCTCAAGGGTCAGAGCCTACAATGCCCAGGGGAAACTCTGCTCTGTCCTAGGTCCTGCAGAGTGGAAAATGTATGGCTAGCAGAGAATGCAGATGGCTTTTGCAGTTTGAGAGGCAGGTGTTAAATTTAGTAATTGCTGGTGCCAGCTGTGCAAATTTCTCTTTCTGGGGAGGGCGGCATTTTTATTTATTTTTTTTTTTCATTTGAGGTACTTCCAATGTGCACATTGTGACAGGCCTGAGCAAAGAGCTACTGCCTCCTTCAAGTGAGGCAGAGTCTGGGGGACAGTGGGAAGGAGGGGGCAGGTTTAGTTCCTGGAGTGTTTTCCTGCATATGGGAGTGGATGGTGGGTACGTACAATCACTGTGCTGTGGGTGGAAGCTTTGAAGGAACCGATGGCTGAGGAGTGGTATGGAAGGAAAGGAAAGAAAGGGGAAAAGAAAACAAATCTGCTGTTTGCCTGAGCCTCTCTGACTTGCAAGAGTACACTGCAGACTAAAGACATTTCTTCTAAAACAACAAACCTCCTCCCTGTATCACTCCTGCTCATTAGTCCAGACAGTACTGGGCCAGCCACACCAGGTGCATTTCTTTTTTTCTTCCTTATTTCTGTGTGGCTGACTTGATGGGAAAGAAAGCAGAACTCATGATCCAGAGCTGGAGTTTCAATACCCACAGACCTGTTGTGCATCATCTGCCTCTTCAGCTGGACATGTGGACGATGATGGTGTAGATGCTGCTGCTACTGCAGGGGTCCCGCCTGGTTTATTACCCTGCCCACCACACCCCAGCACGGAGGGACAGCCAGAGAGGCGCCATGTACAGAATCGCATCTATTTCTGCTTTGTTTTCTGACTCAGAACCCTGCCCCGATGACTACGACAACAATGACGACAACAACAACAACAAAGAAAGGGCAAATGCATTTTTTACATTTCTTGATAATTTCCAAAGCAATGTATCATTGCTTTCTTTAGACTGACGCCAATATAACAGTTGTATGGGTCTCAGCCAGGCTCCTGTGTCTTTTCTGCCTGATAGTTTCAGATTGCTCTATGGAATGTATGCGCTTTGCACACAGACACAATCATACGGGGTGGCGGCACCACGAGCCCGTGGGGTTGCTCACCTGAGTCACAGATGAAGTTGGAGGCCTTGCTTCGTACGTTTAGATGAGAAACCCCGACCCACTGGTCCAGTGAGCTGAAGTGAAGCAGCCCTGCTGGGACAGAACTGAGTATCCTAAGATATATGCATGGTCCTGTCGTGACTGTCCCCATGGCAGGGGCAGGGTGGGGGACAGGAACACTGAATGGGGAATTTGGAGCACAGCCAATATAAAATAAGTAGAATCCAGTTGGGGTTTCTCGTAGTGGTGAGATTTTTATCAGTTCCCATAATGAAAACTGTAGTGCATATAAAGAAAACATTCCAGAGCATCAGAAGCCCCCGTTCCCATCTTGCTAACATGGAGGCTGGAGGGCACTAGAGGCCACAGAGGTTTTATTGATACAAAGAATGTGGAAAACAGAACTGGGCCCTGAAAAATTTAATTATGTTTTCCCCCCATTTATTTTCTTCTTCAAAGAAGTCTAACAAATATAATTCTCAGTAGCTGCACAGGGTTTCTTTTTTTCTTCTTCTGAATGCTGCAAAGTTTTTAAAGTTTTATTCCGTAAGCAAGCCCAAGAATCCAGAAGGTTTCCAGTGGGATCTCAGTCTGTGGAGCTTTTATCCCTGTTCCTGCTTTGTTTCTGAACAGCTGAAACCACTACGGCCTTGCTGCTAGAGTACTCTGAGGTGGGAAGGGCAGGGTGGGGGGTGAGGGCAGAAGGACAGCAAGAGACATGTCCTGAACTGAAAACAGATGGGGCTCCAATTGCTCTCAGAGAAGTCAGTAGCATCACACTGGAATGGAAAAAAAAACAAAAACAAAAACCTCTTCTGATACAAACTTTAGTGTTCTAGTTAAATCCTCCATTCTTCCTCTGCCCCTTATGGGGAGCTTAGCTGTTAACACTTGAGCATAAAAAACAGGCCTTCTTTAGGGGCACAGGGCTCGACTCAGTTGCCTAAATGTGGCATCTCCTGTTGCTTGAGATACCCTACAGTACCCTGTCGGGTCTGCAGCAGCTCGTTCAGAAAGGCACAACTCTGCCCCAGGCAGGGCTGGTGTCACAGCCACCAGCCCCAGAGGATGGCAGAGATCTCAGGTGGCCGGAGACAATCGGGCAACTTAATCAAGTCCCTTTCTAAAGGGCTAATTGAGAGGAGCAGCACCTATGACTGATGTAATGAGGGAATCTTCATTAGCATTACCAAGGGCTTAGTTAGGCAGGACCAGGAGCTTGTCTGCACACTCCCATGCCGTTGTTTTTCTACCCCAAGTCAGGCACACAGCCTCCACTCCGACAGGCTGACGTTCACAGCGCTCTGCCCAGCCCTTACGTTAGGCCAGGTTCAGCGGCTGCATCCCAGGCCCAGTGGAACAGGGGCAAGCCCAGGCGAGAGCAGGCATCACTCCCCCCGACAACGAATTTTCCTGCCAGTGTTCAAACAGCCCCTTTCCAAAGCTTTATCCTATTCAAGACAGACCCACAAACTCAGACACCATTTGCTAGCCTCATAATTTGGATGAAGAGATACCTGTGTTTTTCTGTTAGCTCTTTCCCCAAACAGGCTTTTAGTATTTTAAGCATCCTGAGTCAGTCTGCTCCCATCTCAAGCACCTAGGTAGACTGGCAGCCAATACTATCTAAATATCATCAACTTTATGATTGCTCATAGAAATGATTGTTTCAAGCTTATTCAGTCTTGACAGTTTGAATGTGGGAAGATTTTGTAGGAGGAGGAGTGAGATTGTAAATATCTCTTTGACAAACATTGCTGCATCACACACAAAAAAATAAAAAGGGGAGATACTTATAAAACTGCCTTAAAAATCAATTCTGAATGATGACATCTCCCTCCAAACAATTGCCGCTTGATAGAGCAAGGAATGAGTCACTTTGGGTGAATTCTGGCAAGAAGTGGTTGGAATCTAGTCCTGTTTCAGGAGTGAAAGTAATTTAGGAGCTGATCTCTCAGTCTGAATTCACATCAGCACAGATGACTGAGCACTGCAGGATCAAACCAGTTTAAGGTCTGGGGGGTGCTGTATCTGGCCTGCACCTGCATGGTTTGGGTGTGGCCCGGCAAGGTACCGGTGTTTCCCAGTGACTTCAGGGAAGATGGGGTTCCTCAGCACCTCTTAAGTTCAGGCCCTGGAGCACCATTTCCTGCTCTGATCATCAGCTATAAATGTTGATAAATATAAGTGTTTTGCCTTCATTTGAATTGCCCAGAGCTGTAAAATGACCTCTCTCAAGTATAAATCAGCCCAGATATAAACCTCCTCTCCCACTCCTCCCTACACTCCCTGCCCACCCTCCCAGCCCTCCCTTGCACCTCCACCCAAGCCCTTCCCTGTCTCAATTCTTTACCTCCTGCCACAATTTTATATCTAGTTTTCATGAACCCACAGAAATGCTTTTGTAAATAATGCTGTACAGTTTGTAACCGTCATGTAAGCCTGTCATCAGTGCCAGAGTCCGTCTTGCCCTCTCGCACGTTTTAAAATCAACAGAGGAAAGTTAGAGTGAGTGGCCCGCCAGTGAGCTATAGGGTCATCTCTGTGTGGGACAAATGTATATTCCTGTAAGATTGCATTTTTATCTAAGGAATGATGTTATTTTAAAATTGCTAATAAATTTCTAAACAATGTCCAGATTTGTTTAATATTGTAAATGTTATCAAAACTCCATTTGACGTTGCTCCCTTTTCCCAGCAGTGGCTGAAAAATAAGACGGATTCCTGCAGCCCTTTATTTCCCATCGGCAGCCCTGCTGCCAATCATGCGCTCCCACCTGTATTTAAGGGGCTGCAGAACAGTCTTGACAGTCACAGCCTGCCTTGATAAACAGTAACTTAGGAAATCCAACCGCTCTCTGTGCTGTTGTCACCGCAGAAATTCTGCCATGTCACGATGTCCAACGTGTGACTCATGCGTAACCACACATTTAACATTTTCTCTACTGGGTTCCTTTTTACCAAGCACATGCAACTAAAAAACCGAATGCCTGCAGCTTAAATATGGTGTAATTAGTACATACATAAGCCATGAAGCTAATGGGATGATAACAAGTAACATACCATGCATGCACTTTTCGATTGAATAAATTTGTTCTACCACGGTTATCAAGCAATTACGCCACAGTGCCAGCTGAGCAGTGCCTTTCTGTCATAGCACTGTAAATCACAGTGTGCTCAGCCCAAGTACAGCAGTATAAGATTGAGTAAAATAATGCCTAAAGAAAAAAGAATGTGGGGTTTTTTTCAGTTACGTGTATATATATATATTCTTCCCCCTGACTCACACACAGCTGTCAGAACTGCAGGCTTTGCTGCTACTGTTAATTAGTGGTGGCACAAAAGGCTGAAATTCAGGAGTTGATGAAAACCTGTGGATGTCAACAGTGCTGGATGTTGGAATGGCAGAACGATCACCAGCAGAAATCTCGTTATCTGCAGGCTCAGGCTGGCCATCAGTCAGACATTTGCCACCACAAAACCATATGAAAGTGCCGTGGCTGCTGGTCAAAGCCCAGCAAACAGTTCAGCTTTGCTAAAAAACACCCTGAGCCGGAAATTCGGTGGAGCTCCCTGGGGCTCGGCTACAGCTCTGTGTGACACCATGAGGTGAAAACCATGGCAAAAAAAACGGGTGAAAGCGGCTGTGGGCGTGTTGCAGTGTGAAGAACAGCGTGAAACCTCGAGTGAAGCCTGTGAGACAGCTGAAAAGGGGGGAGAGTCAGGAATGAGTAACAGGTTTCACAGCCCCCTGTGAAGTGGTCGCATTTAGAACAGCCCCTGGACAGGAAAAGCACAGCATACACCTATACTGCGTTTTATTCAGCAGCTGCACACTGCTGCTGGTGTCAGCTTTTAATGCTCACGGCATCTACCCGAAGCCAGAGGCGAGCACCGGGAGTTTCACCTCAGCGTGAAGAACTTCTTCGGGGGGGGCAGAGCCCTGGCACAGGCTGCCCAGGGAGGTCGTGGAGTCTCCCTGTCCGGAGACATTCCCAACCCACCCGGACGCGTTCCTGTGTCAGCTGCTCCAGGTGACTCTGCCTTGGCGGGGAGGGGGCGGAGGGGTTGGACTACGTGATCTCCAGCTCTGACGATTCTGCGATGAGCCCGCACACCTCGGGACCCCCCGCGAACGCGAAGGCAACCCCCGGGCAGAACCAGGTTTGGCTGCCCCCAGGGAAGCGCTGTGCCCAGCGGGGCGGAGCCGCTCGGAGCTCACTCAGCCCGGCCTGGCCCGGCCCATCCCAAACAACCGGCCCCACATGGCGGGCGGGGCCGGGGCCCCGCGGACCCGCCACAGCACCGCCCCGGCCCCTCCTCAGGTGCGGCCGGCGCCGCCCCGCGCAGGTCGGGGCCCGGAAGGCCCGGGGCGGCGGTGGCGGGAGGCGATGGCGGGCGCGGGGTCGCGGCGGCTCCCGTTGGGGCCGCTGCTCCTGCTGCTGCCGCCCCTCCTCCTGCTGCCCCCCGGCGCGGCCCTGCGGCTGCTGCTGGACGCCGCGCCGCCCTTCACCTGCTCCCAGCCGGTAAGCGCGGGCAGCCCCCGGGACCGCCGCGGCCCGGGCGGGGGCGAGGAGCCGGGAAGTTGGGATGGGGGAAGCGACGGCCGGCGCCGCGTCGCTGTGCCCGGGAGCGCCGGTGCGGAGCGGAGCCTGGGAGCGGGGGAGCGTTCCAAGCCCCGCAGGACTCGGCTGGCCGTGCGATGGCCGCCGGGAAGCGCCGGTCGCTGACATCTCCGGGGGGCCGCCCGGAGTCACTGGGCAGGATGTGAGTCTTTGCTAATCGCTGGCGTTGCCTCACGTCCTAAATGTTTTAAGCTGTTCCTTGAAGCTGGGGGTTGGTTTGTTTGGGGTTTTTTGTGGTTTTTCTTTTAGGAGAAAGCAGGGAATCGCTTGTGAAGGAGTAAGGAAACAAACATATGCTTGAGAGTTTTGAACTGGCAGATTTTGGTTGCGTTTTCTCCCTGTGAACCCAGCCAGAGAGGAGGTGCAGATTTGGGGTCCGTATGAAAGGTGAACTAACCAACATGAGCTAACTTTGGCACCCCAGAGTATGAACTCCGAGCTGGTTCTGGTCGCTCCCTCTGCTGGTTTTTGGGGTTTGATTTAGATTTGTTTTGTCGATGGTCACTGTTGGGTTTTTTCTACCTAAGATACGTGTGAGGAGTGTGTAGAATAAGGGAGAGATCTGCTTTTGCTTTTTATCTCTGACAACGATAGCGGTTCATGCATAAACAGGAAAATGGGCAGTTTTCTTCTAACCTAGACAGTTTTGTATGTCATGATGCACTTTCAGCAGTCTAGCGAAGGCAGCTGGTCAGGTGCAGCTATAAAAGCTATAAACAAATGTAAAACAAAATCTGTCCTTTGGGATGAAAGCTTCTGTAATCTTTTCCTGTACACATTTCCTGTTTTTTGTCTAGTCTGACTTTCCGACTCCTTTCCTAATGTTTGACTCTATCCTTACCTCTCTTTTACCTGACCTCCACTCTGCTGCCTTCACTCCTATTACAAAGACCCCAAGAAAACAGACCACTTCTGCAATTTTACTTTAGACTGGGCATTGTGGAATTACGAAATGCAAAATCTTGGAAAAGTGGAAAGAAGACATTACAATATTGCTTAGGCATCTCGCATAACCACGATATCCCAAACGATTGTCACGTGGAGATTGAGATAAATTATTAGAGAGTTTCTGTGAGTCCTTGGATGCTTGGGCTTTGCCTGACTGTGTCTTGCTGTCTTGCACCTCCTTTTTTTTTTTAGGAAATGTGAACCACAGTAACTTGTTGAGGGCTTCACCAGTGCATCCCCAACTTTCACTGAGGAGCGGTGTTGCCCCACGCTCTGGGTGTGCTCACAGATCACTTAATGTGCAAGGCTGCTACTTTGGCCTTTTCTATCAAAAAGCAGGTTTCTAAAATGCAGATAGACTTACGAAAAAGGCGTTGTCTTAAGCCCCCCGAGGAGCCTCTCTAGAAGCAATTGTGAAGCTGCTGACACAAACAGAAAAAAGTACCATCAACTGAAGTTTTGACAGTTGAAAACAGTTTCCCCTTCCCTTTCTGTTGGTTGCGCCGTTTTCGGAGCATGATTCAGTAACCCTCCCAACGTGTGACTGCGGTGTCGTTCAAAAGAGAAGCTGTTGCTGAGCAGGGTGGGGGAGACCCACTTCCTTTTTCTAACCCACCCACTGCCGTTGCCGAGCTTTGCAGCAGGTCAGGGTGAGCAACAGCAGCTTTTTCAGCAAATCTCTCATGCAGCAAAGGCTGCTCGAAAGATAAAGTGGTGGAGGGAAAGTCTCATGTCAGTGTCTTTAGACACGTGTAAATTGTGAAAGTAAAACTAAATGCTTGTTAACAGCTCATCTTACTAAAATGTCAACAAATGCACTCCATGGGCTTTATTCACCACCACTCCATCAAACCTGCTCGGCTGTAGGGCTGAATAGCACAGCTGGAAGTCCAGTTCCTTCTAGTAAGGAATATTTGAATATGTCATCTGCAGGAGTTTTTTGCTATGCACAGGGGAAATACATCTCACAGCTTATATACCCATCTGGTTGTTCATCAAGTGTTAAATGACTGTGTTCAGTCACTGGGCTGTAGCTGTTTCCGAACATGGCATGCCTTGGTGTCCTGGAGGAATGCAGTGTTTGTAACTCTCCCATCTTTGAGGGGCTGCATAGTTGGATAGTTGGGTCTCTGAAACCTATCTTACCAGCTTGGTGGATATTCACTACAAGTCTCCGGAGAAGAATTGATGTAACATCTCTCATGAAGATGAGCAGTGGTGGTGCATGTGAGGAAGGCTTTACAAAGGTGTTCATTTTGCCTTTGCTATTGACTGGCTTCTCTCATTCCCCTCTGTGGCATCTTTTTGCTGTGTAGGATGTTGACATAAACTGTGGTCCACTTAGTGCTGGCTTTGAATCTGATTTTGCTGAGAATTTATATGAGGGCAAGAGAAAAATTTAGAAACTATAGAGAAAAATGCTTTAAAAAATCAAAACAGTTTTGTAAAAGATGGTTGTTTCCTACGAGCCTTAAGCAAATCACCCTTCAGCAGTTATTCCTGTAGTGTGTTCATGTCCACTTGATCTTTATTTCTTTTTACTGAGGAATCAGAAAGGGGAAACTGCAGTAAACTTCAAATCATCCAAGCCTCAGAAAATACACAGAATCAGTCATAGGCAAGAGGAGGATTTTGGAAAGCTGGACCCCTTCCCATTCAGCAGCCACTCTTTAAAGGAAAACTGGACACTTGCCCAGCTCAGCAGTGGTTTCTTGCTAGTTACCACAACATCCTGCTGGGAAATCTTGGCCCCATGTTACTTTAATTGAATTGCTATGGGATGATGCTGTTAATCAGTTTCTCTTTTTTTTCTTTTTTTTTTTTTTTCAGATTCTTCTGATTCTCTGGGGCATATGGTCTATTTGGGTTTGGGGTTTCTTTTAATGTCAAAAGCAAAACAAAAATCATTAAAAAAGAGTGAAGGAAACAGTTGCTTATCTTTCTGTGAAAATATGGCAAGTAAACATGACAAGTTGACTGTGCCTGTCCTCTTCTGCTGATAATAGTTTCAGCATCACCTCACAATCGTCTGCTTCTCATATTTATGGCTCCCCTCTGTGTAGCTTTGCTTGTCGGGCCTGAAAGGCAATAGGAAGCTGCTGAGAAGAGAACATTTCAATTTAAGCCCCTTCTGTAATAATGTGCAGAGCATGTTGCCTGACTGTGAGCTCCATCTTCAGCTTTTCTGCAGAGCTCTTAATTTTTGTTCCTTCTCCTCCTGTTTATCTGCTTGTCTGTTGTATGCAGACTGACACATCTCTGTTCTGTCAGTGCTTCTTACATGCTTCTAGCTCTGTGTAGGCAACCAGAAACAATCATTGCTGTCATTTTATTTCTACTGTATCACCTAAATATGTGCTTTTTCAATGTAATGGTTTAAGCCCAACTGGCAATTAAGCAGCATGCAGCCACTCACTCTCTCCCCCCACAGGATGGGGGAGAGAATCAGAAGGGTAAAAGTGAGAAAAAGTGAGTGTTTGGGATAAAGACAGTTTAATAAGTAAAGCAAAAGCTGTGCACACAAGCAGAGAAAAACAAGGAATTCATTCACCGCTTCCAGTGGGTGGGGAGGTATTCAGGACAGCAGGCCTCCACCATGCCTAATAATGACTTGGGAAGACAAATGCCATCACTCCAAACATTCCTCCCCCCTTTCTCCTTCTTCCCCCAGCTTTATGCACTAAGCATGATGGTATGGACTATCCCTTTGGCCAGTTGGGGTCGTCTGTTCCAGCTGTGTCATTCCCTTAGTTTATGGGCCGCTCCTGCAAAGTCTCCACAAAATGTCCATTGAGTTCATTTAGTCCATGATGTTGTGCTCCATCTGTTACGGTGGTCACTCAGGACAGGAGAGGTGGTGTGTTGGAGGACTTATTGGGCACTAAATCCAGCTCAGGTCTGGTCACTGCTGCACTTGCACTGCTTCTTGTAAGGCTTGTCCTCCTGAGGTTCAGGTGGTTCCTGTTACACTAATTCCTACAACATGCAATTCAAATGACGAGTTAGAACAATTTAAAGGTATTTCCATTACAGTCTCCACTTCTGGTCCTTTTGGGCCATCTTATATGGTTTAACATTGCAATGAACTCCTCCCCTTGCTCCCAGCCTGGCTGCAATAAGAGATTCCTGCTTTAGCCCACTGTGGGCTGCCAGGGAACAGCCTGCTTCACCATGGTCTTCACCACAGGGGGCAGAGGGATCTCGCACTCTCCCTCCTCCAGCGTGGGGTCCCACCATGGGAGACAGTCCTCCATGAAGTTCTCTGACGTGAGTCCTTCCCACAGGCAGCAGTCCTTCACAAACTTCTCCAGCGTGGGTCCCTTTCACAGGGTGCAGTCCATCAGGAACCGGCTGCTCCACCGTGGGTGCCCCACAGGGTCACAAGCCCTGCCAGCAGACCTGCTCCAGCATGGGCTCCTCTCTCCGTGGGTCCACAGGTCCTGACAGGAGCCTGCTCCAGCATGGGCTTCACACAGGCTCACAGCTGCCTTTGAGCATCCAGCTCCTCCAGCATGGGGTCCCTCCATGGGCTGCAGGTGGATCTCTGCTCCACCATGGACTCGTCCCTTTGACTCTGGTTCACACTGGAGTTCCAGCCTGTCCAGTACAGCAGTGATGCCCTGACCATTTGCCAGCCCAGACACTCTGCCACTGCTGTTATCAGAGTAATTGCAACAGAACAAGGACAAGATGACTGAATGTTAAATGATAGGATTTAACAGAAGTCGTTCAATTACAAAAAGCCCCATGGTTAGTAGCTAGTTATTTTTGTTACCTCTCATTGGTTCACCCCAGCCAGCAGCTCAGCCCCGTGTGGCTGCTCACTCCTTCCCCTCAATGAAATGCACCATATCAGCTGCTCTGAAGAAAATTATCTCAGACGAAACTACTGCACCTTTTTACACAAAGGGCATTGTCAGGCTAAATAGTTTACCTAAAAAAGTCTGGTTAAGTGTTAGGAGTAATTTTCGTAGTTTAATCGACTTTTCCATGCTGGCACTTTACAATTTTTATTTTTCCCTTTGTTAAATGATTGTAGTTTAGCTGGTTTTGGTTTGGTTTAGTCAGCATTCACTTCTTTGCTTTTTAGGTTTTTCCCTTTATCAAAGGATGTAGGTTGCAGGTACTATGTGGGAATGTCCTGCAGTGGCATGGGGGCAGGGAAACCTGATCTGGGAAGTACAAAGTTTCAATAATATTTCTATTAACTATACTTGTAACCAGTTTCTCTTAAGTCCGACAGGATCTATATACACAATGGAGGATTTATCTGTACATTTGTCTGCAATAATTAGATGCAGTAAAGTACAGTTTAGACTAAATTGATATTTATATTCAAATTGATCATGTTGATTCCCCTCGTTGTGGCTGACTTGACACTTGAGCACAACAAAAATAATGAAAAGTACCTCTTGCTTGTCCTTATATTGACATTAAGTTCAGATTTATTTTGCTTTTGATTATGTTAGAGCTACTCTGCCCCACATAGGGCACGGCTGCACAGCTTTTGGGGCTGCTTATACCAGGACTCCCATCTAGCATCCTATGGGACTGTCCATCTTTAGGTGTTTTCGGAGTTAGTGCCACAAACCCAGTGTTATAAAGGTAAGAGAGGTCTTCATTGTCAGGTTTAAGTTCTGAATCCTCATCAACAGACTGATGGCTCCTCATCCTCTCCTTTGGTTTTCTGATGAACCACTTTGTGCAGTGTTTCCATGATGGTAAATTCTTCCCGTTTGTGTGCGTCACTGAATTCACTGAATTGGTTTTTTCCTGCCCTTCTCCTGCCACCAAGCAGAGGCAAATTACTGTCAATCCAGTTTCTATTCTGAGAGTAACATTCTTGTTTCTTTCCCCCCACAGGATTTAAACTGTCTCGTAAGAAATAGTAAGTATTTTTTTTTCCTCAATGCCGGTTTCCCAACAAAACAAGCCTTTTTTAATTTCTTTTTTTAACAAGGGTTCATACAGCATGTTTTTCCTGCTGGAATCAGAGTTGTGAAGTGAAGCACTGCTGTCTTGCTTTGCTTTGGGAGATTCCAGTTTCATCCCTTAATAAGCACTGGCTAGAAGAGGAATGGAAAGTTATGTCTTTTTTGGGATAGAGTTTGGGGGTGGGCAGTGGCATGGGTGGAACCCAACCTAACTTGTTTAGTTTCTATCTAAAGCTGGGATCATCATTTTTAAAGAAATGGGAATTTTAGGACAAGTTTGCCAGTAAATGTTCATTACAAGTCATTCTATCTATGATAGTACTTGATGAAAAATTAATGTATGGACTAGAATTAAAAAGAAGGCATAGAGGTGTGCAGTTGAGAGCAATTAATGTAAATTATTGGGTGTTGGGGTCAAGTCTTAGCAATGGCATGCATCTGAAGCACTTTAATGTAATTATGGGTAACGTTCTTAAAAAAAAGGAGAATGTTCTGTAGTTGTCCACTTGATACCCAGAGGCAACTGGACAGTGGTGCAGAACTCCTTGGCCTTTCCTTGCAGTCCCTGTTCTAAGCAGGCTCATTCTTGCCTCAGTGCCCAATCCTGTATTGGACTGGCACAAGTATTTTTGTAGCCAGTAGTACTTTTTGTAGTATCATTGCTTGGCTTGCCAGGTCAGGGAGATGACTATGCTGAAAATACCCAGGTTTTAAACTTTTTTTGGCAGGAGAAGGATTTGGTGGGATTAGATTGGATCATATTTCCCACTGGCAGACAGCCACTGGAATACATCTTGACAACAAGGCTAAGCCAAACTGCACCTCCACCATTAAAATGCTGCCTTATTTGAATATTTGGTTTAAATTCTGCCTTATGGCTCTTGTTGTGTTTTTCTGCTCTAGGGGAAATATATTTTTTTTAGTGCCTAGCACACTCTTTTCTGAAAGGTATTCTTGTCAGGCTTTTTATAGATATTTTTTGGTAGAATGAGCATGTGGGGATCATCTAATTACTTCCTAAGTATAAAACCATGCTGTTACCAGAAGGGATAGTGCCCACTGTTCCCATCACTAACCCAGCAAAACAGACTGAAAGTGTACTTTGGGGGGCCTGACTGTGCAATTTTTAACATGCTCTGATAAGTCAAATGTCTTACAAAATCTAAGTAAATCAGGTCATGCCTGTCAAACCTGATTTCACTTTCTGATGAGATTACAGCACCAGTTTTCTCTAACACTGTGTTGACTAGAGTAGTTTATTTTTCTGTCCAGAGAGCTCATTAATTTAGGTAAGGCATAACACTGTTGGAAGCTAAATTCAGATGTATATTCAGATTCGAGGTAAAGCAGTTTTTAGACACAAAGTAATTAACAGTTGGAAGAATTTCCCTGGGTGTCTGACAGATTTCTTATGATTGGAAGGCTGGTAATTAGTACTAACATGGGTTCATTTCAGCACCAATGTATGGACTTACTACAGGAGATACTGAGCAAACTTCCTTGACCTGTTTAGCCTGAATACATTGATTGAGGTAATTACTAATGGATTTTCAGGAAAAGAGGAAGTATAAGCTCCTAGAACGAGTTCAGAATATTACAGGCAATTTACAAAGTACTTCCATGCTGAAAACTGCCTTTTTGAATTGGGGAGCTGTCTGTCACCCAGTTTTGCCTTCAGGATAACCCTGACCCAAAGGGCAGACCATAACTGCCATTAAACAGAGCTTCTTCAACCCCCCTCTGAATGGTGGTTTTCATTTGCTGGACAGGTACCTGCATGGAGTCGAGCTGGCTGAAGCTTCGAGATTGGACTCCTTCTGCTCCAAGCAGTCTTCATGTCTCTTCTCATGTTTTCCATCAGGTGGATGGAAAACTGCTCCCTGTGCTTCAGATAGAATGGAAAGTGGCCACTGATGGTAAGTGATGGTTGTTTAATTTGAGCACGAAGCAGAGGAAATAGGTGTGGTCTCGTGAGGAGAATTGTGACTTCAAGGCTTTCACTGTCACGAAAGCAGACCTTTGAAATTTAGGAGTTTGGCTGCTTAATTTTGTTGATTTGGGGGTTATAATCTCGTCCTTGTAACTTAGGTTTCCTATATGGGTGTGTGTCTTCATAAAGGAATAATTGTCCCATTGCTGGAGCATAAATTAGTACTAGTAAGTCAAGTTTTCTCACTCTCCAAGTGTCTTTAATTGTTTGTTTGTAAGTGATGCTTCCCTTGCACACTCTTGTCCAAAGTTTTACACAGATTTAAGATGGAATTAAACACATTCATTTCTTCCTTCTGCAGGGCCTGTGTCTGAGGGCTATATAAAGTTATGACCTATAGCTATAGTAGTGTAGAAGCGGGTGTGACTCAGGTAACACAGTCATTTTCTTCAGCTGTGGTTATAAACTTTCTCATTGGGACTGTGTGTACCAAAACAAAAGCATATTTACTTTGGGGCCCAAACTGCATGAAGCAGCTTTGAGGGGCAGAGCTAAACACAGCACTGAATCTATGGAACTGCCAGGGAGTGTGGAAGAATGCAGTTGCCTTCTCCTTTGCTCCTTCATCTGCAAAGATGTAGCTCTTGCCATGCAGGACAACCTTTAAGCTGAGAGTGCTGTCAGTCAACCCTGCACGCTCACTTTTCGTGGCCAGTTATCTTTGTGTTGGGATCCCCAGCGCTTCAAAGGAGTAAGACTGTGACAAGGCTAAGCACAGTGGTGACCTCTGGGGGGGGTTGCAACCTCTGCACGTGCAGATGGCAGGAAAAGACAGGCATGTCTCTGTGTCCCTGTGCCTGCAGCCAGCATCCGCTGTCTGGAAGGGGCAGAGCTCGCCGTGCTGCAGGTGAACAGCAATCAACAGGTCTGTGCCCAGTTTGACTTCCAGAACAATTTGCCTCTTCAGGTCCGTCCGGATGGAGGCCGGGTGAGTGCCAAGGGCTTTAAACTACTTCTCCTAGTTCATGGCTTTGTTTCTGCTTTCAC
The DNA here is from genome assembly GCF_001604755.1 of Lepidothrix coronata. Classification (NCBI taxonomy): domain Eukaryota; kingdom Metazoa; phylum Chordata; class Aves; order Passeriformes; family Pipridae; genus Lepidothrix; species Lepidothrix coronata. Next base: position 8,251,476 of record NW_016690190.1, read on the forward strand.
TGTCTTACAGCAAGGTTATTGATTAAAAAGTACAGACTGGTTAGAAGAGTTGGTGAAACAGTCGAGATATTGGACTTGACATCTGCAGTCATTTCCAGTTTCTCTTTCACTCTTCCCATCCCTCAGGTTTTAAAAATTATTGCTCTTGTTTGGTGCCTACCACAACCAAGTTCTGGATGTTGCTTAGTTTTTAGAAGTTTTTGGATTCTGCTTGAGAGCTATGACATTTTATAGCTTTTTTTACCTTAGCCCTTCCTTTTATTTCCACTTCTTTCCTATACTCTCTTGCTGTGGAGGAAAGTGCCAACCTTGGGGGCGGTCCTTCAGCTTACACTCCTTCTGGGAAACTCATCAGAAAAATGCTGAGCATCCACAGCTCCCTTTATAAACAATAAGGAATCTGGAATTTTTTCCTTACCACACAGAATTTGGCCGTAGTTAGCTTATCTTCTGGAGCCAGTGCCTCTCCCACAATTTGCACAGCATTGCTGATGTGGAAAACAGTATAGATTTAGGATAATATGTATGGAATGGCCAGGTACAGAACTGCATATGTATAAGTGCAATACTAAATGCTTAGCACTTGCACAGCACTGCAAGATTCATACTAGACTAAAATTTTAGTCTTGAAACTGTGTATTTTAGCCTAATCTCCTTTCAGTTTAGAATGTAATTTAATGGAAACCACACAGTTGTTTGGCATAAAACTGCTGTATCAGTTCAAAGATATAAACTCATTCCAAACAGAAGAGTTGGGACAGACCAAGGGACTGGTACATTTAGTACACTTAAGTTCCATTTTTCTGTAGTCAGGCTGCAGTAAAAGGGTTACATGGGATGAGGGAACACAGTGGAACAGGGCCAAGTCAGCTGTTAGTTTCAGTACCTTTAAAGAACATCATTGTCCTTTTAAGTCCATGTGGATTTGGTTTGTTTTCAGTGGAATTTCACTTTTGACCGTTTTGAAGTGGAACCTGGCCAGACTTACCAAGTGACTGTCTACCACCTGCCCAAGCTGGGTGTAAATGGAGACTACAACTGCAAGTCCACGTCTTTCACAGTGCCTGGTAAGAGATGCTCTAGTTCACTTAGGCCTTGAGCTTGGGACTGTAGTGGTTTGTGGACCTGGGTTGGGTGTTTTTCCGGTCCAGACCCGTGAACTGTGAGCCAGTTTGGCAATAGGGTGGCAGTATTAAAAAAACCTGTTGTCCTTTTTGGATATTGCTGTTCAGAAGATCCATGGTGCTAGCCTATCTCCAGTACCCCTGTGGTACATACCCAAAATGTTTGTATCATTTTTACTACAAATCACCATCCTTATTTCTGGGATCCTGTGTCCAGAAGTTTGTCAAGTCTCTGCTTGGAATAAGGTGTGTGTGGAGGGACTATTCCGTGAAGGACGGACCCTTTGATTCCAGTTGACTGTAGTTTCTGCATGGAAGATACTGCTGTAAAAATTGTTACATGCTTTCTGGAAAGCTGGACAAAGCCTTGGACTTGGGCTGCTGATTTCTGAGAAATTGCATTTGTAGCTTGTCCAGAATTCTGCTGCAGCTATGGCTAAAGAGAAATTCACAGTTAAACCTGAAAAGGAATATAAGTGCCCCTCTGAGGGGCTAATTGAATGTGAGTTACATCTCCTAAATTTTGTTGCTGAAGTGCTCGTCAGTTGAGCAAGCACAAAGCGATTTCACCTCTGTGAATGGGGCTGTGGAGGAATCTTTCATGTTCTCTGCAGAATGTCGCTGCTACTTTAATTTAAAATCTTTCAGAGTTGCCCCTCTGCTTGTGGAAGCTGGAAGTACAGGCCAGAATTTTGAAATTCGAAGGAGTAAAGTTTGGCTTCTAGTATTAAAGCTTACACATGTGAAGTTCCATTTCAAAGGCAGAGTTAGGCATAATTTACCAAGAAACTTGATAGTGCTGAGTGCCTGACCCTTTCTTGCGTATGTGAACATTTTCCTGTTGCTAAATGAATTTTTGTGGTTTTCCTCAAGGATGCTGAGCATCTGCAGTGCCCTCTGGCTGCACTGACTGGCTTTTAAGTATTTGGCACTTAATACAGAGCTTGAAAACTGATTCTTAACTTTTTTCTTAACTTCTTATAGTTGTCAACCTGATTTTGTAGTTATAAAATGGCAAGGTATGGAGTGTATCAGTCAATGTGAGCTGGAAAAGGAGAGGGAACACTTGATTCTCAGCCCTCTTATCTTTTTTTATACCTGGTCGCACTAAGAACTTCCTGGCTTTTATCCTCCACTCTTCTTCAGAAACCTGATACATTCTTACACATGAATTACAGGAGCACTGTAAATTTTCCAGCTTTGAAAACTGGAAATGTAAGAGATGCAACATTTTGTTTCAACTGTCTAAGCAGGGAATTTTTCCTTTTTCTTTATCCAAACCCTGGAGGGGAGGCATAGTTTAGGCTGAGACTTGTAAATCCCACAATGCCACGTTGAATGTGTAATTCTGGATTTGACTCTGAAGAAATTCCCAAAGAGCAGGGACAATCTGATAAATGAATTGAATTATAAATGTGGAAGAGTGCTTTGGAATCAAGAAAGATTCCTCCTAGTTTTCCCGGGTCAGAATGCCTTCAGAGGAGTCTATTGCTGTGGTGCAATCACAAGGTGTGGAGAACAATATGAAGTTTTAATTCCACTTTTATGACCCTTTCTGCACAAGTCTTACAGTAGCAAGGCTTCTCAGATATTACTGTACTAACGAGTATGGTATGTTTTCTGTCTTTTCTTATTAATTATCTCTGTTCAGAAAAAAAAAAGAAAAAGCACACCATTACATCAGTGGAGGGGGCTGTTTATACACTGGAAATCAATACTATTCTTCTACAGAATTTTGCTACTGCTTTGGAACAAAGGTGTCCACTCGTTAGGGAGAGCTTGGTTAGGTATCTGGCTTCTGATAAGAAAGTGTGTTTTTTTTGCTAAATGGAAGTACAATGTTTCTGACTACTCACTTATGGTCTTTCTTGCAGACTGCAGCGATTCTCTGATGAAAAAAACCATTCCATGTATAAAGACAGGTAAAAATTTTTTAGTCATGTGGGCATGGATGCTATGCTGAAATATTTCTGATAGTTATGAAACGCAGGAGTATCTTCCCTACTTCCAGGCAGCTCATGGGAACCCGGGATCCAGGGTAAAAGTCTAGATGATACAACTCTGCTCGTGAGCTTCACCCCATGGATGGAGCCAGCCCGATACCACATTCATGTGGCCAGTTACCTGCATGAGAAGAAGTGTAAAATGATCACACATGATTTCACTGAGGTAATTCCCATCCCAAATTATACCTTCTGTGGTGATTTAGACAAACGTCTCAGGTAGTTGCTAAACCAGGACTTGGAGCCGTGATGTAGGAGATGTAGCAAACATTTGAACAACAGTTTTCAAGGAATTGTTTTCACAAATTTTTCATTGCCTTTGGAAAGAGGAGTGTTATTTCAGGAATTTGGTGGATAAAAGATCAAAAAAGAGGGTTTACAATTCGTGGAGCAGTCTATAAACATCTGCAAAGTCAAATTTGATGTTTGACTGGGCTTTACACTTTTCAAGCCAATGCCTAGGGAGGCTAAATAAATCAACCAAAACTGAGGTGCAAAGTTCCAATAAATCATTGAAGTACTTTATCAAATATGATCACGGGAGGGCATTAGTTAATTTTTTTAGATAAAGAATGAGTGCTTTAATAACAGATGTTTCATTCAAGCTGAGAATCAATTTCTGTAGTCTCACAGTCTGTGTTGCTGAGAAGCTCAAAGTGTCCAGAGTGTCTTCTGGCATGAGAAATGTTTCCCTTCAGGCATCTGAGGGAGGAGACATACTGAATATTTGGTACCAGTCCCCACCCCTCCCTGGGGGCAGGCAGATATAACAGCATTCAGTTTGTTTAATCTTCGTTCCTTAACACTTAAAACCCTTTGTACTGAGTGCACTGCTATGCATTAAGTTATTACTGACACAGATTGTACACCTGTACGTGTGTTTCCCTGGTAGAGAGGAATATTCCTCATTCTGGAGTGTTTGCTAAGCATTGTAAAGAATATATTTAGATTGTCATGATATTGACTGTGTACAGCAGGTAACAAGGGCAACTTATTTGTCTGTTCTAATGTCAGAAGCAGCAGTGTTGACAGCTGCTTTTAATTAAACAAGGAAGCTTGTTAATGTTTACACGTTACATAACTGAAGATGTTTAGATTGTTTTAGAAACTGTAAGTTTAACTCATTTGAAGTTATACAATGTACATCCCTAGTTGTTTCCTGTTACCTGTGCAATCTTAACCTGCTGTCTTAATTGTGTTACCATGTCTGTGTCACAGGACACCCACAGTGATGGTGGCCAGATCCCTTACTCATTCTGTTCTCCGTGGGCTTCTTGTTCCAAAGAAAGAAAATAGAAGCTTTTTGCTTCTTTGGACCATTCCATGTTCTCCAGTCAACTTATTTTCTTTTTTCCTGCTTTCATTCAATTTTCTTCCTTCCCTTACGACTGATTTCTGCAGGGTGGACTACAAGAGCAAGTGAATGTCACAATCAAAATAGAGAAGAACATAAAAGCTTGCTGCAGCTACAAAATACAGGTAGGATCTCACTCTTGTCCCTGTGTCCTTCCTTCACAAAAAAGGCAATGAACAACTTAGGAATGTTACAGGGTTTTGCACACTATTTTGTTCTGAGATTGACTAATCTCTAATTACCTGTATTAAGGAAATACTGATTATGGCTGAAAGGACAATATTTTTTATATAGATGTTCTCTGTAGTCTGTGGCTTTTCCTTAGCATAGGGCTGCCAAGTCAGAGACTGTGGAGTGGGAATGGCAAGTGTGCAACCTCAGGAGCTCCCAACCTTCTTAATATCTACTGTCAGAATCCTTGATCAACTTGTCCACTGAAGAGAAATGGGAGTTCTGTGTCCCTGTGCTAAAATACAGGAAATGTTGAGGCAGGGGGGAAGTAAAGCAGGGAACAAAATTGCTTTTAAGAATAACTTATGCTTTCTGAATTTATTTCAACTGCAGATTCAGCCATTCTTTGCAAACTGTGGCACAGACTGTCTGAGACACTCTGCTTTCATCCCATGTCCACCAGCTCCAAGTGAGAACCACTTTTCTGTAATCTAGACTCCCATTGGCTTACAGAGGAGAGCTGAATTTTTAATGTAATTCTTGTCTTTTGCAGGTGCAGACCCATCAGGTAAGAAGTTATTCTGATACCCTGAATCTTTTTTTTGCTGCTCTTTTCCTGTTGTGTAGCATGAAAAATTATCCTCCCTGGGAATGACCCAATGAAATGTCCTTGTTGAAAATTTTATATTGTTTGAAGGTAGGTGAGTGCTTGTTTGACATAAGTAGCCAGAATTGTTGGGCTGCAAGTTGAACTTTTTCTGAATTATATGGCTGTGTTGTGTAAGTTAAAGACAGATCACAGTGAAACCTGGAGCTAACAGTCTGAATGTTAATAATAGTTAGAATAGACAAAGCTATAGCTTAAATATTATTTATAATAGAGTAAACAGGTCATGGTGTATGAAATGTAGGAAACCTATTGTATCATGGACTATATCACCCATGTGACTGTATCACCCAAGCCCCCACTGAAACCAACCTCAGAGGATGTGAAGATGAGCACATGACAACCACTTGGTAACAAAACACCAAACCAGTGAAGGGTGAGGAGACCCCACACCCTAATCGTGCTGTTGCTCCAGACTGTTGTGTGAGGGATGGGGAATTTAGGTCATCAGGGCATAATTGCCCAAGGATTTCTTTGTTTGGTGTCCCTCTTTGGAGGCACCAAGGTCAAACTACCGGATACCATAACTGAGCTGTGCCAGTAGATCTGTCTGATGGAGATGAGAGCCTAGTGTCAAAAATTTCTCTAACAGTCCTCATGTAACACCGAGTTCAGAATTAATTGTGCTAAGAATTACTTCACCATGATTTAATGAGGCAAGTATTCGTATGCAGTGTGAACCTTAAAGAGCAATTTCTTTTTTAGATACACTTCACTTGCATAGAATTCTTTGAGAAGCAGTTTTGACAAGAAGAGTCTTAATATAAAATACTTTCTGTCACTTTGCTCAGTGTTAAAAAATTTGCATAATATAAAGCAGCTTTTGGAGAGAATAGCTTGCATATATTCATTTTCATGAATGTCAAGATAACTTGTGCATAATGATTTGACATCTTTTTTTTTTTTTTTTGGCTGCAGCACCTGTAAGGAGCTGGTTTGCCCAAGATTGGGAAAAAAACCCCAAAACCAAACCTGTAGACTGAAAAAATACATGACCCAAAATGGTGATATTGTTTTTTTGATTTTTTTTTTTTAAGATAGATTACATGAGCAGGCAGGACATGGGCGGCGTGCCTGTCAAAGCTGGGTAAACACTGCTATTTAGAGGAAGGTTATTGATCTGTGTTTTCAGTGTGCTGCACATATGGTTCTTTGTGTGGAGCAAGCTGATGGTGTAGAGCAGCATCATGAAAGCAGGAATTCATTTTGAGAAGTGACTGTATATTGTAAGAGGGAAGTGCTGGTCTACCCATGGTTTTGGGCACAACCAGGGTCCTCCTCCCTTGGCCCCCTCTGCTCAAGAAACTTCTGCTCTTTGGTGAAGCTCTGTTTGTGTAAGGCAATGTCTGAGGAGTATTTTTGTACTGCAGGTGATATGTTTATATGGCTCTACTGGTGTATCACTGGGATCTGTGTGTTACTGGTGGGATCAGTCATAGCAGGTGTGGTGTGTATGACTAAAAAACGAGCAGGTAAGACTCATACCAGCTAGGAAGAAAAAAATTCAATGCTAAAGCTATATTTTTCCTACTTCTGTTGCTGTTTTGTTCCTTGCCGTTCTGATGCCTTACTGCTGAGATAATGCCTATGTAAACCCCTTTTTCTGTTTTGTTTCTTAGCACTTGTAACTTCCTGATACCATCCACTAGATAAGTAAAGTCTTCCATGAGTTATGCTGTCTGGTACTTCATGTTCTTCATACACAAGTTCATAGCACTTCAGAGCTCATAAAGGAAAAGGAACTTTGTAGTTCAGCCCTCATGCTGCAGAAATCTTTTCTATTTATTTTTCTCCTGCATTGCAGCAGAGTTTTCCAGAACAGAAGCCCTGTTTGTCCACACTGTAGTCTTTTCCCTGATCCAGAAACTCTACAAAATTAATTTTTGTACTATTTAGGGCTTAAATAATGTTTTTCAATTAAGGTGGAAGGGAAAAAAACAGGACACAGAGGTTGACATCAAGCAAGCTGGAAAATTGGGTACTTAAGGGCTAATTCCTAGTGGTTTTGTGCTGTAGCTGTGAGGCAGTTACCACAGGGAAGCTGTGTAACTCACAGCTTAAGTTTTTCTTTTTCACCTGAGAGGAATAATTGGTAATCTTTTGGAAAATTTCTTAACACGTCAGACTTACAGATAAGATGTAGCTGGGGACATTTTGGTCACCTCTTCAGAGAAACCTCTTAAGAAAAAGCCATCTTTAAAAATGCCCTTTCTCTTTAAAGAGTGGTGGCAGAACAATTGGATGTTCTGTACTTCTTGAGAATGAATGGATCTAGGGGAGATAGAGAAAGTTTTTTTTAAGTGCATTCTGTCTTCTCTCAAAGGAAAAGTACTTAGCAAAGTATTTGTTCAGTATATTTTTTATTAGGCTTCTTCCTCCCTATGGTTTTATCTCCCTGCACGACTAAGGATTGTTTATTTAACTTAATCTGTGGAAGGTGTTGTGATTTTAAGCACTTAATCTTATGTCTCAGAACTGACTGTGACTTTCTCTCTCTTCCAGGACGCCGACGAGGGAAAACCAACCACAGTGATTTGCAAACTGGTAAGATGTCCTGCCTGTGTTTTATCAAGCAAGTGTCATGTGTTCTAGAAGTCTCAGACAGTTGTCCAGAAGGGGTTGTCAAAGGGTCTGCTATTCTATAGGTGCTTCTGAAAACCAACAGGTAGTGTTAGGATCTTTGCTGGTACAGGCCATGGCAGCAGGAGATTGGTTTGGGCTGGGTACACTCAGGTCTCCACCAGAGAATATAGCTACATCTGCAAACCTCTTGAAGCTGATGTATTATTTTTGTGTGGTGAAATTCGATGAACCATCTGGGCATTATTATAAGTCACAGCTCCCCTGTCTGTACTTTCATATTAAATTTATACAACGAGATGTTGTCCACACGCATCACCAAAATAGCATTGAAGCTGATAGTCACCAGTACCTTTCGTTAATATCTATGTTGATTACTGCTGACTTGCACCATTACAATTTTGGGAATGTGGCTGCAATTAATATTTTTCTGTCTTTCATCAGCACCATATACCGACCTCTCCCTGCCGCCCTTGAAGCCCCGGAAGGTTTGGATTGTGTACTCTGCTGACCACCTGCTGTACGTGGACGTGGTGCTGAAGTTTGCTGAGTTCCTGATGACAGTCTGTGGCACTGCTGTAGCCTTAGACCTGCTAGAAGATCATCAGATCTCGGAGTTAGGGCCGTTGCCCTGGCTTACTCGGCAGAAGAAGGAAATGGAAGACCTGTCTTCAAAGATCATTATCTTGTGTTCTCGGGGCACCCAGGCCAAATGGCAAGCCATGCTTGGGAGTGAGCCTGTGTGTCTCAAGCAAGATCAGCAGAAGCCAATGGGAGACCTGTTCACCCCAGCCTTGAATTTGATCCTGCCAGATTTCAAGAAGCCAGCCTGCTTTGGGATGTACATAGTCTGCTACTTTGAGGGAATAAGCAGTGAGAAAGATATACCTGATCTGTTCAATGTCACATCCAGGTACCAGCTGATGGACAAGTTTGAGGATATTTATTTTCGGATTCAGGATTTGGAGAAGTTTGAACCTGGACGGATCCATCGAATCCAGGAAATCACGGCTGAAAATTATGTCGATACCCCCAGTGGGAGGAAGTTGAAAGAGGCCATACAGAAGTTCAAGAACTGGCAGACTGAGCACCCGGACTGGTTTGAGAGGGAAACCATCTGCTTGGATAATGATGAAGAATTGCATTCCCTAAACAGAGAGAGCCAGGTGGATTCATTGCTGAGTGAATCGAGTGGGATCGTGAAACACCAGCTGCACCTGCGTGAGCCTGACCCCAACTGCTGTTATGTCATCAACCTCCACATGCATGAAGGTGAAAATACAGGCTGTAAACTGCAGCCTCAACTTAATCCATGTGGGGATCCAGCTTCTCAGACTGTGGTCCTTCCTGTGGATGAGGCTCCTCTAGTTCAAGTAGTGGAGCCAGTCTCTCCCGTGGAAGACAGAAATGTACTTAGTCATCATGTGCTGAGTAATGAGGACTGTATGGAAGGAGTTCCTCTTCTGGAGACAAGCTTTCCAATGAGGAATAACGTCATCCTCCACGATGACTCTGACGTTTCAGCAGTAGCTGACCACAGTCCTGCCAACCTCTCAGGTGAACTGAGGGACCATCTGAATGGGTTTATGTACCCTCTTTATCAACAGAGTGTCGTTCCTTCAGAGCTGTATCTCTGCCAGGAGGAGGCTGACGGGCAGCACCAGTTGGTCTTTGATGACCAGTGCAAAGACCAAAGACAGTCAGTGCAGTCAGACCAGGGCTACATCTCTAGATGTTCTCCTCTGCCTCCTGATGACCTCGTAGAGGAGGAGGAGGAAGAGGAGGAGGAGGATCAAGAAAAACAGGTAGTCTCCCATGAACTCTCTCCAGAGGTCTTGAACAGTCTAAGGAGCCTCCAGAAGCAGCTGTTTTTCCAGGACATTCAGAGGAGCTCTAACTGGAGCTATCCAGCTGAGGTGATGGACACTGACCAATCTCTGGAGGACTGTTAGGTTCTGTCTGGGACCTGCTCCATTTGAAATACAGAGGTGGAAGGTGGTCCCGTGCAGAATACTGAAACTGCATTTCCAACACCATCCTTGTCCTTGTATTGTAAATGACTTAGCAGTGGGATCTGTCTGCTGGTGGGATGCAGGGTTGCCCAGCAGACTGGTGATGTTGCTTCCAGTCTCTGTGGGGAGAAGCAATGAATATTGCTCACCTCTGTGAAAGAACAGGCAGTAGCTCTGTTCCTTGGGGAAAGGCATTAAATTGAATCCTCACTGATAGATGGCAGAAAAATTACTGTGGCTTATCCACTCGTGCCTTCAAAATGCCCTCCAGCTGAACTGATTCTATTGCACTGGATAAAAGTCATGGCCAGGGTTTGGAAAATAGATTTAGATGGCATGGCAAAGTGTGCATTGCCATTTCCATACATATTTTAAATGTTTTGTTGTAAATACTGTGTCAAAGATGTGTGCCTTAAATCTCAGCTAGATTAGTGCTGTTTCTACCTGTTGATTCATATGCCTGAAGACTTTTCTTTTGCCACTCATCCATTAATTTGCAGCTGCATTTCCATGGTCATTCAGAAATCAAGTGGAGTAACTGAGCAGTAGGTGGGATAAACTTTTAAATTGTGAGTCTTCATAACTCTGCCTGCCTCCCTGCTGGGAGGTATGGGCTTGAAAACTAGCAATAGCAGGAAGGGGGAAAAGGGAGATAAAGGACCAAAAAATGGAATTTGGAGTTGTTGCACAATTTTAAGAAAAATCCGGGGCTAAATAGAGAATCTTTGAATTGGAAATCTGCTGTATCCTGCTACACAGTGCTGCAGTGCCGTTTGCTTTTGGGTGTCTTGGCACCGGGGAGATGTGAACTGAAGATGTAGGTAGTGGCACACAATTAAAGAAATGAAAGACTACTTTGGAGGAGAAAAAAGCTCAGCTTCAGCAGACACTGTTTTAGAGCGGAGGTTATATCTGAGTTATGGGAGGCTGAGTGGAAATGACTGTAACATGTACTTGTGTGGGTATAAACTCAAACACAGGTAGTTCAGGTTAACCATAATGAAATACTGAATAGACCAAGGGGTTCATCCTCCAGGAGCAGTGATGGTAACTCTGTCAGTTCCAGTGTTTTTTAAAAATGGGGCTGAATGCACTAGAAAAAAATTGTTACCTGTGAGTAATGGCACATTGGCCCTTGTAGCACTGGCTGGGTAGCAGACTAGCTGAGGTTGGCATTTACCCTGTTTCTTATCACTGTTTCTGCAGCCCAGTGGACAACAGCCTGTGAGATATAAATACACCCAGGTCTTTCTCCTGTGCCTTCAGACAAGCTTGTCGTCTTCCTGTCCTTCAAAGTTTACTTGTCAAAAAATCTTAGGATAATTTTATTTCAGCTTTTTAAAAGTCTGATGTCTCAGAGAATAATCTAGTTTGTGACTTGCAATGAATATTTTATTATGTATATTTTATAATTTTGTGAATTGTGGGGGTTTTCCTTAAATTAAAAACCAAGAATACCTTTTGAATATATTTACTTAAAGAGTTCTATGTCCTCCATTCTGCCTAACTCCTTCTGTTAGTATTTGTTATAGAAATCTGAGGCAAAGCTGAGCCAGAACTGAAGTGGCTCACAAATGCCAAAAAATTCCTGCAAAGCATGGCAGCTGTATTGAGTTGAGCTGGATACAACTGAGGGCCCTTACCTGTGGGAAGAGCACATCCCTTCAAAAGGAATGTCAAAGGAATTGTTAGTAATTCCCATGCACGACTGCTCCATGAGACAGGACTGCTAAGACAGCTGCTTTCTCTGCAGCCAGATGACAAAGGGACAGTCCCTGCAGAGATCCAAACTTAAGACTGGGAGCCTTCCTGCCTCTACAGGATCTAACCCAGCAGGAGCTAAGCAAGAGGCAGCTGTGATCTCAATGCTTCTCCAGTGAGAACCCATTTCCCAGATTATGTGAGTAATTGCCATCTTGATGATCCCACTTCTAAAAGTTTCTTTTATCTTAAAACAATTAACATGTAAATCTGATTTTTTTTTCCCATGAGTCTTTTTCAAGTGGTATGAATTCCTATAAATCACTTAAATAGGAAGCTCAGAAGTGTCATCTGGATTTTCTTGCCTTAGTCATTCCCTTCTCAAATAACTCCCTTGGTGTTACAGCTCTTAGAATTTGCTTTCACTCCCAAAAAGTTTGTTTGAAGGGAAAATCCAGGCGCTATTTTAGCAATCCAATATGAGGAAAACAAGTAACTTTAATGCATCTGTTGGTCCCTGAATACAAAATTGAATAGCCCAGCAAAACTTAAAGAAAAAAAAAAGGAGCAAAATCAGTCACAAGTTTCTAACTTTATTTTAACAATCTTGCTTTTTAAAAAATACAAGTTCTAATTAATGCCAGGGGGATGCCAAGTGTCCATCAGCCACAGGCCTTATCTCTCACTTCAGTTTCCCCTCCTGAGAGTAGTCAACTCTTTTGTCAGGATAGCAAACAAAGAGCAATAAAATTCTAAATAACTGAGTAGTGTTACAAGGCTCGTGACAGAATCCCAAGGGACCTACGTCTTAGTATGGCACAGTTTTGTTTAGCAAAGTGTTACTGACCTGGACCAGTAATTTAATGTTGGGAGAATATACAGTAGGTGTGCAAGGTGCATCAAGAGAGGTATTGCTTGTACTTTAATAGTACCACTATCTCTCTTTTCTGCAAACAGATCTGTTACGTGGCAGAGGGGTTTAAATGGAAGAGTGAGCTCAATTACCAAAGAAAAGGGAATTCAAAAGGTGGAGCAGGCTTATAAACAAGACATTGAAGAGCTTTAAATGGTTTTCTGTAGGAAGTAATTGCAGTAGCAGCAGAGGTGCCCTTTTAGTTGCAAGGAGGCTTCTGTATAGCCAACTACTACAAGAGCTTTATAGTCTCCAAACAGCACATCTACTACCAGCCTAGAAACCGTGGCACCACAAAGAACAACTTTTTCTACCAAGGAATTCTATACAACAGAAGCATCATTTTGCAGGGTCGTCTGTCCCAGGCAACCTTTTCATCCACGGACAAAGTTGAACTGTGATTTCACTGCCAACAATTTAAGTATGCCATGGCTAGATAAATTTCAAATATGCCATTTTTCTCAATAATGTCCTAACTGGAAAAAGGCACTCAATGTTGAAACAGCAACTTTATGTGCTATGAAGGGGTACTGAAGTAAGACTTGTTAATAATTCTGCTGTGATTCTTCTAGTGTCTCAACTATGTTCACACTTCAGCATATCGATGCTATCGTGAAGTTGGCCATAGGAGCAGCAAAACATAGTTGTTGAATAGCTTTTTTATCTTCACCTTGTTTTGGGCAGTGTTTGTTGTTTGGGGATTTATTTTTTATTTCTTCAGCTGTTTGACTGAAGCATGGAGTAGTCCTAGGTTCAGGTGTCACCTCATTCTCTCTTGAGTAATTATTTCTGAGATTTTACTGTCTACTTAATGCTGAAAAAGGAAGGTGCAAGGAAACAAATATCTGTACAAGAATAATACACCTGTAATTACACCTCCTTTGGCCAGGAACTTAGCATCCCCTCGACACATTTCACATCACACAGGAAAAGTTCACAGTACCAAGTTTTACAATCACAGTCACTCACAGCACCAAGATTGTCCAGACAAGAAGAAGTTACCGAAGAGAAAGGCCACTGGCCAAAATTCACACAATTGCCCACGTAAGGGCTCAGGTAATAAAGCACTGGTGGGAAAGTTAAGCCTAGCCTTTGCCAACTCTCCGTTTGGCGGGAGGAGAGCAGCAAGTCCCCCATCCTAGCTGCACTTCTGAACAGAACAGCACTATTGACCCATCTTCCAGGGGCTTTTCTAGCCCCTCAAAACCCACCAGCCACTGAGAGCTGGGGGAGAAGAGCCCCATGGCATCCCTGCTTCTGCCTCTGGGAGCTGGAAGTTACCAGACTGTAAACATTTTGTTGTAGCAGTCCACTGGAGCAGGCAGTTGATCCCACTCTGTGAAAAGGAAGGTGGGACAGAGGCTCAGTCCCACTGAAGCCCAAGCCCTGAAGGAGAGAATGAATGTGTGTGCGGAAGAAGTCTGGGCTGTGCCTGCAGTCCTGCTCTGGGTAGCAGGTGGTTGTGCTTTATTTCTCCTTCCCATCAGGACAGCTCGAAAAAAAAATTTGGGACAGGAAACTGTCATTTTTCACAATTATTGCAGCCTTGCCCAGATAACAAAACATAAGCCTGGGAGGGGCAAAGTCCTTCCTCCACATGTGGCCTGGTGCTCCTGCTCCCAGGGGGCTGGTTTCAGGAGCAGCTGCAGCCAGGCAGAAGAGCAGGCCTTAACCCCACCGAACATTCATGGAGCTTAAAACCAAAGAAAACTGTTTCTATGAGAGGTTACTAACAATTAAGTTTTTCCCCTGCCTACCCTAAACCACATGCACAAGGAGGACAGGATGCTGATACGTGGGCTTTCACCAAAGCTCGGGGAGCCCCTCTGCCTCAAGGGCTCCTGCAGCACTTTGCTTTCTGTGCTGAAAAGTGAGGTTCACTGAGCATGGGGCCCACCCTGAGCAGCGCCAATGTCCTCTGCTTTGCTGTTTGAGAGGGGGCAGCTTGCAGGCTTAACCCTGTCTCTACTCTCTTAAGCAGGCATGGAAGGGGGCCAGAGGAAATCTTTCCAGCCTTTCTGGCTGTGTAAAGGAAGACCCTACACTCTGTGTAAAAAGAAAACCAATGCTGATCCCATAAACATGCATATTCACAGAGAAATGAGAGCCCCAGCACCTGGGGCTGCAAGCAGTAGGCTGCTGTAAACCCTGTTCTCACCAGAAATAAATGTCTTGGTGGTTATGAAATGGGGCCTAAGCCCAGGTTCATGTCCATGCTGGATTCATGTTTCTTCAGCATGTGAAGTCAATGTAAGATGCAAAAGGTTGAAGCACAGAGGTAGACATTTTTGGCTAGGAGAAGGTGGCTCATGGGCTTGAAGTGACCAGTCGGCCAGCGTGCTTCCAGAGGTTCCCCAGCTGGGATGCAAAGGCCTGGGAAACAGAGGCAGCAGCTTTGCAAGACCTAGGGAAGCCAAAGCGAGCTTCCTTCTGTCCTTCCTGCATCCCGGAGGAACGTCTCTGCTGGTCAGGCCCCTGTCGCATCTCATTGTTGTGGACAGCAGGAGTTCTTAAAAGAGGGGACAAAATGCACTGGTCCCTGTTGTTTAGAAGGAAAAGGAAAAACTAAAGTTTTATGGTCACAATGCAACACAATGTCCTGGCAGGGAGCGGGAGGGGAAGAATGAGACCCTCCAGACAGGGGAGAGACAGAAGCACTCGAAGAAGTCCTGTCCTGAAGGGCAGATGCGTTTTCCGGGGACAACTGTCATCCGTAGGCTCCTGCAGGTAGTCGGGTTTGTGCGGAGCTTCCGCTGCTGGATTCGTCCATGAGAAAGGGAGGAGAGGAGAGAGAGTCTGACAGGGAAGCCCACGTCCCCTTCCCCTGCTCGGCCACGGAGACAGGAACCTGAGCAGAAACGCAGAGAGACTCTGCCGGGAGCGGACCCGGAGGCGGCGGGAGCCCCTCCGGGGGCGGCGGCCAAGGGGGCTCAGCCCTGGGCGGTGACCGCCAAGGCGTTCACGTACCCGTGGGGTCCCACGTCCACGTCGGAGAGCCCGTGGGCCAGCGGGGCGGCAGCGGGGGCGGCGGCGGCGGGGCCGTACTTGGCGGGCGGCGGGGCGGTGACGGGGCGGAGGAGGCAGCAGGTCTCCAGCGCCTCCAGCCCGCGGCAGGTCAGGAAGAAGAGGTTCTTCAGCATGAAGAGGGAGAGCGGCTGCTGGTAGCGCAGGAGCAGGAGGCAGCGGAGCGCCAGGAGCGGCGCGTCCAGCAGCCCGGCGGGCAGCAGGAGGTGCAGGGCGAGGCGGGCGGCCCCGGGCGGGCGGGCGGCGCTGAGCTCGTAGAGCCACAGCACGGGCGAGGCCAGGCAGAGGAAGTAGACGGCGATGAGCAGGTAGCGCAGCGGGGCGGGCAGCGGCGCCGGCCGCCCGGGCTGCAGCACCAGCTCCAGAAGGGAGAAGCTGTCGAGCAGGTCGAGGCAGGTGGCGAGGAAGGCGGCGGCGGCGCGGTGCTGAGGCGGCGGCTGCGGCGGCAGGAGCAGCTGCCCGGCGCCCTCGGTGCCGATGGCCCGCAGCAGGCAGTACAGCAGAGGCGCGGACAGCGCCAGGGTGATGCGGAAGCCGGTGGTGCCCAGCGGCAGACGCAGCTCGATCAGCTCCAGGATGGAGGTCCCCAGGATCAGCGCCGCCTTGGGCGTGAAGGCGATGGAGTAGATGAGCCAGGCGAGGTGCGCGTAGGCGAAGTCGCCGCCGCGGGGGGGGACCCCGGCCCCGCGGCCCCCGGCCCCGCGGCCGCCGGGGGGGCCGTGCAGCAGCAGCGGGTGCGGTGGCGGCGGCCCGGGGGGCGGCGGGGGCCGCTCCCGGCGGCGCGCCCGGCTGTTGCGGCAGAAGAAGATGCCCCAGCCGGCCGCCAGCACCAGGTCGGTGGCGATCCAGCTGCACCAGTACAGGTCGGTGACGGCGATCAGGTAGAGGTCCAGCAGCGCGCCCTGCCCCAGCAGCAGCACCAGGGACAGCGCCTGGAAGCCCCAGCGGCGACCGCCCCCCGCCCCGCCGGGCCCCAGCAGCGCCCCCGCCGCCGCCCCGCCGCCCCCCGCCCCGCCACCCGCCGCCGCCGCCCCGTACAGCTCCGCCGCCGTCATGCTGCGGCCCGGGCTCCCGCCGCCGCCGCCGCTGCTGCTGCTGCTGCTGGGGAGCGGCGAGGCGGCGGCGGGCAGCGGGGTGGCGGGCGGCGGCACCAGGGGCTTGCTGATGCTGATGCTGTCCTCCTCCTCCTCCTCCTCCTCCTCCTCCTCCTCTTCTTCCTCCTCTTCCTCGGTGCTGCTGCGGGGGCTGCGGGGGCGGCGGGCCCTCGCCGAGCCCGAGCTCGACCCCGAGCCCCGCCGGCTGCCGCCGCTGCTGGAGCCCCCCGGGAAGAGGGGCTGCCGGTCGGCGGCGTGCGGCGGCAGCGGCGGCGGCGGCGGCGGCGGCGGCGGCTGGAAGGAGCCCGAGGAGGAGGAGACCGAGCGCTGGTTGGAGGCAGCGCGGTGCATGGTCCTCCCCGGCCCCCGAGCCGGC
>NW_016690190.1:8270305-8468714 GCF_001604755.1 Lepidothrix coronata
GGGGCTGGGGCTGGGGCTGGGGCCGGGGGAGCGGCTGCGCGGCCGGGGGAGGGGAGGAGGGGGGCGAGCAGGGGAGGGGGAGGAAGGCTCCCCCGCCCTTGTCCGCGGGGCTGCCACAGAGCCACATCTCGGGGAGCGTGGCCCCGCCGCCTCCTGCCCCGCAGAACCCCCGTGGATGAAGCTGGCCGGGCTTGGGCAAGTCGCCCATGGACATGCCACAGCATCCCGGCAGCCACTCCATAAATGCTCTGCTTCCATAAAATCGGAAGTATTTCAGTCTACCCTGATCTCCCTAGGCTGACCAAGACAAAGGCCAGTTGGCCTGGCACAGAGCCTGCAGTGAAGCGCTCATGGCTCCTCATCTGTGCTGCTGGACACTCATCTGCCCCTACATTCGGTCTCTTGTAAGTAATTGTTCATCAAAGGAAGTGTCTTTGACCCCACCAATTTCCTGAGTTGAGCCAATCCACATGCTGAGAGCCCTGCCCAGCTTGCCATGATGGGACAGTGGCTTTAAATTGATGTGAATAATCCTAAAGTTCCTAATTCTGCTGAAAGCACCAATTGGGACCTTTATTGACTCACTAATAACGGCCTCAAATTGAGCTTGGCTGGCTGGATCTGCTCACCACCAGCACTAGTGACTTGGTACATCATGTTTCAAGGTAGCTTGATGCTCAGCATGACTAGTCTCTCATTCCTACCTGTGCCTGCCAGTGATGAGCCAGCTGCTGCCTGTCGATGACATGATGCCCATCAAATAAACTGTACCCCCACATGTCTGTATTAACCACACTTTGTGATAAAGATAAAAAATAGCTTGATTTTTGAACGTGTTGCTAAATCAACACATGAGCCTGAGCAAAACACAGATGCTTAGTACTGGGAAAGGGCATCCAGGACAGCAGTGACAACCATCTAAGACATGCTGGTGCAGGCTCCCTGAGAAGACCTACTCCAGTCAATGTCCCTGGCTGTTCCTGAAAACAACGAGAAATCAGTCTGGGGTACTAGGAGAATTCATGCTTAAACTTGAAACAAAGAAATAATTGAGAAAGGGAAGGGGAGAGCTTGAGCTGGGTTGACACAAAGATTTCTTTAGACACACAGCAATGGTCAGGAGGAAAAGCAGAGTAAGAAAAAGAGTCACAGCAAATGCATTGCTGCCAATGGAGCTTTGAGTGAGGGGCACAGTCAAATCAGTTTTCTAAAAGCATGGTCAAAACAGAGGGAAAAGGAGAAGGTAACTGGAGGCTATGCAAGCTTTAATGTAGTTACTTGGGCAGCACAGTACTGAACCAGTACCACCTCTAAATTGGGGTAGCAACACGCAGGTGTTCCCACAGTCTCCCACACCGGTTGCTGTCCTGCTTCTGAGTCCAGGCTGCTGCATCCCTGCTGCCGTAACCTGCATGACTGGGTTGCAGTTAAGATGGGGGACATCTATTTTCTGCTACACTCACATTATGTTTTCGATGCTTGGATACACTTGCCAAGGATCAGCCTTGCATCAGCACTACTCCTGTCATTGCCTTCCTCTAACTCACCTTGTCATCATATCTCGCATCAGAGGACACTGAACACGCATGCGCTCTCTTCCTAAGGGCTTTCTCGATAACTCCACATTTCCATTAGCAAATAAAAGTACTTCATTCTAAGAAGGTCAGTAATTATACCATATCATAAGGAACACGAGCATCCAAAAGAACAGTCTAGCCTGGAGGGTGGTGAATGGGCTGATGCATCCAAGCCTGGTGCCAGGATGGAGAACACGAAGCTTCACCCCAGGGCAAAACAGGCAGGACACCCACACAGATGTTCATGAAAGACCCAGGATGCAGCAGGCAGTACCACGAGCTTTGTAACTCTGAGAAGCATCACTGGCATTTGGAAATTTAGGATCAGGTGAGTCCAAGGAGGGCTGTTGCCATCTATTTTCCCAGCAGGTGACTGCGTGGCAGCCTGAGGCAAAGGACTTCTCACATCTGGCTTCCAATAGCCCTGTATTTAGTCCGAGCACCTCGTGGGCCTCTGCCAAGGTTCTTGGCCTGGGCATCACACCTCTGGCAGTCCTTCTGCCACATGAAGCCACAGGGCTGCCCTTCCCCAGGGGCTGCTCCCCATGATCCACATCCCACATCAATGCCTGAGAGGCACTGCCATGTTGCTGCCTCCATGGTGACGTAGGTGACACTAGTCCCTCTGCACTGTGGGGGCACACAGCAACCCATCACAGGAAAACAGCAAGATTTTGTGTGATGGAAGCAAGACAGCACCGCTCTCGGCCAAGCAGCTTAGCCTGCGCTCATTCAAGATGCAAGAAGACAGTGAATAGTGAGCCCCCCCTCCCCTTCTTTGCCAGACATGCTCCCACTGTGCTGGCTTTGCTCTCCAGCCTCTCAGGGTGTGTGGACTGTGTCAGGGATGAGAGCACTGCACCTGGGCTCTGCTGCCGAGCACTGTGTGTTTTGCTGGCAAGGCTTTGTCTCTCTGACAGACTTCGCTGCCAAAGAAAACCCCCTGACCACACAATTGCTTAGACTGCAATTTTTGCACAGCCCTGCCAACACTTCACTTGGGGCTCTGCGGATGGTCTCTGTTTTCTAGGGAGCACGAGGCTCGAGGCCAGGCCAAGGAGGATGATTCTGCCTGTGTCACTCTTTCATGTTTGAGCAGGGCCCAGTGCTCCTTGACAGATGTCTGAAGCTGCCCAGTTCAGGATGGCTCAGAGTGGCAGTAAGGGTTTGTGAGCACCAACTGTGCCTCCTAATTTGGTTTCCACCAAAAGGCTGGGCTAGATGGCAGTGAAAGTGTCTCTGGTCCAGGGCAGAGGATATAACCACTTTCTTACGTTCGGGATCCTGGCCTTTATCCAAGGTGGGCGTGTTCACCTGACACTTCTCAGGGCAAGCCAGTAGTTGTGTCACTGGCACGATTCATGTGTGGTCAGTCCTGAGAATTAACTCGATTGGTCTTGATCCTACCACATTCACCTATTCCACTGGAAGAAGAGTTTTCCTCTGGTATGAGAGGATGTGGAGTGAAAACCATGCATCCATCTGGGCTGCTCAGGGCAACAGCCCTCACGCTGAGAGGGCTGGTCCTGCCCTACTTGGGCAGCAGACAGTGACAGCTTTGCCTCATTGGCTCTCATCCTCTGGGTTTCCTGG
Organism: Lepidothrix coronata; assembly: GCF_001604755.1. Taxonomy (NCBI): domain Eukaryota; kingdom Metazoa; phylum Chordata; class Aves; order Passeriformes; family Pipridae; genus Lepidothrix; species Lepidothrix coronata. Next base: position 8,273,476 of record NW_016690190.1, read on the forward strand.
GCAATGCATTCCCTGTGTGCCACAGGCTGGACATGCTCAATTTAGCTGCCCTGGCAGCCTGCCAAAGACACTCACACCTCCTCTGCTTTCAGTGGAGAAGCTTTGTTTCACAAAGGCTGTCCGGTGTCTGTCCCACCTGCTTGGGTAAGTGCAACTGGGTGGGGATCCCTGGGCTTTGGGAGGGATGGGCTGTTGCCCACAGCTGGTGTGCTGATCTGGGGAAATGGGCTCTGACATGGCAAGCAGGTGGTGTGGTGAGCCCCACCCAGGGGAGCTGGGGTGGAGCTGTGTGCTAAGTGAAGGGGCACCTCCTGCACTCCAGGATCACGGTCCTGCTGGGATAAGGCTGAGCAAGGCAAGAGGAGGCTTATGGAAACAGTTCTCCAGAGGCCAAAGGACACCTGCTGGGGCTGTGAAGGTCCCTGTGTCCAAGGTGGGCAGGTGGAAACAGGGACCTGCAGCTATAGGGAAGCTCTGAGCAGGCATGAGGGAGTACCAGGATGGAGGGTGGGAGCTCAAGGGCTTCCTTGGGGTGACCACAGGCCCCAGCACTGCAAACCCAACCCAAACAAATAGGTGAGAATAAGAAAAGAGCTTGTATGTGGGAAAGGAAGCAGAAATTGAAATTGTGCCTTAAAATGGGAGGGAGGGGAGAAATGTCTTCTACTTGAGAAGGCACTGAAGAGCTTTTTGTAGTACACTGTAGGATGAGATATGACAAGCTGATGCTTCCCGTGTGATCTGGTTATTTAATGCAATGTGCAGTCCTTGGAAGTGTTAGTGCTTAACTATTACTGTTAAAACACTAAAAAGCTAAACTATAAATAGCTTCTATAGCAGTTCCCAAGCTATGTTTCTGGGTTCTTTATGTATTGATGTGTATGTATACATATATTTGAAGGCAAGCAGCACACAACAGAGTTTTGTGAAACAGTCATACTGAATATCTGAAATGCTACCACTTCTAGTTTACACTACTGGTGGAAACAAGTAGTGTGCCCTCAAATATACCCCTGCTGGGGAAAGGCAAAACTTTCTTGAGGGCTGAACTCGGGAGGAAACAAAATAATGACTCAAGTTCTTGGGGGAAGGGAAAGAAAAAAGGAAAAAAAAAAAGAGGCAGATATATGCCTGAAAGAAAGACCAGAAACTAAATACCTAATTATACCCTGCAGTAAGCTGTCAGAAACTGGCAGCAGTGGGAGGGAAGGAGGCAAAGCTGATCTCAGTGAGTTTGAGCATAATCTGCTCTAACCATACTTAAAATGCCTTTTGTGTGGGAATGGAAGGTTCTGCTATTCTCTGACACATGCTTTGTACTGCACTTATCTAATCCATTCAAATGGTCAGGGCTGAAGTTACAGACAAGTGTAAAAGAGTCTCACCTGGCCAGCGCCAAAATTCAACGATGCCTCAGCTTCTGAATGCAGTCTTTGTAACTAAACTGCTGATCCAGTATTACAGTTCAGGGAACACAGATACTCTTCAAAAGGATATACAAGTCTAACAGTCTATTGCTTGTAATTACATTTCGGTTCAAAGAGTTTTCGATGCCAGCATAAAATGCCAAGACATTTCTTCCCATGCTTGTAGCAGGGCAGGGGTTTGGAGAGTGGATTTGGGGTTTGATCTTGTTATTTTGTACTTCCTCAGTCTTATCATTCAGTGTGTATTGAACTGACCCTGAGGAGAAAGTTCTTAGCAGTTGAACTGACTGAAAGGGAAAAGTGGGTTTGTCATAGTGAATTTAGAGACAAGTGTTTTATTGATGGAAGTTTGGTTCCTTGAGAACGTGTAGCTGCCTTGCTGGTGTGGGATTTTAAACTGATGCAGACTGGATCTATAAAGGTCTTAAAGTGCATAGTTTTCCTCAAGTTGACTGTGACAGTAAAAAACATAAAGACTTGTGCTTTTACAATTGGGGTGAGTAAGATTCAGTAATGGAAGGGTTTGGGCAGGCCCCCAAAGGCAACAGTTACCAGGGCGAGCAGGTAACTGCATAGCTTGTGTTCAAGGCCCACCAGTATCCACACACTAAGCACTTTTCAGGGGTTGCCCCGGTAGGCACTTCTCACAGCATTCACCTGAGAACAAACTCCAACTTAAATAGGGCTCCCAATCCTCTTTTTCCAGTTGGTCCTTCTTCAGTGTTTCACAGTGCTGGTGTTTAACTCTGCACCTTATGGTGGTTAAGGATTTCTGTGGGACTCTACCTTCCACCTAAGGCTGCCTCCAAGGGACACCTTAACCCCAGGCTGCCCTTTTGCTTTGACAACAGTGTAGTGATTAAAAGCATTCATCTGAGAGGATCGGGTTGTGATCTCTTTCTGCTTAACTAAATCTTGATATGACCTATCTTGGGTGTGTGATCCATCTACCAGAGTACTTGGTAAAAGGGGGATGCTGGTTAACACTTTTTATTATTACAGGTCAGGGACATAAGTCATTTCTCCAGGATGTAGAATATAATCCTATTCCTCTCTCTGCTAAGAATGGGAATCCTTGCCCAGTCCATCCAAAACTGCTTTATTGATTGTTGCTTTCAACATCAAGATCTCAGGACTCTACATCACGGTTGTTTTGCTGTCTAATGTGACTCCTGTGAGCTGTGAACTTTGTAGATGGAAAACTTTCTGATGGAATATGCTATAAGAACAATGCAAGTGAATTGGCTGTTCCTAGATCATTAAAAATTACTGTTTCCACCTGGAAGCCTTAATTTTCCATTTGCTGTAGTCAGTGGACACTTTTGGCTTTAATCCAAAAGTTAATACACGTCCCCCTAATTCCTCACCTTTTTTAAAAGGTACCAAAGCACGGCTCTTGTCAAACAAGTTGGGTTTCTTTTACGATCACAAAGGATTTAACATTGAGTCAAGTAAGCTTCCAGTGATAAGGATGGCTTTCCCTAAGTCCTTAGGCTTGTTGTTCATCTGCAATAGCAGATTAGGTTGGTGGCATCAAGCTTGTGGTTTCCCCGCACAGTAGACATAATCATCACAAACAACTGCTTAGGTCAGGTCACAACTACCTGCCTACCCTGAAAGTATCTCACATATAGGTGGCATCCCAAAATTCATCTTGACTGTGAACAGTCACAGCTTATGATGTGTCCTTTCCCCACCTCTACAGAGTAGGTTGCACTCATCTCACCTGACTATGGCAGATGTAGAGTTCACAAGAGATTACAATTTGGCTCAGACTAAAGAATTGCTGGAGAGGTATCTTTTAGGGTAGTCCCCTCAAGAAAATCTGATAACAGCTTGATGAACACACAAAAAACCACCAGCATTTGCCCTAATAATCTTCTGGGGCAAAGATGTGAAAGAGACCAGGACAATAATCATTAAATGTACACACAGCAAGTTAAAATTTATTTCAAAGAAAACATCTTTTATTATTTTATATATGTTCTAGATCAAAGTAGCAACTCTGGAACTGCATTGAAATTAACATGAAATCTAAAATAATCACAGCTTCTGATCTCTCTGAATGATATGTAATCACTCTGCTACAGTGCACAGGACACAATCTGAAACATTACCCATTTATTAAAGGGAGAAAGACATGGCAGGATTAAGATTGGAAGAAAGGGAACAGTAGTGCTATATGACTCCCTGAATGCCATGTTAGTAGTTGCATGTGTCCTGTGGAATAAAGGAATTGACTTCTCTGGCCACGATGTTATTGCATGACATAAAAGCTCTCTACTTCAGATCCAAAACAAGGTCTATCCCCCTTGGTTCCTTCCTGCTGTTCTCAGCTGCATACTCCCTTTAAGCTTGACTTAAACCTGTTCATCTTTGGAAGATGGAGTTGTCATGATTAGGTCTTCACCCTGTTTGTTGTATAGGGCAGTGCACCACATAAATATTAAGGTACGGGATCAGCAGTGAAGTCCCCTCTCCAGCTTGGTCCCATAATCCGCACAGAAGTGCAGTATGCTTGCTCCAAATAGAGAAATATGGCCTCAGAAATACCACTTCTGTGCAATACGTGAGACAAAGGAAGAGTTTTGTTCCGGCCACACTCGAAGCTAATTCCAGGAAGCTACAGTTCCAAGGAAAAAAGATTTCACTGAATTCTAGCAGTAACAGATGTCTATAAATGAACTGCAGATAAGCTAGATGCCTGCACAGCACTCTAGCACAAAACTCGTGGAACAGAAGAGACCTGGCAAACACTTCCATTAACAGAGACCTTCCAGAATCAAATCAGTGTCTAACAGCAGCTGGAAAAGCCAGATTTCTTACTCCATCCACTGGGTCCATGCAATTCCTAGGCAGGGACTTGGACAAAGTGCACTGTTTTAAGGAGCTGAGAAAGAGAAGAGGGGAAAGGTCTTCGTGTTGCTCAGATCAAGGGTTTGGCTAATTAGTGCACAGAGCAACAAGCAAAGTCTTTTATGAAACCTTACTTGGTAAAAATTGGGGAAAGGGTACGAGATTCTTCTAGATTCCCTCTCCTCCCTTCTGTCCAATTTCAACTCGCAAGCAAAGCATTTCTTAAATTTCTTATCACTGAAGTTCCTCCTACGCATTTTTAAGACTCCCAGAAGACTGTTTCAACACTAACATGGTGAAAAAAAACAAATCCAGAGCTAAAAGCAGATTTGGAAGCTGAAGCAGATTCACATCAGTCAGCTCACCTCCCTCCACTGCTATTCCAAAGATGGAGATGCCTGGCTCACTCTCTGTGCAAACGCAAACCTCTTCCTGTCTTGAAAGAGGTGCTACCTCCCTCCTCCTGCTACCTACCTCGCTTCTGGCTGGGATGTGCCATGCATGTTGATAGGAAATTACTGCTTGGGATTTCTCACCCCTAAGGGAAGGCCGGTTCAGCAGCACCTGGTCTTTTGAGTAACCAGCACCTGTCCACCAGGTGGACAGACCTCGGTATTTCAGCTGGAAAGTGCCTACCACATGCAGGGTGTGGCTCACATTTACTGCCAGCAACCAGCCCAATACTGCAAGCAAAGGGAGCATTCCTCTTTCTGCATCAGATGGTACCTCTGAAAAGCAAGCCTGAGGGACACTGGAGCTAGTTTATGAATAAATGTGTTTTGGACCTCCAGTTCCAGGCTTTGCACTCTGGGCCTACAGCACAACTGTGATTGTGGAGATGCACTGAAAGCTAAAAGGACCTTCCTTATGTTGTATGTGAAGTCCTTCCCTGTGCTAACTCTTCTGGATACTGGAGACAGGCCCTTGTCTTGTGCAACTGGATGAAATGGTAATTCTCTCCAGTGAAAGGGAAGGATTATGTGTTTCTCACATTACAGCTGCTTTTAGAAGTAGCCAAGTGATTCTTGCCCTGATGAGACAAAGGAGGACAACCCCAAACAGTGCTAAGAGAGGAAGAAACTTCCCACTATGGATTTCACAGGAGGAAAATTCATGCAAAGAGAGATTTTTCTGCCCCAATTCATAAAGTAAGGGACAGAGAAAGAAGCCACAGAGAAGGACTTCTTGTGCCTGGGTCACTGACAGAGCATCCAGTCCTCTTCAAGATGCAGAGTCTGGCACAACAAAAGAACAGAGCCTGCACTGCAGTGACCTTCTTGGAATACACATAAGTATTGAGAGGACGGAGAGCTGCTGAAGCAGAACTTCAGTGCACATGGATGCTGAGACTTGAATTAAGAACTCAAACTTCTGTGCAGAACATTTTGTTTGTACCCTGTGTATGGAGCTGCCTGGTAAAGCAGGAGGGAGGGAAGAAGAGGCAGAGCAGATCTATTTCTGATCTTTCAGTGTTGTGTGAGATGAGTAGAACTAGGAACACCAACTCAGTTGTGTTGGCTCCAAGGCTTTTCACCATATGCACAGACTGATACGTGCTTCTAAAATCACAATGCTCCTCTAGAATTAAGATACTCTTTGCTGGGCCAATCTTTCACATGAGTTTCTCATGCAATCCTTGCTCATCTTCTTTGTAATGTCTACAGAGACACAAGTCTTGATCTTTCTCTGGACAGCCTAAGCTAAGAGAACAGAGGCAAAAGAAGGTGGATGTTGTTAGGGACACGGAAATGTTCCTGGGCAGGCAAGTTCCAGTTGCTAATTCATGTTAGGGGGACTCTACCTGCATGTTAAAGAAAGAGGAGGGAACAGAGGTCAGACCATACGCATATCCCTGAGCTGCAAATCACATGAGAGGAAAAAAAGAAGTGAAATACGGAGAGACATTTGTATTCTTAAAGATGAAGACTGGGGATTTGGGACTTTGGTACCATCCTGGCTTGATCTTCTTTTTAAATCCTTGCATGTAAGGAAGGAGCAAAAGTGGACTGTGACTCTTTCTGTTTAACCTTTGTTCCAGTGAAGGGCTCCTCTTAGAAGCTGTGCCAGCTGGAGCAGGTGGGTGTTTGTTGCAACAGTTGGGATCAGGGCGGGTGCCAAAAGAGCCTCTTGCTGCAGCACTGAGTCCTGGGCAAAGACAACTTTGGAAATTCAGACTCTGTGGTAGTTTCCTCTGCTTCTGAGAGCAGGCTGCTGGCTCCCTAGTGGGATGTGAAAAGGTAGGAGTGTTCACAGAATGCTAAATAGGCAGAAGCGAACAATATAACTTTCACCTCAACCCTGCAGCAAGTTGCTCTGGCTACTGCAGCTTCCTTTGAGGGGCCTTGCCTCTCCATAGCTGCCAGAGGACTGCAAAAGAGGACTTTGTTTCAGACTGACAGTGATGCAGTGGCAAATCCCCGAGCAAACAGAATTTGTTAAAGTCCATAGGCACTTATTCTTTACAAGGAGAATGTTAAGACTTAAAGCCTTCTCTTGGCACAGTGCCACCACAGCACAGCTTCTGGTGTGCTCGTGTCACAGACTGGACAAACAGCACACTGCAGGAATGGTACAGTGGCTGATGGGAGCTCCTTCCATGGGAAAGAGCTTCATCCTCAAATACACTGAGAGGAGGAGGGTGGGCTTGCCTGATCTTCACACACAAAGGGGGGAAAAGAAAGAACTGATAGCTGAACAAAACTGGGATTGCTGGGACAAGCCTTCTCCCTATACCCTGTTTCCACTATGGCTCAATTATTGATGTACCGTCACAGTCAAAAGCCTGTGGGCAGCTGTCAGGATTGCAGAGGAGTATCAATAAAAGTAAGGGGCTTTTAGTGCTTTAGTTTTCTTTCACGTTGTCTAGATCAGATCACTCCAGGTCTCTCCCCATTCTTCCCCTCTTCCCTTTCCAGTACATAAAATCCCTTACAGCAGATCTTTGGGCACACCTGTCTCGGCCCCTAGCTCCAGTTCTCTTTCTTGAAAGCAAGTTGCACAGCATCATTCACATCCTGCACTATGTAAGACGCCTCCACCAGGCTGGGATCAAAGCAGAAGTCCCGATGTCCATGGAACACTGCCTCGGTCGTGCACTGCTCTGTTTTGCTGGGAACACCGTTGTCGTGGCGGTAGACCCCAGTGCAGACCAGAATCGAATTGCAGCTCTCCACTGAACTGTTGCAGTCCTTCCTCAGCTCCAGGTAATCCTCAGTTTGGGGACTGGCTGCCTGTGGGTTCCTCTTCCCCTCAGCCCGGACCTGGTTCTGCTGAGCTGACTTGAGGTAGTTGTTGTAGAGGTTTGCCCCATAGACGTCAGACATAGGGTTATCCCTGGATAAGGTCACAGTGCGAAACAGGAATGAGAAACTAGCCCATGCATCTCTCTCTGGCTCTGGCAGATTGGGATTAAGAAAGCACTGAAGGAGGAAGGGGTGTGAGATATTCACTAAGAACAAGAGGATCACCCAGACTGGGCTAGTGAATCCACCCCCCAGTGTGTCCTGTTCAGGCCACATGCTTCACAAACATCTTCCGAACACGTCAGAAGCACCCCACATCATTTTCAGCCATTACTGTGTTGTGTTCCCTACGTTTCCAAAGTGTTTGGCCTAACTGGGCTAATGGTGGTACATCTGAGTCTCTTAACTTTGTCTTCAGTCACCACTCTACACACACGCTGCATCCTACAGCAAACAGCTCTCCCAGGCTGACAGGGTCCTTCAAAATATTGGAAGTGTAGGATGTGAAAAGCTAGTAAGCCTCTGTTCCAGGACGTGAGGCTCCAGAGACACCATGGGGATTTTGGTATTAATTTTAGAAGTATCCAGACCAAAAAAAAAAAAAAAAAAAAAAAAAAAAAAAAAAAAAAAAAAAAAACACAAACCAAAGAAACCCCAAAACTCTAAAGAGAAGTCAGTGTGCAACTCCCTAAGGAAAGCAGCAGGAAAAAGAGTCTCTTACCCAACTGCATAGAGGCGTCGGATGGGAGCCTTCCAGCCCTGTTTCTCTGCCTGCTGCTTGATCAAGTACTCGGCGTAGCGGTAGGTGACTGTGCTGGGTTTGCCAATCAGCGCCTCGTACTTCAGCTCCCTGCCCGTCACCTTCTTGTAGATGTCCTCCAAGCAGAGAAGGAAAGTGCCATGGCCGAACCTGCTCCAGAAAGGACATCATCAGTGTCCCCAGTCATGCCCCTGAAGTAGCAAGCACTCCTTGGTGAGGAGAACCACCTGCTGTAGCCAGGTTAACGCCTCGTCTGGATGTGGTGTCTACCCACACACACACCTCCACAGGCAGTGGTCTGGCTTTTGCTTCTTGAAAGCTTTAGGCTTTGTTTCTCGTGCAGCTTTCATGTCTCTGCTGCTAATTACACCAGACAATCAAACTTTTAAAACATTCAAATGCTAAAAAAATGCAGTAGGAAAAGATCATCTGCAGGAGAGGTATATGGAATAGTCTAAACCAAGCATCACACATGCTTTTCACCTGGGCATCTTGGCTTCAGCCATCCACAGGAGATCCATGTTGCAGGCCAGGATAGGCAGATGGGGGTATGGTACATCTTGCGGCTCTGCCCCGGGGTTCCCGTTGCTCAAGAGTACATCAATAATAAGTTGCAGGCTTGTCTCCCACCTCACCGGCTCACCAAACAGAATCACCCCTGGAAGATTTCAAGAGATGTTTGGAAACTCACAGCATCCAAGTATAGGACCCACTACCAAAAGCCACCCACTAACGAAACCACTCCTCTGCTGGGATGCTCTGGTGAGTACAGCCACCACTGGAACACAGCTGGTGCCAGGGCTCCAGTCTGGGTACCACTGCATCATGTGCACCACTAGTCCCAGATACTGGAGCATGGCAGAGAGAAAAGCTGGCTTTGCTTTTACCCAGATTGTACTTCATACTGCATGAGAGCAGCGAGGCTGCCTCCCGACTGTATCCTCTGAGTATGCTGCCCGTGGATACCAGTGAGCCAACAGCACGTCATCAGCTCCCATCCCAGCTGGCCTGCCTTGCTGTTAGTTCTGCTGGCTGTTCATATGTAAACAGAGGCTCCTGCTTACCTTCTATAGTGGGGAAGCCAGTGGTTGGAGGAGGCTGCCAGAAGAAAACAGAAGGCTGGGTTAGTAATGCAAAACCCAGTGCCATCTCCAAAACAAAACTAAAAATGCTTCCTTTGAACCTGCCAAAGCAGTTCCACAAAAAGGCAGGGCAAGGCCACCTGGAATCCTGAAGAAAGATTTCCCTCACCTCCCCCCTACCATCCCAGACAGGATTTCCGGGATGCAGACCTTGCACTCCTGTCTCAGAGCTGGAGATGTCAACCAAACCGTCTTACCCTTCACTGCAAGGAACAGCAATGGAAGACAGGCACGGCACGAGAAACACGAGGGGAAAGTCACTGCCCCTCCTGCAGGAGCCAAGGCTGTGAAGAGCAGAGAGATGCTGGCTGCTCAGCATCAGTCCCAGGCTCTCACTACGGGGAGCCACTGGCAGCCAGCTGCTCCGTGCCTTTGCAGCCTCTCTGCCCTGTCCATGCAGCCCCACTGCACCAGACCACCCCTTCTACTGACGCTTCAGGAAATTACCAGTTCTTTTGGCCTCCGGCTCTGATCCACCATGTCTAACAGGGGATATGCCTTCCTCAGCGCCTCTATGGTGACCACGTGCTTGAACCCCAGGCTATTTCAGACCATCAAGGAATGTTGTGGAGACTGTTGAGGGTTTTTTTAAGTTACTTGCAAAAGCATCTATAGGATTAAGGAATATGAGTCCTAGTGACAGATCAGTTATTTAATGTGGTAACGCATAACCTCATGGCTTTCAGTCACGCTGTGCTTCAACCTGTTGATAGCCCTAAAGGTTACAACTAAGAAAAACAGACTGGGGTGATTCATCAGCAATCCCTGGAACTGGGCAAAGAGCAGAGACCACCACTCCAAGCCTTGGTCAGCTCAGCTGGTGCAAGGAAAATGGTCTGTGCTGATAAAATTACACAAGCCAAGCATGAGTTACATCTGCTTGCAGAACACCCTGCCCTTGGCTCCTCTATGGGCCTCAGGGAAACACATGTTTTTATAACAAATGAAGTTAAATGTTGAGTACAGAGTGTGCCCCTGGTGTAGAGGCTGAGATGCTGTCAACACTGCAGGCAGTTATTACCTCCTTGCAGACATGTCTGACCTGCTGTTCCCCCACCTCAGCCAGGCAATATGCATGTGGAATTGTCATTTAGACCACTTCCCTGTACTGGGATGCTCTAACTCTAATGATATTTCATAGAATCATAGAATGGTTTGGGTTGGAAGGGACTTTAAAGATCAACTAGTTCCAACGACCCTGCCACGGGCAGGGACACCTTCCACTAGACCAGGCTGCCCAAAGCCCCATCATATCTAAGTTCCTTTAATTGCTGTCAGTTGAGGGTGATCTCTAATGGGCTTTGCCAAGAAAGAACAGGAGGAGCACAACTTCATCTCAAAAGTGAGACAGGCCCAAAGCTGATGGAGTCCTCACAGTGACATCCCACCAACTGGAACAGCAACCACAGGAAAGGTAATCAGCGTGAGTTAATCAGCATGACAACCTAAAAACTGAATAAAGGCAGCCAGGAGGTGACCAAGATGGAGTTATTGCCTCCCCCTGAGCCGCTCCACGAGGATGACCAACGACCTTTCTGTCTCCTCGTGGTTCTACAAGCTGACTGAGTGCCAGGGGCAGCAGCACGGCAGGAGCAGCAGCCTTTAGCTGGGAAGCTGCAGCAGAAAAGGAAGAGCACCATGAGGCACACGGAGCAAAGGATACTTGTGGGCAATCTCCTCCACGGGCCCCTGCCCGGCCACCAGCATGCACTTCTGGTGGAACTGACTGAAGAGCTGCAGGGGGCTGTGGGACAGAATCACCTGCTCCGGAGACACCTGGGGGAGGGTGGAGAGGATGGCTGGGAACCGCAAGTAAGATTTCTCCCCCCTCCTCCCTGCGGTCGGGTCGCATCGCTGCCACCTGCCCCTCTCCGAGGCAAAGCCAAGCACTCGGAGTGATTCCCTGCCGGGGCACTCGCGCAGGATGTGCTCCCTCCTCCCGGCGCTCCGCTTCAACGCCGGGAGCGCTCCCCCAGCCCCGTCACCTTTACCTGCATCTCCAGCGCCCGGGACAGCTCTTGGGCCTTGTCCGAGCGCAGGCAGTTCCCGGCGTTGGTCAGGAAGACGACGGGCACCCGGAGCCTCCCGCTGCCGTCCGCCAGCCTCTGGAAGGCGCGGCGGGCGGCGGGCACGGGCTGGCTGCCCCGCACCAGCACCCCGTCCACGTCGAACAGGAACCCGAAGGCCGGCGGCTGCAAGGCGAGCGGAGCGGACGGTCACACCGGGGAGCCCTCCCTGCGCCGTCCCCCTCCCCGGCCCCTCGCCCCCGGCGCCGCTCACCCACCCGGGCGGCGGCGCAGACCCCGCGGGCGGGCGGCCCCGCGGCGCGGAGCAGCGCCCGGCCGGCCCGCAGGCACCCGCGCAGCGCCATCCCGCCCGCTGCGACCTCGGGGCACTGCCCGGACTACAGCTCCCAGAGAGACCCGGGGCCCGGAGGGGAGGGACCGGGGCGGAGGGAGGGCGGGCGCGGCGGAGGATGGTGCATCCTGCCGGCACCGCGGTCCCGGGGAAGGGGGCTGCCGGCGGCGGGGTGTCCCGCCTGCTTCGGGGCGAAGGAGGGTTGTGGTTTTGGGGGCGAGCTGGGAGAGAAGCACCGAGGCTGGCGGGGCGCGACCCTGGAGAGGAAAAGGGGGTGAAGGGGATACAAGCAGCCCAGCCATGGGAGAGGCAAAATCTCTGCAGAGGAAAGGTTTGGGAGCAAAAGGCTTAGACCCCTACAGAGCAATCACACCGGGTTTATCTCAGCCCTTCACAAAATCAAAGAACAGGAGTCCCTCGGTCTGTGAGTGAAATCGCTCCAGTGCTGTACAGCCCGGTCCTCCTGGCTGCACAGGCATCTCCCCATAGTCTGTTTTCAGTCTAAGGTGGTTACAGCTTACCCTGCCCGCAGCGTGCGTGCCGAGGGGCTGCACTGCAACTTGTTACCTCTGCCAGCTGACCAGGGGAGTGATTGTCCCCCTGGTACTCAGCACTGGTGAGGCCACACCTCAAGTGCTGTGTCCACTTCTGGGTCCCTCAAAATCAGGAAAGACACTGATGTACTGGAGTGTGTCCAGAGAAGGACAACAAAGCTGCTGAAGGGTCTAGAGGATAAGTCCTGTGAGGAGCACCTGAGGGAGGTGGGGGAGGTTTAGCCTAGAGAAGAGGAGGCTCGGGGGAGACCTTATTGCTCTCTACAACTGCCTGAAAGGAGGTTGTAGCGAGGTAGGGTCGGCCTCTTCTCCCAGGCAACTGGTGATGGGACAAGAGGCCATGGCCTCAAGCTGTGCCAGGGGGAAACAGGCTGGGCATCAGGGAGCATTTCTTCACTGAAAGGGTGGTCAGGCATTGGAAAGGACTGCTCAGGGAGGTAGTGGAATCACCCTCCCTGGAGATGTTCAAGATGTGACTGGACATGGCACTCAGTGCCGTGGTCTAGTTGACAAGGTCAAAGGTTGGACTTTGTCTTGGAAGTGTGATTCTGTGAGTTGCTGCCCTGCCTTTGCTCAGTCTTTTCTCTGTAAAGCCAAGTCCTGTGGTCCTCTTCCCACAGATCATAAAGTTTTCTAAAACTCTGGTCATCTTTTATGTTCTCCGATGGACTGCCTCCCTCTTTCCTGTGCCATGAGAAAGAAGCCTTGACGCTGACTTCAGCTGAGGCCCTTCCAGACCTGGGGAAAGTGAAAGGTTCACTTCACAGTCATGGAGATGAAACAATGTTTGTTTGCTTTCTGGATGGGCTCAAGGTCTCCTGACTCGCTCTGATAGGGCAGGTTTAACATGTACGACTTTAGGCATCAATTACCCAAACAATGTAATTGTTTGTTTTTATGCTTCCATTGCCTTGAACACCAACCTTAATTTGTTTTTGACCCATTTTAACACCCGGAGACCTTTCTGCAGAGCTATTAAAGCACTGGCAACTCAGCGTTATACATTTGTACAGATGGTTATTCCTCCTTAAGTGCCTTTGCCTTAACTGAATTACCTACCATTTATTTTATGTAATTTCCTCAACCTGCCAGGATGGCTTTAATTTCTCGCAAGTGTTTGCAGTTTCTCCTGCTCTGGCAAAATTTATGCTGGCCTTGGAGATGTTACTGAAAGTATTAAGTTCCCTGCAGAACTGGGCTTCAAACCTTCTTCCACTAGCACGAGGCAGGCAGCTGCAGCTAGTTTGAAGTATGCCTTCTCAACTGTGTAGAAACCAGAGACCCCCAACCCACACCTCCCTTGGCTACCCATGAAAAATAAAGTCAGAGAGAGGGGCAAAGACTTTCTGAAGTTAATGACAAACACAAGAGCCTTGTCTCGAATGTTTCTCAGCTATCCACCAAGACAGCCACTCCCGGCAGAGTGAAAATGTGATTGATTTGCTGTGATTTCTGCTTAGAGTATTGGCTAATGTGAGTTTATGGCCTTTTAACGATACAACCACTTGCAAGTTAGGTGGGTTGTTTTGGTTCCTGGTCTCAGTGCCTCTGAGACCGAACTGCATTGCAGGGGTCTTGTCCGTCCCTTCTTTGTAAGTGTAAGGATACTTTTAGTCCTTTTTTTCCCCATCCTGAGACTTGCGAAGCAGCCGTGAGAGACATCCAGCCAGTTCCCTATCGCAGAGAGAATGTCATTGTAAAAGAAAAAAAAAAAAAAAGAAACGGTTTAGTCTATTTAAACATCCTGAAGTTCGGGGGGTTTTGGGGCGTGGGTTTTATCCTCCCCACTCCGTGCGGGTTTTTATCCCGCTGTGCCGGCTCTTCCCGCGGATCCCTGCGGGAGGCGCTCCTGCTCCACGGCGCGGGCGGGCCCGCAGCGCTCACCTGCGGGAATCCCCCGCACCCCGCCAAAGCTCGGGGGGCTCCTGGCAGGGTGAGGAGTGCGGCTGGGGGATGTGGGGTCAGGCTGGGGGCCGAGGGTGTTGTTCTGATCCCAAGTGAACTCTGGGGGTACCCGCCGTCGAGGAGGTGCCCCCGAGGTGTGCGTGTGTGCGCCCCGGCGGGCTGGCAGGGCTGCCGTGTTTATTTTTCCAAGGAAGGCCGCCCAACAGGCTGAAGTGCTTATTTTTAAACCAGCCCGGAGGGAGTTTGCCAGCAGTCGGGCACAGGCTGAGCCTGGCAGGGACCGACAGCGGCACGGCTGCCAAGCACCGCGCTCTGCCTCGGCTGCTGAGCCCCTCCCGGCACCGCGGGCAGACTTTAGCCCATCGTCCCTGTGCTAAATGCCCGGTTGTGTAATTTTCCCTTCAAGAGTTGAGGCTTTTCTCTGTGGTTCTACTAGGAGCTCCCCATTTTGCGTGCTATATACATGGATGGACCTCGTGATTTCTTCTGCGGCCACATCTGGCAACAGACATATCCCCAGATACCCCTAGGGATCGCCTGTCTGCCCTTCTCACACCAGCCCACAGGAGACTCCCTCTTCTTCCCCTGTCTACACCGTGCTTAGATGTTTATCCCACCCCCTTTCATAGCTGACTATGAAGACAAGCAAAACAGGCAGTTGCCCACAGCCTTCTCCCGTGGGTCCCTGTGTAAACTTTGCAGCTCTGTTTTCTCTGGACTCACAGTCCTGTCATCACCCCCCTCTTCCTGACCTTCTAACATCCCCCTCGAAAGTAGATGCACCTTCCATCTCTTTTCTTACCGCAGAGGGTCTAATGGCCTGAACCGACCCTCCCCCCACGGTTTATCTCTTCTCTTTCCCTGCTGCAGCCTGCTCATGAAATGATGGACAAGCTAAAGGTTGAGAAAATACAGTAAAATGCCTTTCTTATCCTGTAATGACCAAGGGGGGAGGACACAGCCTGATAAAAATGACAAGCCAGAAGAATTGAGAGCCAGACCCTTCACCTGCCTGTCCCTCAGTGCACAGAAAACACTTGATAGTCCTGCTGTGATTGCAACTGCTGCAAGCCCGGGAAGAAAGGAATTAAGTACTGAGCCAATTAGAACTGTAAGTTTCTGTCCAAAGAAATGTCTTTCTGCTACCTGTGAAGAGGCTAATTCAGAGATTAATATAGGAAGAAAACCTTGAAGCAGGCTGAGCACTGGAAGCTGGCGGAAAATGCATCTGTAACCCTGTGTTTTATGGCCAGAGGGCTTTGCTTAGCATGTGGAATCTGTGTAGTCCCACTGCAGTGATGGAGGCTCACATGACATACAGACCCAGCTGCTCGCTTGGGCCTATCTCCATTTTCAACCACTCACTTTATTCCTCTGTTTTTATTGGCATGATTTTTGACAGCAACCACTAGGGCTGGATCAGCCATTTCCTGGCAGTGATTGACCAGGAGGCAAACATTTCATTCTCTGAATTGCCCCAAAGGCAGTCTAAGATGCTCTGCAGCAAACACTGCTAGACCTGTGTGCTGCAAACAAAGCTCCATCCACCTCCCATTTAAACAAATTGAACCTGAAGAGGCCACAGGGAGAGACAAATGGGGGAGATAACAGGCATAAGGCTTGATGTATTCTTATGGATGCTTGAAGTAACCCTCACAGAAACCCCCATGGATTTTCTACTCTCATTCCTTGCTCCTGAGTCTGGATGGAGACGAGGGGGAGGGCTCTTTTTGCCTCTTTATGTCTGCCCTACTCAGCCTCCCATCACCCTTGTGTCTGTCTCCACCTCTTTCATCCCAGATATTGAAGTTCTCTGGCTACTCCTTTCTTCCCATGCCCACCACCAGCATTTGGGGCAAAGAGCCTCAGGTTGTTGTACCATGTAGTTACCCGGTGCTCCACAAGGCACTTGCCAGATTCAGAAAGAATAGGGTGATCACATAGCATTTACTCTTTTCCTTGTTTTCCTCCATTAAAACCCTGCTAAAAGGAGGGTGAATGACCTTCAGTAGTTCCTCTACTTTCCCATGCTGTAACCACCACATAGATAGTACAAAACTGTCATGGGACGAGAGGTAGCACAAGGAAATCTGTCTGTCGGGTGGTCTCTGTATGAAGACACAGCCCTGAGCTGGATGCATCTGTGAAGGCATTTCAGACTCCCTGATAACTCTATGCCAGGCTGAGTGATGTGAAAAATCCCCCTCCACTGCACATTCCAGATTAAAACCTCACATCAAATCCAGGTATCCTCTGTTCTTTTTGGTGGGGGAAGAAAAAAAAAGGAAGGAAAAATAACCCCCACATTTTAAATGGGTTTAAAAATTTAATTATAGACTATGTTCTGAAAGCGACAGGCAAGAAAGCATCATATGTGATGTGTTTGCCAACAAATGTGAGCAGGGAGCCAAGGTATGGGGATAGACTGGCAGCAAAACCCTTGAAAGAGGGCCCTGCAGCCAAATTTACCCAAAGCTTTGAGGCCGAATAGATGGATCTTTTATAACTGCTGTGGTCCAGCCTAAATCCCTCCTTTTTTGCGTGCCTGGAGTTAGAGAGGTGAGGATGCAATTTGGGTTTCTCAGTTTGCACCGTTCTCAGAACTAAGGCCACTCCAAGGAAGTGCTGATCCCCAGCAGCAAAGCAGGCTGGCCCTCCTTCTCTCACACTTGCTTAGGCCCCGTATATGGTTGAAGCCCATCTGCTGCCAGAGGACTCTTGGGAAGCCCCAGTCACCACACATGGCAATGCCCCGTTCAAGGAGGGATCCAAGGAAGGCCACACCACTGGAGTGAGGCCCCTCTGTATGGTTCAGGTTTACATTTAAACATACATATATAACCAGGACAGAAAAGTTTCTTCTCTCTGCCCAAAGCTAAGATGGATCCCTTCAGCAGAAGTGCAGTCACTAGACTAGTCACAAATGCAGACATAGTCCTGTAGAGTTGTTGCACCTTTCTGAGGGCTTCATCTGAAAGTCATCTCAGACCTGTACAATCCTGTGATTTCTGTAGAAACCTGTTTCTGCTGTAATCCTGAACAGCATCACTCACTGGTGGCTCCAGATACTTGGCTGCAAAGTAGGTAAATGGCCAAGTGCACAACAGGCTTTTCTTAGGAAGGCAACAACAGGTAAACTGATTCCAGCAGGCATTTGGCAAATTAGGATCTATCCCTGCAACTATTGCAGTTAATGAGGAGGGAGGAGAACCAAAGAGTAGTTTGAGCCCTCAAGGCATCCCATGCAGGAAGAGCTGAAAGCTTTCTACTGTAATAGTAAAGGAAGGGACTTAGGTCAACCTGTGTTGAGGAACTCACCTCCTCACACAATGGCTTTGTAATGATTAGCTTCACCTTGGCAGCAAAGAGGCTTATTTAAGGGAGAATCAGCTCGCGGCAAATAAGGATCTTTGTCCATCCACATATAGCAATGCTGAAAGATCAGGTTGCTCAGAGGCTTTGGGTCATTGGTTAGCAGCCATTGCACTTGCTTGCAGCAGTTCTCCTCAGCAGCATTACAAATAAGGCATTTCCCAAGTCAGCATTTATAGCCTGGCCATGACCAAAGCCTACCTTGGGGACTTTAGACTGAGCTCTGTATGCAACACCCATGGAGGAGGAGGAGGGAAAGTGGCTCTACTCTGGCTCCTCCTCCGGTGTAAAGCTTCTTCCAGGACCAAAGCTGCATCAAGGCCCAGGAAAGGTCAGCCTGCCAAAAAGCATCTGCTGGTGCTCTGAGAGAGGTTGTGGAGGAATGTGGGCAGAGAAAGCTGGACTACAGGCAGCTGTGGCTGGAAAGGGCTGGGGATGTGAGGCACTTAATTCCACCCCCCCCAGCAGCCTCCCCGATATCAAGGGGTGTGACTGGGTTCTCTCTTTTTGCTTTCTTTGGTTTGTGTTGCTGGCTTCTGCAATGCACACACCTGTGGTTTGTTGTGGTTTTATTTTTTTTCTGTGGTGGGGGGTTTGTAGTGTGTTCGTTGTTTTGTTTTTTTTTTCCTCTGAGATAACTAGAGATGAAGTTGCAGCCTGTGAAATGTGGGCAATTTAACACGGGATGCAGGGGCTGTGCAGCTTGATCCACTTCTATAGTAAGTGTATTTGCCTCCTGCTAAGGTGTTTCAACCAAGGTCAGTGGAAATAAGCACTATGGCCAGGCAGCTTGAGACAATTAGCAGAAAGCCTAAAGGAGCCAATTTGCCCAAGCTGGTCAGATCAGGAAACAACAGTCCTTGCAAGTCTGTGGCTCAGAGGAGGGACTTGTCTTTCAGCAGGAATTTTTGTCAATTCTCCCTTGGCTGATGCAAACCAGCATAACTGTACTGAAGTCAAAGAGAAATGCTGTTTGATCCTGGCTGCATGTTTGGGGTATCTGTGCTGAATGACTTTGCTGCATTTATTTAGCATCCTGATTAGGATTTCTTTTTTTTTAAACCTCTCTGCAACTAGTTCTCCTCCTGTTATTTTTGGTAATGCTAAGAAAGGGAATTCCCTTGTCCAAAGACTATTTATTGTGTAGTTGTTTTTTGCCAAAGAGCTGGAAGTCACAGGGGTCCAAATGAGCACTGTGGATATACACAGTGGGAGAGCAGTTCTCCACCAAGGTGAAAATCTGCCTGACAGGCTGGATAAGGATACATTTGCACTCTGAGTCAGGCAACAAAGACTGGTCAGGCAACAAAGACTGGTCGTGGAACCCCCAAAAAATCACAAGGTGTTTCCTATAAATGCAGAGGCCTGTGTTAAGATGGCCTTGTGTGGGGGGACAGTTTTAATTAAGCTGGATCTGGGAAGCCAGGATGTTTTTTCCTCAGATGAAACGTGTTTTGGCTTCCTTTTGACCGGAGGACAGGAAAAGATTTTGAAGTAAAAAAAGCTATTGGCAACTCAGACGCCTCTTTTTGGCATTATGATCACTGTGCAACCAGGCTTAAATGTTCTGGGAGCAAGTTCCATCAGCTTGTTTCCAGCCATGGTAGAGCCTGAAATAGCAAACATCAGACCTATGACTGGTTCTTCGACCTAGCAGTGCTATTTTGGCAGCAGGCCCAGGGTTAAACGTAACGAGAGTCATTTTCAGTCCTTGCTCTCCTGAAGGTCAGTGGCCCAAATGGTTGGATGTTTGTCTGAGCTGTTTCCGGACAAGGTCTGCATTTTGTAACGATAAGGCGAAATTCAGAGATCCTCATGTTGCCAATCTCCTGCTAACCCTAATTGGAAAGCATATTTTTCCTGAATAAGGATGTCAGGATTTGGTCATTGGCAATTTTTAACTGTTTTGACTATTTTGAGTGGGGCGGTCTTTTGTGGTTGATACAAAGGCTCACTGCTCCCTTTTACCTCCAGTCCATGACTTTCACAGAACAGCTCACCTCATTCTCAGTTTTAAGCCCATTAAGCCTGGCTTACCAGAGTCGCCCACTGCCAGGTAAGACTTCGAGGTTCATTCATCTGCTCAGGTCACATGGAAGAAGCAGTCTCCCTCCTAGCAATCGCTCTGGCTTGCCAAATGCCTTCTGAGACGAGTCTTGTACTCTCTAAAGCTCCCTTAAAAAGCTATCAGAGAGATCAGCCACAAATTGGTCCCATTTTTTCTGCCAGACCTCTTTGGCCTTGGCTTTCTCATCCGGTAGCATGGCACTGTATCTGTGAGGAGGAGAAAAGTCAGTGTCAGACAGGAGTCAAGGGGGCAGCTATTTCAAGATCAACACCAAAATGAAAAGGCAGGAAACAGCAACATGTTAACCCTTGCAGGACATGCCTGCACCGCTCAGAGTGACACAGTGTAAAGAGCCCGGAGCTCCTGCCAGCTGATCTCACGCTGGGACAAGACACATCACAGCCACATCAGCAGCTACTGAGTCCTGCACCATGAGGACAAACAGCTCAGTCTGCATCAGCTGGAGACTCGGCTGGGCAGCAACCACTGACTAGTACAGAAGAGACAGCACTGCTGCTGCTTTCAGATGTGCCCTGGGCTTGGTCCAAATTGGTAGGAAATCAGAGTATTTGTTGTCTCCCTGGCCATGCAGGGACTTGGGATTGCCTAGAGGATTGGCACAGGATTTGGCAAACAGGCAACAACTGAGGAATGTGCACAGAGACCCTGGGCATCATATCCAAACTATTCTGGGACATTCAGAGCTGCCCAGATAAATAGAAAAAGTCGTTAAACGCACTCAAACTAAATGCTGGTAGGTTGTTTTCCTGTGTTTCCCAGGTGAGCCACGGCAAACACTGCAGCAAGTCAAATTTTGGCACAAATAGACAAGTGATACAAAGACATAAGATTTCTCCCATACCCAGAACCAGGTGCTGGAGGCAAGTTCACAAGGGATGGAAAAGGAAGAATAAACTGAGACACAGAGTTACAGAAAGGAAGAGCACAGGTAGAGGAGCCTCTGGGGTCGCTGTGTTGTGCCTTTGGAGAAGACACATAGCAGAGATTTTGGATTAATGGAAGCCCAGTTCATGTGGCAGAGGAGACTCTGGGGCCAAAACCTAAATACGGCGGGTTTCTGGGGAGCAAGCTGATAGTCTCCTTATGATTACTATGGCTAGATGAGAGAGGTGAGGAACTTACTTTATGGAGTTGAGCGCAAGTTGTTTTAAGGTCCTCAGGTCGGCATTCATCCCTCCGATGGCCATGAACACCTCGTAGAAGTCATAGGAGACTCCCTTTGCTCCAAAGATAGGGGGATCATCGGGGCTGATCACAATGGGGTGCCCCTCAGCCATGAGGTCAGCTGCAGGGTGACTCCGCAGGTCAGCTACCAGCAGCAGGACCTCGGTGGGAAGGGTGGAGACAACACCGCGTCAGGTTATTGCTGTAGCGGTGTTCGGATACCTGGCACAGCTGCCTGTGTCAGCAGGGAGCCACCCGGGAGGGACAGCCTCCAGAGGGCTGTTCAGAGTGCATTCTGCTCTGAACTGCTGTGGGAGGGACCAACTTGTCTCCTCAAGGAGATGAGTTTCTTAAATGAATTGTCTAAGTCAAGGCCAGTGGGGTGAATAACTTCTGCTTATGTATAACGATTTGACTGCGAGCATTTCAGGAACAGTCTTTTGGTTACATGCTTGCCATGATGCTTAGCTCAGGGCGTCTGGAGCTGGTATCAGTGTTCTCTCCCTTAAGGCTCACACCAGTACATCTCTACCCCAGAGCATCCTTTCTGCTGCACCCGGGGGACAGTGGGCACCACGTTAATGTGCTGCAGAAGAGTTCCCGCTGCTTATGAATTCTACAAAACCGAGAGACTTCCAGTTACAATCCCTGCTTCTCAGCCTCTGGCCCTCCTGGCTTTGAAGTATTTTCCATTATGTCTCTTTGGATACCTCCCTGGCTCTGGGTCTCATCTCCACTAGGGAAGACTGCCTACCCAAGTTCCTCTGGGTAGGAATATAAATGATTTTTTTTGCTGACTGGTATTACAAGCCTTATATATATTCACAGTGTGTGTCTATGTAGCAAACTGCAGTGTAATGTGGCGCAAGGGAAACAGCCAGCCTGTGTGCATCAAAACTTGTAGCTGCCCCCCAGCTCCCTGCTGCTCCCCACTGCTGTGATGAACCCCATTCCAGTGTCCCAGCCCCAAGAACTAGGCTTTTAACAACATACCTGGTTGGAGATGGGACAGACTTCTACAGGAATATCCCTCTTCAGAGACAAATTTTTGGCTACTGGGTGTTTAATGAGAGCAAGTCCGTGGCCAATCCTGCTGGTGTTCAGGAGCAGTGCATCCAGCACGTTATTGTCTACAGAGGTGCCCTGCCAATCTGAGTAGAGACAGGTAAGAGTCACTGCAGTGCTGTGAGGAAGTATGTCTTCTCAAACTGCTGGATGATTTTGTTAATAGATGCCCCAGTTGCGAGGTAAGAGGGTTTCCACTTGCATTTTCAGCACAACAGGGATTTAATTCTGCCCAGGATACTGCTCAGCACAGAGATATCCATTCATTTCACCTGGCTTTAGATGTCTACAGTGCTGCTCTTACAGCTAAGCTAATCATGCTGGTCTCCATTCATTGTCAATGGAGAGAAGCAATAATTTGTGGGGAGTAGCCTGTGCAACAGGGTGAGATGTACTGTGCCTTAGAAGAGCTTGTTACTGCCCATGGCTACAAAAGGAGCCCAGAGAAACTAGTTCAGAAGTAGACCCCTTCTCTGTAGATGTCAACAAGCAATACACATAATGCACAAGTTAGACACAACTGTCATGCATGGTTAGAATAAATCCCACCCATACTGACTGAATAATACACATTGCCCCACTAATGAAATGAAGGGTACATTGGTTACTTTGATGAGCGTATTCAGTTAAGACTCAAGGCTGGCTCAGATATTTCTTCACCTTAAAATGTAAAATAATGGCTCAGGAATTCTCCTGCCACTATGAATGGGAGGTGAGTGCTGCTCCAAGAAGGAAATGGCTACCAGCAATAACTCTCACAGCATGACTCCATGTCAAAGACACTGAGCAGTGTGACACCTGCAGTCAAAAGCAGGGAGTAGGTAAGGGAGTGGTCCTGTAGGAATGCTACAGCAACAGGCTGACATGGGGAGAAGCATAAGGAAAACTGATTATGTACACATGTATACACACACATCATCTTGGTACATCCAGGCTTGCTTCTTCTGTGCTTTGCAAGATTTCAGTCTTGCCTCTGTAAGCAATAACAGGCCTCAAGCCCTCATGCTTACCAGTCTCGCCAGCATGGAAAAAGTACGGCAAGCTGACCCCCATGGAATACGGGATGGTCAGGGCATCCTTCAGGTCCCATAAAGAATGACCTTCATCCTCATCACCAACCTAGAGGAAAAAAGAAAGGTATTTTTGAACACACTTGGGAAGATAGTGGGAATAACAGCTATATATCACTGAGGCGCCAGCTGTACAGAAATTGCAATGCCGTGGGGTGGGGAGCTGATTCTTTCAGGGGATTTTGCCAATTACCCTGAACAAAATCCTTAGCTGGAGGATTTGAAATCCATTAACACTGATTTCAGTACAGCAGCAGAGGTTCTGCCTCTGGTATACAACATATGCCATATCATATATGTAGTTATATCACTAGGGGTTAATGTGAAGCCACAGAAGAAACACGGTTACCAGGTCGAAGCCTGCCAGGGTGTCTGGGAATTGGGCTCTGAGTGCCATGGCAGTGACGATGGCTTCTTTAATCTGGGAAACATTCAGCATCCTAAAGAGCAAGAGAGAGAAAGCAGTGCAGAGGCTCACTCCCATGGGCCCGCCTTCTTTGGGTTTGACTTGTGAAATGGGGCCCCCAGGGGTATTTCCAAAATGCAAGTTGCTCCCGAATCTGACAACCAGCTTCAGGTCTCCAGAGTAACAGCAGCAGAAAATTGATATTATGAAAGGAAGCCCCTGAATGACCAGGAAATGCCTGGCTAGACCCTGCTGTCACTTGAGTTGAGGCATGCCTGTCTGACTCACTGGCTTTCACATCCACCATGCAGGGAACACAACAGCGTGGAGAGAAAATGTTTAATTTTTTTTCCTCTCTCGACTGTTTTGTTGGGAGGTGAGACACTGACTGCATTTCAAGAGAGTTTTAAATTTGAGGTTGTTCCAGCCCTATCAGACTTTAACATCTCGGCTCGTTTTGCAGACACACTGTGTCCATATCCAAGCTGTCCAAAGACAAGCCAGCTCTGAGCTGGAAACGGCACCGTGCTGAACCAGAGCGAGTAAATGCTGCTGAGAGGTCTGCTCTGTTTGCTCAGGATCACCTCACATGACTTCGTGGCATCTGGCTGACTTGGAGAACAGCCTCGTGCTCCCCTGCGAGCAGCAGCACGAACATACCGTACAAAGGCTGCTGGGAGAGCAGCGTCTGCAGGGTCCCACGGGGGCCTTTGCAGCACCAAGTGCCCATACTCGGGCACTGCTGTCACTGCTTCGGTTCCTGCAGAGACCGGGAGTGTGTCCAGGCTCGGGAAGGGAGCACGCACGGCTTGGACATGCACACAAGCAGCCCTTCCCTTGCTCGTTCCCGCACCCAGGGCTCACGGACTCCCGTCCTCTGGCGCACACCGTGAGCTAACCCTGCTCACTTTGCACGTACACAGACTTATATAGATGATTTCTCACCCTCAGCCTTTTGCACATGCCAGGGAATGCCTCGGGAGTCAACACCCCGGGTCTGACAACGCACGTGGACATTGCTAACCAACTGTGGCACTTCAGCACTGCTTCTCCTGGCCTGGCCCCCTCCCTCCCAGCACAGCCGGCCACGCAGGGCCGCTCTTAGCCCTGCACAGCCTCTGTCTACCTGTGTGCTGTAAATATAATCTTGGCTCCAACAAAGTCAGGGTGCTCCTTCACAAACTGCCTGGTCACTTCCCGATAGGTTGCCACAGACCATGATTTATTGTGCCGGGTGCCATCCAGTTCATACACCTGCAGGATGAAAAGCACATCACAAGCAGCAGTTAGAAGAGATGTTTTACTGGAAGGTGGGAGAAATGAACTGAAGAAAACCTTTGAAGAAACAATGTGTTATGGTCCTGGGAACAGGGCAGGAAAAAAAAAAACCAGCTAAATCTGTGCAGAATATTTTCTTCTTGAAGCCTTTACCAGCTGGCAAGAACCAAGGAATGGTTTTCCTCCCTCCTATGTGATACAAGAAACAAGTTTCTCCATGTTCAGACATGGCAAGCAAGTGCCCTTGAGTACCCAGAGGAGACCATGACCTCTTACTCACGTCTGTATCAAATGCTGGAGTGTTTTGTCCAGCCGTCTGGCGGCTCACACACTCTGTGCCTTGCGGTGGCAGTCTGTCAGCCAAGGCAGCCCCAAGGCACGCGAGGGCCGAGTTCCATAAGCTACCAGCTGGGCTGGGCTTCTGCTCCCCTTTGCCAGAGGTTCACTCCATGACCTTGAGAGGGTCATTTAGTCTTCCCATGCCTTCTCAGTTCTCTGGCAGCAAACTGGGAAGAATAATTCTTTTGGTATACTCTGTTTCATCAGCTTACTCTGGGGATTCCTTACTACCAAGGCTGTACTCAGGGCTTTTGCCCTGATTTCATCGGGGGTGTAGGCACTGAATGCCCCCAGCGATACTAACGCACAAAAGCCCTGCCTGGAGTTGCTCACTCAATGGTGGCTGAATCCCTCAGTTTTCTTCTCACCATTCTTTTCTCTTTCACCCTTTTCCTCCACCCCTCAGCTGCTCCTCTCCACCGTTTTACTTCTGCCTGATGCTGCCCCTTGCAGTGATGAGCCTCACTAAGCCCCCACGCTGTGCTGACCCCCTTGTAGGCACCAGCAGCCGTGGGGCAGCTGCAGATGCTCAGAGGGAACTCTTCCCCAGCTGCAGCCCATGGGAATGTGAGACTTTACACAGCTGAATCTGCAAACACAGCTGGGCTTGGGGGGCTTTTCCACAATGTTTGCTGTTTCACACTTAATCCCAGCGTTCATTTACTTTTCTTCAGGGGCCGCTTCTGGCAGGCTTTGCTGCAAGGAGAGGTTTTGCAGTGTCAGTGCTGTTGTCCAAGCCTTGTAGAGGATCTCCAGCCACACGAGCATCTTGTTATTCCTGTCACACCCTGCTCACCTTGACTAAAACAGTAAAGTGTTTCCCTTCCCACTCATCCCAGCTTCAGCCCGGCTGTCCCTTCCCTGCCCATGCTGCACTCCAGTCCAGGGCAGTTGCAGCTCCTGGCATCCCTCACTGTGGTACCTGGGCTGCAGGCAGCCTGCCTGTACCTCACAGCACACCGAGCTGCTGGGTGTGAGCAAGCCCTGGGGCTCTGGAGGCTCCCATGTCAGCAGCCAGCATTAGGAGCTGGATGGGAAGCAAATCTTCCCTGCCAAGCCTCCCTTCAAAAGACTTTACAACCGTGTCTAAGGGCTGATGGTAAAGGCAGGGTATTTTCCAGTCAGGCCCACGCAGATTCTCTTGGCCCAGAAACATGTGTGACCTGGGGGGATGCCAGTGCTCGTGCTGTCTCACAGCACAGGCATTTTGACATTGCTGTTATTTTCTCTTTTGAGGTACCCCGAAGACAGATGGTGACCGAGTTCAGAGCAACTGCCTTATGACAACCCTCAGCAAAGTAAGATACACGTAAGCTTTGTGGTCTTCTCCCCCTCCTTTTTTTTTTTTTTAACCTTGTCAAAACAGTCTTCTCATCTCAGACACGACTGAGTGGCAGCCTGAAGCCCTGACACCGAGCCCTGTCTTGCTATGGGGCCAGCCCAAGCCTCAACAGGGCAGGGTCAGCAGCCCTGCTCCCCAGCTGTTGGGACAAAGCCAGATCAGCCTCCAAATTTGTCACAGCACCTGCCTGTGTGCTGGTGGAGGTGGCTGTGGAGGCCTGCCCAACAGCAGAGGTGGTTGCCGGGGCACAGACATTCATCTGCAGCTGGCTGGAACCCCCCAGCAATTGCATGCAAGGGCAGGGATTTATGGAAGACGCTGGCAGGCACATTAAGGAGTTAAGCCACCAGCAGGACATCAGCATGGCTACTGAATCCACTGGATGCCGTGGCACCAGCAGCAAACTGATACCTGCATTCCCATTGTACAGCAGCTTCATTCCTGTTGTAATGGACAGTTAAGAAGATGGAGGTAGGTGGTGTAGTGAGGAGCAGCAGCCCTGATTTGTTTCCTTTGGTAAGGCATTTTCCCCTCTGACAGAACTCCCAACTCCACGCTACCCCTCTTGGAGCTGGGCTGGAGGATTGTATGGGAAAGGTGTGCCTGCAGTGTCGAAATTTTCACTGGGAAAGTGGGAACTGTTACACAGCCAAAGAACAGTGGTGTGGTCTGCTGCTGCTTGGGAAGGCATTAGGGCAGAGTGGCTTTGTAGGATATTCTGACCAGCTCTGGGTGACACACAGGGAGAACGGCCTAAACCATTTCCAGCAGATTTTAGTGTTAGGGGCAATGAAAGGAGCAGTTCATGCTTCAAATACATAGCCAAAATTTTAGGTTGTCTGCAAACTGTGCAAGACAGTGCTTTGCCAATTTATTGAGCCTATTCAGAGAAATCATTCTGAAATAAGCTGAGGATTTAAAATAACATAACTATCCCAGAATGAGTCTGTATGCAAGACAGGAAATTTTTTTGAGAATAGCTGCCATAGAACAGGTGATTCTGGTGCAGACAAAGCTGAGATACATCTTCCCAATAAGCAAGATTTTGACACAGCTCCCAGTCAGACTGTACAATGCAGTTTTGTGCTGATGCCACAGTAGGTATCTCCCTTAGCCATTAAGAACAAAGCATGTCTCACTTTCAAGCCCTTGCCTATGCAAATCTCCAACAAAGACCTTTGAATATAATCCAGGTTTTCCAGCATCCTTAGAAGGGCAGGTATGCAAACATCCAAAAACTAAATTCAAGATAGGGCTTGAGAAAAGTTATAGAGAAATGAGGATTTAAAAGAATACTAGAGAGGCAAAAAAATACGTACTGCAGGCAGGATAGCTCTTATCTCGACATACTGCACGTTATCTTCATAAAGCTCCAGCAGCCCCTGGTAGAAATAGGCCTTGAACACAGGTGCATAGCAGATAAGTCCAGAGGCAATGAGAAAGACTTCTTCAAATCTTTTCCAAATGAAAGCCTGAGAAGGGTAGGCCTGCTCAGGGGCATCTGTCACCAGGGTCAGGTTTCTCAGCAAGCTGTAGAGAAGGGAAAAGAGAAAGAATGAGGAGAACAAACAGGACAACTGGCTTTCAGCATGCAAAAAGCCACCAGCTGGCAGCTGAGTGTTGGGTACAGGAGGAAATAGATTCCTCCAGGATAGGTGCGACTTTCATTGTCAGAGACCAAGCTTTGTGCACATGACACTCTCCCTCTGTCATGCTCTGGGGAGCAGCAGGGCAGCGGCTGTGCTAAAGGAGGCACACGTTCCCTGGGCAGGACCAAGAGAAGGTGCAAAGCCCTTCCTGCCACAACAGGGGCCCAAAATCTAACTCAGAGCTTGTTGGCACTGCAGTACAACAGTTGTAACAGCAACTGGTGCAACTAGAAAGCATTCAGGTCATTTTTCTGCCACCTGTATTTACTGTTCTAATGGCTGGTACAGAAGTCATACAAGACGTGTTGAGCTGTAAGCAGGGTAAGACTAGGTGTTCAAAACCTGCCCCTCCCTTTTTCAAGGA
Organism: Lepidothrix coronata; assembly: GCF_001604755.1. Taxonomy (NCBI): domain Eukaryota; kingdom Metazoa; phylum Chordata; class Aves; order Passeriformes; family Pipridae; genus Lepidothrix; species Lepidothrix coronata. The sequence goes on from NW_016690190.1 coordinate 8,301,858, forward strand.
CAAAATCGGAGTAATAGGGTTACAAAAGCAAGTATGGTGCTTTTATATCACAAGAATTGCACTCTGCTGCCCAGGGGTATCCTTACTCCCAAAGTAGGCATGTACATTACTCCTGCAGACAATACATTCCCCCAAGCACTTTCAGTGCATGTAAAATGTTATGACACTTGGCCCTCTGTTCACCACCTAAAGGCAGACTGAGTCTCCAGGAGATGCCATGTACTGGGCCACCACCAACCTGCTTATTGAGCTCATAAGTTGTCCTGGTACCTTTGTATTGTCAAAATATGCCATCTAAAAAAAGCAGGGGGAAAACAACTGTGAATCACAAATCATTTTCCCCCACCGGTGGACCAACCCTGACACCCTGCCTGCCTGCCTTGCTGATACCTTCTTCAGGGAAACAGCTGACAAGAAGGTCCTGGCTTTTCCTTAGTGGGATGGAAACTCCCACTGTTTCCTCCATAAACTCAGCCGGCATATAAACTTCCTTCAGAAATCCAGAGAGACGGTGGGCAGCGTTATCAAGTAGAGTTTAAGGGAGCCAGTAATTGCAAGATTATCTAATTGTGAGTGACAGCTTGCATTTAGGACAGAGTGAGCATCTGTGCCACAACACCATCCTCTGACAAGCTGATAGCCTTCATCCCACCTGAAGCCTTGCCTCTGGCAACAGCTGGTGGTCACCTGAAGAGGAGTTCATAATAAATTTCTCAGGGCAAAATCTAAATGGCAGTATAGAGGTGATTAACTTCATTCCTGGGTGGAAAAATGGAAGGCATTGCAGCAAACTGTAGAGCTGTTTGCTTGCAGGTGGGTGGGCTCACCAGCAAGGCCAGGCCTGGATCTTATCTTGTGTCAGGGGCTAAGCAGGTTCAGATAGAAATACCTTCAGCCATGCTTCAGCTTTCATCCCAGTATATTGTTTCCCCTCAATAACAGCTACTGATCTTTAATAATGTTCTGTGTTTGATGTCTTGGCCTCCGTCCTCATGCAGTGTTCTGCTCTGTTATATGGGAGGTGTGGGTTTGATTTGTGGTCTTATTATCTTCGTCCAGGACGCTTCTGTATTAGCACCACCCCCCTCTACAGATGTAAAATGTGATCTGGTCCAAACCCATAAACTAAGACATCCTGGACAGAGATATGCCTTTGGAGTCCCTCCATCATGCCCATAAAACAGAGCCCATTCCCCCAGGATTTGCCTGCTGTTTCACTCTCTAAGGGTGCTCTTCCAGGGGCTGCAGTTTCCTTTCTTCCTCACTCTGTTAATTTCTTTGCCAGGAACAATTTTAGAAGCAAAACTGTTCATAAAGAGATGCTCATACTCTGTTAAGGATGAGATTTTAAATGCTCAACAGTCAGGAAAATTCAGAGTTAAGGTTTCCACAGCAACTTCGGCTCTGCCTTCCCATGCATTACAATAGGGGCTTTGGTGCCATTATCACAGGACACTGGGCAACCTCAGCTACTGTTCAGTAATCCATGCAACCAGAGGAGACTGAGCTGGACCATGGAAGGGGTGGGCAGCGGGGAGCATGCAGCAGTGGGAGACACTGCAGCATCACCCTAGAAACCAGGAATGCAGGAGCCAGGAGCATCTTGGAGGCGCTGATCCAGCTGCCCGAGCTGCGGTGGAGGCCAGCCACCGGCAGAAAGGGTGTGCTGCCGCTCATCAGGGAGGGGAGAGGAGGTTTTGTTTGGGAAGATCTGGGGAAAAGAGACTTTTCCACTTCCCTCCTGGCTGAAGGGCAGCTCCCCTCCAGCTCCGCATGCCAGCAGAGAGCACCTGCCCGGAGCCGAGAGCCGAGTGGGGCTGTTCCCACCAGCCCTGCAAGCACTGAGGGAAAAACCTCCCCGTGGATCAAAAGGCCGTGCAAGCCCGTTCTCGCCACTCTGTGCAGCTTCGTTTCAGATAAGGATGGGTGGTTAGTCGGGCTCCCACCACTTTCTCCCCTTGTCCTGTGAGAACTCGGCTCCTCCAGCAATGAGCGGGCACAGGGCTCCGCTCCCTGCCTTTAAATCTAGCTGTACAAACTTGTGCTTGTTTACTTAGCCTGTGCTCTTGGGCTAGAAACAGCAATAAATCCCCACACCACCCTGCTCCTAAAGGCACATAAATCAAACTGTACTTTTCTTTATAATCCCCTTCCCTTTGAGACTGATTATTGATCCCTACAACTGTTGAAGATTTATTGCATAATAGTTATCCATCCCTGATAACCAGATAATCTCCTAAGGGTTCAGGGGCTTTTGCCATCAGTAGCTCATGCAGATGAAGTAAAACTTCATAAATGCATCTTTTCCTTCTTTTCTGGAATGGGCCTTTGCCAGTGATCAGGTGCAGACTACAAATAGCCTTCCATGTCATGTCATATATGCACCAAACAATGCTATTGCAATGGATATGCCCAAAGGGGTACAGCTAAAATGACCAGCTATGGATTATTTATTTTCAACTGTGGGTTTGCTTTCTCTTTTCCTGTTTTTTTTCCCCAGTTTTCCTTTCCTGTGCTATAGAATGCAAGGAGCAAATGGTGTTGTTGCCTTGTTTTTAAAGGGATTCCTTTTCCTGCTTCTTTTTCTATTCTCGATGGGTAATTATGCCCCTCTCCTCACTGTAGTATCTAAATGTCTTCCAGTGGTGCATTAAATAGTGTGACTAACATCTGTCACATGTGGTTCGTTCGCTTTCTCTTGCTCTCTCATCCCCTCTTCTTCTCCCCAAGGGGAGACTTGTAGAGGGAGTGGAGTGCTTTGTTTCTGCAGCAGATTTTTATTCTCTCTTTTTCCCCCCCCCCCTCATAATGCACACACTACCCTATTTTTCTGTGAGATAAGGCAGTCAGAGGACATGGAGGGGAAGGTGATGGTGGTCTGGGCAGCCGCTGGTGCCCAGGGGAGTTGTCCCCGCAGCCTCAGCCGCGGTGTCGGCTCCCTCACAGATGACTTCATCCTGGTGATGGAGAGCTCCGCTGGGCCGGCGGAGCTGCGCTGCCGGGCACGGCCTTAATCCTCGGGCTGCCGGCGGGGGGTGTGCGGTGGTATTTTACAGATATCTGGAATGTCAGTGCTGTTTCCCTAAATATCTAGGGGCATGCTCTTTCTTTAGAGATGGTAGCCATTATGCTGCATCTTGAGGGGAAAAAAAATGGCATTCTCCTGTATCGTAAAGGACTGAGGAGAAAATAAGTGAGGATTGTTTTTTTTCTTTTAAGTCTCAAAGCAAAATTCCCTTCCTTTCACTGTCTCCTGGCCCATGGTCTCCTGGCTCTCCTAATAGCATCCTTTTGGAAGCTTACCAGTAACACAATACTCCAGGGTCTTGGCCCATGAGACATGTGTGTTTTGAATAGGAATGATTAGACCTTTTGAGGGAAACAAGCAATAACACTTCCTTCCAAAACACACACACACAAAAATGTATATGTCCCTAAAAACACAAACAGCAAAAACGTAATGCAGATACCTCTTTCTCCCACCCCTTCCAGGTCAAGGAATGCTGGAAGATGAAGGAGGTGCAGCTTCTCAAAAACATTTCCATTATTCCCTTCACATTTGCTGATCCACTCTGTCTTGCACGAGAGCCTTTCCCTGCTGCCATATTCCCTTGACACTTCCTTGAAACCACCCAACTGTCCATCCGTTCTTTCCTCTGACATCTGCTTTCTCTCAGCTTGTCAGTGCTCAAGGGCAAAGAGGAGCGCAGGAAAGAGGTAGCCTGGGATGCACATGTTCAAGAGACTGGGAGAGTTTCCAGAAACTGAGAAGCAGAACAGATTGGGGCCTATTCCTGGCTAGAGACCTATTTCCAGACGGCCAAAAACATTCCTAACCCCTAGACTAGTACCCAGGGATTAGATGAAAATAGGAGGGGAAGTGCCTAAACATGGCTCTTGTCCGTGTGTTTGCACATTATGCGCAATGACTCCTCTGTGATTTTGTGGTGATGAGCATGGAAGGGCAAGAAATGAAGGACAACCTACTCAAATGAATAAGTGAGCACCCAGGATGTGAGAGATCCAAAGTTGTACTTGCTCTGGCACGTGTTTGCTGAGAAAAATCACTTAATTGGTCTCTGCCTCAGTTTCTCCTCCACATTTGGGGAGACCACTTCAGCAGGGTCTGTCTCGTATTCCTGTGCAGTGCCTGACACACTGAAGTCCTGCTCTGACTTGTGACTACCAGATAGACAACTAACACAAAAGAAGAGGAATGTGCTAATACTGCCTCTGAAAACAAGTCATGTTTCCAAACAGGAACAGAGGTAACCAAATAATACACAGCTCCAGTCTCCTAGGTGCATAGGATGCCTGGGCCTCAAGCCTCAACCAGACAGAGGCGGAAAGACAACTGAAAACAAATACAACTAAGGGTTGCTCCTGAGACAGTTCTAAATACCCAGTGCAATTGCCTGGGCTCTAAGGAAGTGAAGCTGTTTCAAAATCCAATCTCTTGCACATTATTTATGAGTCTCCTGGTGGGGTTGAAAAGAGCTGGTGCTGTCATCTTTCCCTCCTCATCATTCCCTGTAGAAGTGGAAGGGAGCTAATGGGGAACCAGTTTTCTCTTTGGAAGACGTAGATAAGTGACTTCTCACTAGATCTTATTTTGCCCATGACGTGTCAGGGCAGTTGAGCCTCAGGATATACAAGGTCAAGAGTCTGGGGTCTGGCATTACTTTCTGCTTCCCTTCTGTACCTCTGTAAGAGAGGGAGAGTGGGTGATAGTCTGGAGAGTCAGATTCTTCTGCCCTGCCCCTTGCTGTTGTTGAGAAGGGAAGGCAATATCATGCCAAAGGTCTGGCAGCTCCTCAGCTTCCCAACCTGACCTCCTTTCCAGATCTGTAGGGAACAAAGACAAGACAGCTTCCAAGTGGAGGGGACACCAGCTCCCTAAGAGTTAAAAGGTCTCTATTTAAGAACAAAAGACCTCCCTAAAGAGGGAGGCACTACAGTAAACCATACCAAGTTTCACTTAGGAAATGCTGTAATTAGGGTCATCTGTGTCACCTTAATCCAGCCTCTCCTTGTGTGTTGGCATGGCGATACTCTTTCATCACATGACATCCCATACTATTTTTTTCTAGCAGACCCCAGCCCCGGGAGTGCCACGGACAGCAGTGCCCTCTGAATGGATGTCTACTCAATATTTTCCTTTGTCCTCATCGCTCAGTGTCTGACTTCATGCATTATTTAGTGTGCTCTCTCCAGCCCCCACCCTATGAAGAACTGTATGCTTCCTCCTGGCCTTTTAGGCAGGGCTTTGTCCAGGGATCAATGGCCCCTGGATGGGCAGATATGATTCAGTGGGAGGGGGAGCCAGGCTATTCCCAGCCACCTGTAAGTGATTAGATGGTAGGTGGCTGCTGAGCAGCCAACTAATGCCTTGTGTACTGATAATAGGCTGCCAGCAGTTAAGGCAGGAGATGCCTGCAGGGAGGGAGGCTTTTACAAGAGGGTGAGTGATGCTCTGGGGAGCCATCTGAGGTGTGAGCTCCTGGACAGCTATAGGAGGCCTTACCTGTAAGGGGAGAAGCTCTGTTAGCAAAAGGATGTTGAGGAGGGAGGAGTGCCACCAGGCAGAGGTCCTGAGTGGGGTTTGTTGGCTCAGGCAGTGCCCAGGCTGAGACTAACCCCTTGTCTGAGGGCAGGATGGTGAGTCACAGCTCCTGCTGCCTGAGTGAGGGTCCTGTTGGGAATGAGTGCCTCATGCTTCAGGGTGGTGGGTGCCAGTGGGGTTTCAAAGACAGCCTGCAGAAAGCAAGGTTGGTGTGTGGAGGGGGAGGTTGGGTTGGGTTTTATTTTGGGCTGCTTTGGGGGTTTTTTGCTAGTGCAGAAATTAACATAGGTAGTTTGCCCAACTTCTTACTCCAAATCAAGGCAATGACTTTTCTGCTGTTGGGGAGAGCCTATACATCAGCTACCTGGCTTTCCTCATCCAGTTGTTGGGTACCTCACTGGATGAGGCATCGTGCAGCCCTGTCCCACGCCAGGAGCACATCCAGCCTGGGTGCTGAGGAGAGGTGGGGGCAGGTCACACAAATCTACTTAAACCACTGTTCTCAGCGTGTCTCTGCAAATGACCAGAGTGAGTGCACGCAGAAAACTTCAGTTTTTATGGTCTCTAACTGTGGTGCACTTAGCACTGTAGCCTTCAATCTCTTATATCACCATTTGCATTTTCTATGTAAGCAGTCCTAAATGGAATTCCCCACTTCCAGAGCAGCAAGCGAATGGGACAGTTGGACCAAAATAATCCTGCTGGCTACACAGTGCTGCCATGGAGTACCAGCAGGCTTACAACTCCTCTTCACTCACCTGCTGTCAAACTCGGTCACGTTGTGCAGCTGTTTCCGGTAAGTCTCCAGCAAAACCCACTGGGAGCACTGGGCTGGCAGTGGGTGAGGAGGATGCGGCTTGGAAAAGCGAAAGCGGACGGTGCCCGCGTGGGTGAAGCAGATGTAGCAGTCGGGGAGGTAGGAGGCATTGTACACCAGCCAGTCCACACTCAGCATGGCGTAGTCGTGCAGGTGTAAGACAGCACCTGGTGGGAGGACAAGTACGTCCTAATAATGAGTCAAGGCAGCTGAGAAGAAGGAACCGAGGTTTGATGTGATAATAGTTTGAGTTTGCCCATCCAGGGGCATCTGGAAAAGCTTCTAGATGGCTGTGAGTGACCTCTCCCAGCAAAGAGTGTGCGGCTGCTCTGCCTCCCCCGGGCTAGGGGATGTGGCCCCCTCCACATCAAACACTGGGAAGGCAGAGCGTGACAACTCCCTGGGAGCACAGGGAGGGGGGAAATCAATAGGGAGCTCTGCTTCTCCACTGGGATGGAAAATGCTCCGAGTTATTAAAGGTCTTTCAGACAGACTTTGCTGTGAGCTGGCTCAGGCCCCACTGATTTAAAGAGGAACTCACACAGTAGGCAGCAGTTTACAAGGCATGCTAGCTGAAGCAAAGCTCTGTATCTAAGCTGTTTGAATCCCAGCTTCAATTTTTGCAGCCAGTCTGTGGCTCTTCTTTCAGCTCTCTGAAACTCTGGCATACACCAAAATCCCAGACCATGATACAGTGGGGAATTGCACTCAGATGCAGAAGTACAATCCACTGCTATGCCTTACCAAAAGCATACTCACTTATATTGTACAGCTGCTGCTGGCCAACACAAAGGGCCTCTGGGACACTCTGTTATTGTGCAGTTTGCTGGCAACTGCCAGCCTTCCTGGCACAGGAGGCATCGTCTGTATGCTCACCTTCCTCATCGTTTCATTGGGCTGAAATATCTCCTTTTGCAGAGACTCCTTAGGCCATTGGTGCTTGAACTAAACTTCACCTTTGTAAAGGGAAGATACTGTGAGAGCTGAAGTCTTAGATATGTGTTTTATTAGTCTAGGGGAGACCTCATAGTTAGAATAGCTTTGATGGCCTTAGGGGTAAAGGGAGAACATGAATAGCAAGAACAAGACAGAAGACTGGTACGTATTTGGCATTAGACAAAGTTCAAGACTAAAATTTATAGTGGACTAATCTAATATAGACTGTAATGTGTATAACCTCCCAGTGCAGACAGAGGGACTGGCTGTTAAGATGCTCAGGAACTGTGGTTGCTGCTGTCAGCAGAGCCAGTGTGACAGAATGGCCATGCTGCAGCTGTCTAGATCTGACCCTCCTCTCACTGGCAATGTCACCTTCTTTCCTATGTGAACAGCAGCAGAACTGACAATAGTGCTTGAAACAACAGGAACTCCCAGGGGCTCTTATCAAGATTAGATCCTACTCAAACAGCTACAAGGATGTGATCTTGGCCCTAAAACCTTATGGCTCTTGCAAAGATTCCAAGAACCCATTTTAATATCTCCTGTGTTGAAAAGTGTTAACTGTTTTGGTTCCAACTTGGTATCAATGATACCCCACTGGAGGTGAAGAGGAGGAGTACTTTTAAATTCTTTCTAGTGTTCAATTTGGCAATGAAAGGATAATGACATTTCTGGCATAGTAATCATTTACGGTAGTAGATTAGGATGCTGCAAGACAGGGATCTGCATCCCACAGCAGAAACTGGGAGGGAGAAATGCTGAAGGTTGCTTAAGGCCCCATCCAACATGGCCTTGAACACTTCCAGGAATGGGGCATTCACAACTCTCTGGACAAGCTGTTCCAGGGCCTCACTACCCTCTGAGTAAAGACTTTTTTTCTAACATCTAAGTCTCTACTCTTCTAGTTTGATACTGTTCTCCCTTGTCCTGTCACTATCCACCCATGTAAAAAGTTGCTCTCTCTTCCTTTTACAAACCTACTTTAAGTGCTGGAAGTACTCAGGCTTTGATTTGTATACAACAAGCAAAGAAACTTGGAGTGCTGGAGGTAGCCCCTTCCTCCTCTAGTGCCCCCGACTTTCCAGCAGATGTCCAGGTCTGCTGCAGAACCACCTTCAGAAAGTCTTTTTGGGAGATACAGCACTTTTGGCTAAGCCGTGGAATAAGTCAAGGTTGGAAGCACATCTGTGAAATGTGTATGTGGGGAAAAAGAAAGGCCCTGGCTGGAACATGCTGAGCAAATGTGGATGTTATGTCTTGTTGTCTGTGCTTCCTCTGCCCTTTCTTTGCTCTTGAAAGGCTGAAGGATCCATATTGTAAGTTAAACCAAATGCCACAATTCCTGGAAATGTGTATTCATCCAATCCATCCCCCTCTTCCTCTTTCCCCCTGCCCTGTCCCTGAGCTCAGAGGCAGAGCTTTTCCTGGAACCCAGGGAGCACGACTTACAGCTCTCATAAGATTGCCTCACACATCTCATGCTTTGCCCTGGCTCAGCCACAGAAAGCAGAAGGTGAGACAAGGATGGGTAAGATGAGCAATCCTTAGGCCAAGCCTACCTTTAGGCATGCGCTTTAAGATGCTGAACATCACGCTCTGATCAATGAGGCTTTTGGCCCGGAAGAAGTGCATGCTTGGAGGAAACTGTCCCGCGGTTGTGGCTGTTGCAACTTCCTTCTTCTTGAGGTTTACGAGCTTTGCACTGAGCTGCTCTTCCTGCCTACTCAGCACCAAGTTGCCCCCTGTCTGTCGGGCTTTCTCCTCCTGCATTAGGGAGTCCCGGTCCTTCCAGAGCGGGGTGGGAAGGCAGAGAGGAGCCAAACTCAGGAGGAGGTGTGCCAGTCTTACACCTTGTCCAGCTGAGGGCTTCATCTTAGAGTTGCACCTAGGAAAGGGGAAAAGATTGAAGCATTAGCAGAGGTGAGAAGTAACATCTGAGCAATGAGCCCTTGGGATATGAAGTTGTTACACAACTTCTGCAGGATGGGCCAACTGGATGCTCAGTACTGAGGGAAGCACCTGGTACCACTGTCCCCTGCATTTAGGACTGTGCATTAGCACACTCTCCATGATGCTGATTGCACACAGCAAGACTGCAGGGAGGGTGAAGAGCAGATATTGAACCTTGGGTCAGACAGGCAGCACATCACACAGACCTGCAACATGACAAAGGTCTAGCCCTGGAACGGGGGATTGGTGGGGTCAGGACTCTGCTTGCAAGCTGGGATAGAGCCCTGTCTGAATAAGGGGTGCTGGTGATGAAGCCCTGGCTGTGCTGATAGTGTCCCAGGAAGGGAAGCAGGGGCCATAGGACTTAAGGTACTTTTGGCTTTGGCTTGAGCTAATCAGATCCTGATTCCCTACAGTCAAGAAAAGACCTTGTTGTACCCTTTCAGTACAATCCAGCTCTCAGAGGGGTTATTTATGGGCAGAAAACCCCACAGGTTCCTCTGCAGTGATAGAGGTGTGTCTCTTCTTTGCAATCCCAGAAGAAAGAGGATGAAAGTTAGACCATGGGAGTAGTAAGAGATCATAGGAGACAGGCACATGTGAAGTCTGAGAGCTCTGCCCTTCCCCAGAAAAGCACAACTGCAACATAATCCTTCAACACCAGGCTTTAGTGGCCCTCCACGCCAGTCTCTGCAGAGCAAAACAGGCTGGAGAAGGGCTCAACATTTTTAAATGGTCCCCTGTGAATTACATAGAAAGTCCCTGCATGTGCACGTGTTTTCTGCTTCCAGGCTCTCCTCCACCTGTGGACCCACAAGGATACCTTTGGCCCCAGCAGTGGATCCCAGGAGATGAAGGTGTGCTGGGGGAGCAATCAGCTGGAAAGGGAGCGGGGGGGTGGATGCAGCTTCACATCAGGCCTGGCTCTGAACTTTGAAAGAGAAACATCCTAAAAAAGGTGTTATCTTATCCCTGGTGAGACTGACTCACTTACTGTTAGCTTGCCTCCTCCTCGTATCCAGAGCTCATCCAGCTGCCGCCCGAGAGAGCAGGGAACAGTTATCTCTCCAGCAAACCGGCACTGTCCCGGCAAAGATAAGGAGGCAGGATCCGTGCCGGCGCTCACAATTCCTCTTCCTGTGCTGCCGCCCCGGCTCGCTCGGCTTTTATTTATCCCCGGCCGTGCTGCCTCATGAATATATAAAGAGGAGGAGGAGGCAGGGGAGGTGATGAGAAAACGGGACGGGGGTGCCCGGGCCAGCGGCTGAAGGGAGCCCTGCTCAGACTATCCCAGGAACACACATAAGTTCGGCTGTCTGATCTGATGCAGAGCACAGTGCGTTTAATGCCAACAAAAACACTGCAAATTCTGCTTACTAATGCTTTTTAATCCGAAAAAGCATCAATTTGTACAATTAGTTTTAAACGATTTTGCCCGGTCTTTGCCAGCTGTGTGGATCAGGCAGATGTCAATCCAGCAGGCTGCCCCTGGACTGCATCGGGCACACAGGACTAAGCTTGAGCCTGGGAAGTAAGTCAGTTGGAGGGGGAACAGTCTGATTTAAAAACAAAACAAAACAAAAAAACCCCAACAGATATAGTAATTTCAGCATTTTATTTTGCACAGTTGAATGGACTGAGTTTTAAACTTATTTAAAACAGATGTTACATAAACAGCTTCCAGTGGAGAACAAAGTCAGTTTGGTTTAATTTAATCAAAATTTTAACGATTTTAAATTTTAATAAAAAAACCAGAAAGCTCTTGTAAGCCAAAAGCTATTGAAAACAACCCACAGCAGTCACAAAGATCGGTTTTGAGGCAGAGAAAGTGGAATCTGGTCAATAATATATTTTGTTATCTAGCAATACTGAAACAGACTGAAAGCAGAGTGGACAGCCCACTCTGAATAACCTAGCTGGACACCTGCCAGCTTTTCCTCCTCTCCTGGTCCCTTTACTCTTTGCTGTCACCAAGATGGATCCCAGGATCCATGCAGGGATAAGTCAGGGATCTGCAATACTCTCCAAGCCCTGGCCAGGGCAGCATGGCCAGAGTGCCCCTTTGCCTGCTCCTCAGCAGGACGGGGTATTTCTTGGGTCTGTAGATGATCCTGCTCCCAAAGGGAGACCAAAGGCGTGGAAAAATGACCCGGCAGCAACTATTAGTTGATGAAAGCAACCCAAGTATGAGGAGGAAAGTGCGTGGAATGAAAAGGGATGGTTCAGTAAGGACAAGCATTCTGCCTGCAAATAACTCAAGGGAGCAATATAAGTGAAGAAAGGGAATTGCTCTAATTATCTCGTAGTAGTAAAGGCTGGCATTAGTTTCATAAAACCAAATTCAGCCTAAGCAGTTAAAAAACTGTCTCTGCAGTGTGCAATCAGGCACTAGAGACAGGTTCCCAATGCGGAGCACTGAGGGGGGTTAAAATGCTGTGTGAAGGATCTCAAATAGCTTACAGCCAGGCAGGAGTCTTGGAAATGCCTGCCAGAGGGCCTCTGAGATTTGCAGCAACTGGTTCATCCTGTCAAATAGAGTTTGAAAACCAAAACCGAAGTCCAGTGCTAAAACACTTCTTTAATGGGACTTTTTCACACAAGCAGTCGCAGGCATTGCCAGGAGAGTGCTGTACAGATGTTGGGAGGGTTGTGCTAGGAAATAAGACGGTGTTTGAGATGCTTTGCTTCCTATTAAAATGTGGTACATGCTCTGAAAATAGAATTCATGGTGAAATAAGACCGCAGCTTCTTTTAGGCAGGATCCGTGTGGACATGGAGGGTGGAAGGAGGGAGAACAGGACAACCCAAGCCAGGGTATGGATGCCACCAGCCAGGAGCCTGTGGGAGGACCTGAGTTCCTCTAGTGCCTACAGGCATTCACAGCCCTGGCTTCAGACCTCCCGGGAAATGGAGACATAGTATAGGAAGACTTGCCCTGTCTGAAGGACTAACAAGGAATGTTATAGGGGTCATTTCCACACGGATGCATCTCTCGGCTAGTTTGAATTCTTGATGAGAAGTGGGTAGCCCATCTGGAGGTTGTGCAATAGTCCTGTGTGTCTCTCCACAAGACTGTGATTGCAGTTCCTGTCCAGTCTTAGCTGGCTCCTGAAATAACCTGGAACTCCCTGGCTCTGGTCCCACTTGCTGTTTAGCTAGGGCTGATAGGGGCACCAATTATGCCCTCTCTTTCATCAAGTAGCCCAGCTATTCTCTGGTTTCCTGGGTGGTTTCTAGCCCACGCTGACCTCCCAGCTGCTGCAGCTGTACCTGGCAGTGTTCCAAAGCCCAGTTTCAAGCTGCCAAGGGTGTGTCAGTGCGAGCTGCAGGCATACCCGTTCTTTATGCCCAGCTGCATGTCAGATGCATGGGAAGCTTTAAATAGCTGGTGGCCAGCACGTAGTGCTCTCAGAGAATTCCCCTTGGTTCGGTTTCAGTTCCATGTGCAGACCAGTTTCTTTCAAACCTTTCAAACTTCTAGGAGGTGACAGATACAGTCAACTCCAGAATGTTTTCCCACCTCTCCTTCCTGCATCTTCCCTTCTGTGGCCCCAGCCGGGTGTCTGCTCCCACTGTTCAGTCCCTTGCAGCAGCAGTGCAAAGGGAAGCACAAGCAACTGTGGGAGTGCAGGAAGGGGGAAGGACCACAGGGGCAGCAGCAGCATTAGGCTTGTGGATCTGTGTTTTTCACTTCGTCTTTCAGCTCAGCATCTCACACAGTGCTTTACAGCATCCTGCAAAGTCCACCTTTCAGCTGCAGCCTCTGCGTGCAGGGTCACCTTGCTGTGTGCTACTGCAGATCCCAGCCCCAGATTAAAGCCTGGCAGTGTGTGTAGGTGATAGCAAAGGCTACAGTGATAACAAATCCAGCAGAGGCTGGTCCTGAGGCTGTGATGCAATCCTGGCTGTGCTTCCTGTGTGGGCAACCCATCTTGCATAAGCCAGATCCAAACCAAGGGGCATTTCTGAGAGTACAGAGGGGCAGGATGTCTTTTAGCTTCCCTGCCTCTCTGGACATGCTGAAGTCTAAGCTGTGCCCTGGAAATATCACCAAGAGGCCAGGAAGAGAAGGCTGGAGCTGGGAAACATGTTCCCAGCTCACCAGTTATCTATTCTATCCGTGCCAGCTGCCTCATTTGTGACATGGGACCAATTCCCTGCCTAGCTTCAGTGACTATTTGCTGTATCTGCCTGTGAAATAGCCACGGTCCCCTCGACAGTGGCTGGATGGCTGCTATTTGACAGCAAGTCTGCATAAGGGACACAGTTCAGATTGGAGAGGAAAACCATGAGGTAGGACAAGGGGCTGGAATACAGCCATAGGGGAGCAGGTGGACAGGTGAATGAGGGTAAGCTGTGGAGAGTTTCTGCCCCTCTGCTGGGCCTGGGTGAGACCATAATGCCAGTCCCTGGTTAACACCTGCAAAATGCTTAGAACACATAAAAGTGCTAAGTGTTATAAATTATTATTAAGAATAGCCTGTCCTGGGATACTTGGGATGATTAAAACCTCCCCACCGGATTGCTAAATAACCCCTGCTTTTGTCTAACTGGGCACAGGTTGGTGTTTTTATTTCTTTCCACCCCACTTTGTGCCCAGCCAGGCAAAAATATGGGCCATTGCCCAGCCCAGCAGGGACATCAGTGAGAGCCCTGGAGCTGAGAGGATAATGGTCTGCCCTGGGTCTTGTTGGCAGCATTGCTCCCCAGCCTAAAGGCAAGCTCTGCTCACCCTCAAGGTGCTCCATCCCCCTTTCTGAACCCTCCCTCCCCTTAGCTGCACAACCACGTCTCAGTGCATCTGTCCTTCTACTCCTCAGCTACGGCCATAGCTATCCAATGATTTAAAATGAATAAGACACTTGAGATGCTACAAGAACGGGAGCTGCTGTTGGAGAGAGCCAGGGAAAGAACTAAACACCACGGTTAATGATGAATCACTCCGGGAGTGGAGTCATTGATTTGTAATCATTGCCTGGCTTCCAAATATAATAGCCATGAATTCCTCTGACCAGCAGCCGAGACGAGGTGATTGGACTATTCCCAGCACACCTGCAGAAATTCAAATCTTGCTCACAAGAGCAGTCTCAGAGCTCTGGGAGCCAAACAACTCCAAGCTCCAAGAAGAGGAGTGCAGCAGCCAGCACACACACCAAGCTGTTGGTGTTCTGCTGAGCTTAGCATGCAAATAAATAAGTGAAACTGCACCATTTCCTCCAAAATCCTCCACCCATGCCCATCCCAATTCCCTGCTGCTGTTACCACACACTGCAGGTCTGGGAAGAGGAAGTACAAAACAAAGCGAGCTGGTGTGTATGAGCACCCTGTTGCTCTGGGAGCAAACAGCAGGCTGCCAAGGGCTCCCAGGGCAGGAGCTGAGAGCCTTGGGTATTTGGGAAAGAGGCTCAGCACTATCCAGGACAGGTCCCAGGCTGTCACCAAGGTTTCTGTGCAAAGATTCCCAGAGGCTATTAGCGAAGCCTTAAGTTTATTCTTCGTATTCTTGTATTCTCTCCCTCTCCTACCTACAGAGGCAAATATGAGAGCAAACTAGGCAACCGAAATATCCTGAAATATTAGCAAGTGTACTTGACTCACTTTCCCTAGGGGATGACTCTGGGGAAGAAAGAAGCCCAGTGCCACTGTGAGAAGTGTTTTCTTGCTTTTTGCATTACTCATATCAGGTTTGCTGCCTGAGCCATGGTATCTATCCATCAGCAGGCTGTGGTGACTCCCAGGGATCAATGTGTTGGGTGGGGGTTGGCCCTAGTATAAAAAGCGGGGCAAAATTCCTTTTCCTAAAAGCTCTATATCATCTAAACATCCTTCCCACTCCCATCCTCCTATTGCACCCATGTGACTTTCCCAACCAGAACCTAAAGCCATAGCTCTATCTTATGCTCTAAGGCTCCAGAAGTGCTTTGGAAGAGAGGATAGCAAAGGCTGGGGGACCACATTGGCAGCTACACCCAACCTTCAGCTGCTCAGAAATCAGCCCACTCTGTATGGTTTCTTTTCCATTTGTGCACAAGGCAAGCAAGTCAGCATTTGGAATGGGTTTATAATACAAAGTTAACGGTAGTGAGGAGCATTTGAGTTAAAATCTGACTGCCCAAAAGTGCCTGTCTTGTAGCCAAGCTTCATCTTGCCTAGGCAAACCTCCAAA
The DNA here is from genome assembly GCF_001604755.1 of Lepidothrix coronata. Lineage (NCBI taxonomy): Eukaryota > Metazoa > Chordata > Aves > Passeriformes > Pipridae > Lepidothrix > Lepidothrix coronata. The sequence goes on from NW_016690190.1 coordinate 8,317,293, forward strand.
CTTTATTAAAAGCCTTGAGATGTCAAAACAACGCTTCTACATCATTCCCTTTGCAGGTACCTCCATATACCATACCACAAATGCAGACACTGGCTTCAAGCCAGTCAGCACTAGTAGCACTGCCAGCAAAACATCATTCCCCCAAGCACTACCCAGCTCCTTAGGCAGGGCTGGGCTCTGTGGGGATTTATATTGCCATCAGCTGTAGCAACACCTGAGCAACAGAGCTTAAAGCAAGGTGAAGAGTGCTCATCACAACACCAGCCACCTGCCCAGGGTACACACTCAACAGCGAGCCCAGCCACTTGGGATCATTACAGACAAAGCTCAGGGCATTTCTGGCACGCCTAGACTTGTTCATCCTGTTCTTCAGAGGCATTTCAGCCCAGCCCAAAGCACTGTGCCTCTTGTCCCCTGGCACCTCCCAACCTTATCCCGCAGGTACAGTCTTACCTTCAGCTAAATCACTGCATTGCCCCAAGAGGTGCTCTTTCACCAAAGCAGTACAGCACTCCCTGCATCACCACAGCAAGCAGCAAAGTCCTCAGTGCACCCACCCTAACCTGGCTGACCAGAAAGGCATGAAACACACAGTTCAGTGCCACTTTTGCAAGACCTTCAGCAACAAGCTGCAACGTGATCACTGAGCTCACAAAGTGAGGCACGGACAGAGGCTTCAAGGAGGCTTGTAGGGTTTTTGAGACAAACAGCCCATGTCTTTTGGTATTCACGAGAATACAACCAGTTCTCAGCCCACCTTGGGAACAGATAGCTCAAGACCACCTTCTTTCAATCACCGGTGAGCAAGTCTTGGCTCTTGAACCTCACTGAGAATGGCCCTGACTGTGTTGCTGTGAGGTTCACTGTATAGCCATCAGCTATGGGTGGAAGCACAGCTGTTGGAACCATCTCTTCCAGCTCCCATAGGATCCCAATCCACACCTAGCAAAGCCCCATCCAGAGTGACATGTTAGGAGCCCTGGGGAGCCATTATCACCATCTACCTAAAACTCACTTTTCCCATGGCCTTCCTCAGTTTGAGAAACAGCCCTCCCAGCTGAAGCACACAGTAAGATTTTGGCATGTGGCACATACGTGCAGGAATGCTGCTGCCCATCCCTGCTTTGCATTATAATATGTGAGAGCTTCTTCCTTTATGTTCTGTCTGATCGATATGTCCTCTGCAGGCTGTTTCCCGCTGTGGTTTCACTCTGTTGGTGACAGCCAAGGCAAAATCCCAAGACACATCAGGGATACAGGCATCAGTCAGCACGTCAGCTGGGAGGAAGCAGCGAGGGCTGGCTGCTCCATGGAGGAAGGTGAGTGGAGGGTAACAGAAGGGAGGATGGGGCAGTGACCACATTGGCAGAGGCACAGCCCCACGATACCTAACCAAGAAGAACAGAGCAGGTCTGGTGATGAGAATCAGGTTCAGCCGACGGTCCAGTGATTGCCAGGCAAGTCCATGGTGATGAGACAGATCCAAGGTCAACTCAGGGACTGAAGTCCACAGGCCAAGGTCCATATAAACAGGGTACATGGCACAGGCATGGCTGCAACACAGCTGCAAGGTAGCCCAGCTGGGGAGCAAGAGCCTCAGCTAGTGAACAGCAGGACAGGCCCTTGCTGGGCCTTTTTAGCAGAGCTTTTTTGAAGAGCTCTCTTCAACATCAGACACTTGTGTGATTATCTAAGTCAGCCCTGAGCCCAGGGAGCCAAACCCCCAGGGGATGTACTCAGAGTCCTGACACTAGACACCATGCTGTGTGAGCCTTCTGAAGGCAGGTGTAGATGCAAGAGATGACTGTAATCTGCTGCCAATCTCCAGGCTGAAGCACCACAGCTCCTCAAATGCCTATGGTAACAGCAGTGGGCATTTTAAAGTAAAAGGTCCTTACCAGACACCCCTATGCTTTCTGCAGCAGTGAAGTTCTCTACTCTTATAATTGATCTTGGTCACACGGAAAGGAATGTGAGAAGTTGCTGTTAAAAAGGGAAGTGAATAGGGGAATTGTAAACCACGTAAAAATAACCATTTTAGCAAAGTTTTGAAACAGTGCTGGGGACAGAAATCAGTGCAGTGCATAGGAGGGAATCCTGCCTCAGGGGTACTATGGGCATGCACAGACTTTCTTAAGCTAAAACAATATTCATGTTTTCATTCTGGAGAGGGAAAACTATCAGCCAAACTGAACTTCTGACTCCAGCAATTCTGGTAGTTTCTGTTTATTCACCCTGTTTTGAGTTGGATCTGAACCAGATCCTGTCTGCATCTCTCTTGGATGTTTAGAACTCACCTCTGAGTGATGACAGGAAAAATCAACCGCTCAGCATCATGCCATCCTCACTGGTCCCTGAGGATTTGTGCTATCCTCACCCTGAGGAGAAGAGGGGGCTAGCATCCACCAGCACCCTTTCTGGACCAAGACTACGGTGTATCAAGGTACAGCAGTGTGCTGGGTTCAAAGATTTTAGTCTAAACTCTGCTTCCAGCTTCTCTCCAGCAAGGCCCTACTTGAAGAAATTAAGCCTGAAAGAAATGAGGCTTTATAAAAGGCACAGAGGGCTCTGCCACAGGCACTGAGACACAGCCAGGCCACAGCTTGTTGGAAGGGAGCACCTCCATTAGCATGAAGAAAGAAGATCCAACAATGGCATTTTAGTTTGTGGGCATCTTAATGGCTCTGAAACTGCTGGCCCACCTCCTCCTGCCACTGTGTCAGCCCAGCATGCCTCACCCATCACCACATGGATGTAAAGCTGTAATTGCCAGTGTGGGGATGGGGGCCCAGGGGAATTCTCTGAGGCAGTCGGGCTCTCCGGCAGCCTGTCAGCTCCCAGGTCCACAATGGAAATTAATCACTGAAGCTCAAGGAAGCGCACCTTGAAGAAAAAAACAGCAAACACCACTGACTGTGCTGAGGAGGCAGGGCATGTCCAGCCTGTTGAAATGACATGGTAATTAAAACTTAATGAAAAGTGTCATTTATCGATGAGTTGTATTAACCTTGTCTGAAACCATTTGGACAAATTAAAACTCCTCTTGGCCTTTTCCTGCCGTGTTAAAAGCAGCAAGTCACGAAACAAATCAATGACGCCAGCCACATTGGCTCTTTGTTTGGGGCAGAAGAAAGCTTTGCTTTTGGAAAGCTTCAGCTGGCATGGCTTCAGCCAGCAAGACACTGCCTCCTGGCCTCTGCCAGGGCCCCTGCTGGCGAGCCCTAAAAGAGATTGCCAGGGTACTTACATGGGCACATAAAGAATGCTCCCAAAAGCGCTGCCGGGGACCAGCTGTCCCACTCCGGGGGACACTTCCAGGTTATTTGCATGAGCAGATATAAATGTATGCCCCAGAGAGCACTGCCAAGGCTCCTGCTGGCACGCAGCAGGGGCTGCTGCCAGGGTACTGGCCCCAGCACAAAGCAGCACGGGCCTTGGGGTGAGGCTGTCACGGACCCTGTGCGTGCACATCTCACCCTTGTGAGGGTGTTTCACAGCACAGCCCCTCGAGGGGTCATGAGGGCCCTGCATCCCAGCTGGATCACTCTCTGCTGCCTCTATGCCGGCCACAGACCTGCAAAGCAGAAACACTGCCAGACCTTGAGCTCTTTCCTTCCCTCGCCCAGCTGCGTCCGTCTCTCTGCAGCCCCACGACAGCTGAGCAGCTCAGCACTGTGCCACCTGCTCCCCACCTCCAACATATCCCCCTCCAAATCCCATGCACAGCCACCCTAGGGACAGTCAGCGCTTTGCCTCTTTGGCTGCACCCTCCTTCCCCAGGGCTCCAGAGCCTATGGAGGCCATGGGCCAGTCAAGCAGCATGCAGTGGCCAGGAAACAAGTGGACACCCTGGGAGGAATTGAAACGTATCGGCTTAGGCAGGGAGGACAAGCCAGCCCTTGCGTGCCTCCTCCCCACACAGCCAGCTAAGGTGAGCAGCAATGGGCAGGAGAAAGCACAGGGGTGTCTCAGTCTTCCAGCCACTGTTGGGGATTCTCACACTTAGGCACAATCTGCCCACTATGGCTTCTGCTAAGAGCTACCCCTAAACACACGCTCACACGTGCTGTCAGGTTTGCTTAGGCTGTGACCCTCATGCTTCCCCCTGCAGTCCTGGCCATGGTCAGGGGGCTGCTCTTCTCCCCCTTCACTCATCTGCTGTACTCGGCAGCCGCTGCCTTGCCACAGGCCATCTCATGTGTGAACAGCACTGAGTGTGTGGATATGGCGGTTGAGCTCCAGTTGTTCTCATACAATCAAGCAGACACACCAGGCTGGTCCCTTTCTGGGTGATGTAAAATCCTTGGTCTCCATTACAGCAGCCAGTGACACAGGGAATTGTGTCCCTGGGCCAGCAGCCCTTAAGCAACTGCAGTTGGTACATGCACATTGCTGGCAACATGCAGGGATGTTTAAACAGGTAAAACATTTTTAGAGAGAAAACGTTTAAGAACTTTCCCTTTGGAAATGCAAATGCTGCAGCACAGCCAGTGAAATAAACCTCTGGCAGAAATAAATCTAATAAGAAGAAAGTTTGCTTGTTTGCTTCCCACCTGAGCAGGTAGTTCAGCTGTGGAACTCACTCCTTCCTCCAAGACCTTTGTATAAGGCAAAGGATTTTTTGCACTTTTTTCATAAGTGCCTAACACAAGCCCTTCCTGAGGTGAGGACTCTGTGGACCTCTCCCTTGAGCCATCCCTTTAACCTTGCATTTCCCTCGGGACTGGTCAGCACTACAGTGGGCATATTCAGTGCTTGGTAGTTGAAGCAGAAGTAGGAAAACTGGTTTTGTGTTTGATCAAACTAACTCTTCCTCTCTTCTAACTGCTTGTTTTTGCCAGGGATCAGCATCATGGGCAGGGAACACAAAAACCTCCAGTAGGTAGGAGCAGGAGAACATCCCTACTGATGAAACATTTCCCAAACTCCACAGGCAAAGGCTGAATTTAGCTTTGGTAAGCAGGACTTACATCACTAGACGTTTTTGTTACTTTTATTATAGCTTTTAAAATTGCCTGTAAAAATGTTTGAGACCAGCTGAACTCTTTTCTGAATCCTGCTAAGACCCCTGGGCTTCATCACATGTGGCAGAAGGAAGTTCCACAGGTAAGATGTGAAGAGTGTGAAAAGATACTGCCTTCAATTGTCCTGATATGATTTCTAATGTAATAGAATATCTCTGGTTTTCACACAATGAAACACAGAGATGAGTTCCCCGTGAATCTTTTTGAGCTGCTTATTCTTTTATGGAGTTTTATCAAGCTGCAAACACAAAGAAGGGAAAAAAAGACTTTGACTCAACCCTGTCTGGGGAGGAAAATGCCTTTGTTTTTCCTGTGGGGTTCTGCTTCCCATTTGCATTCAGAATTACAAGTACTCTGTCTAGTGTCAAAAGCAAGTTCTTGATGCTCTTCCTTTTCCTGCACCTTGGGTTTAATCAGTCTTCTTGCAATAGCAATGCCAGTGTAGGAGACTATTAATAAAAAGTGTTAGCAAGCAAAATCTGCCGTGTTGATAAGGGTATATGAAGAGGAAAACCCCACTAAAGCCTCAGGCCTCCTGTTTAGTTTTCAGGGTTGCAAAACATTAAAAAAAAAAAAATCCCTTTTTATTAAATTGGGCAAACATGGTCCAGAGAAACTGAGAGACAGATGTGGAACCCCATGATGCCAGGGCTACAGACTCGCTTTTCAAGCTAAAACAATACTTTAAAATGAACAATTCATTACTCAGATCTGTGAAAACCAAATGAAGCTCAGCCTTTCCTAACCTTGACATTTTCCAGACTGCTGGCCAAATCCACGGGTAGGACACTTCATGTAGAATAGAGGAAATAAGGCAAGAACTGTTTATTCTGCTGGAAGTCATGCTTTAAAACATAATAGGATAAAAGCTTTATTTTATTTGAAGTGCTGGAGAGACCAAAGGAAACAAATTCACATCTTCATTTTATACTGAGCTTACTCTGTAGAAAGGCATTGTCTTTAAAGGTAGTTGAACTTCCTGCTTTCTCCCATATTTGAGGTGTTTTTTTTTTTTAAACAGTAGTTTCAAGGAATTTTTTTCCACTTATTCACTTACTATTTCATAAATGTTAAAGCCTTTCATTTGTCTCTGAAATCCTTTGACAAAGTTGCCTGGCTGTGAAGAGAATCAGTTTGCTTCTAAAAAAAGGTGTGCAGTTGTTTTGTCTGTGTCACTGCAGAAAATGAGCCAAAGAATTGAACTGTGGCCTCAGTCAGTGCTGTGTGTTCTCTTGAGTGCAAGGCTTCTCCATTAAAGATCTTGTTTTATTCTTCTAACATGGTTTGTTAGCTTTCTAAAAGGAGACCTCAGGATGTCACTCGACCTTGCAGAAGGAAGGAAACCTGAAATGCAGGCTGTTCTCCCATTCTGAACTTACAGCAAACCTTTGCAGAGGGTTCAGTATTGTTGCTAAATAAATGTAGAACCATTGTACCATGCATGGAAAATAGGGAAAGCATAGCTATGTGTGAGTGTTCCTGGCTTTAGGAAAAAGACATTCGCTTAATGACACCTTGCATGTAAGTAGAACAAAACAGCAACCTACATAATTTATATAATTTCAATTCAAAGGACTATAAAATCCCATTTTTCCCTCCCCACCTTTCTTAGAATGTGGGGACAAAATGCTATGTGCCCTTTTTGGTATGAGATGGGAGTTTGAGATGGTGGATTCAGCTTTGTTGGTGTGCAAACAAGTCAGGTGTGGTTAGCAGACAATACTACTTCATTTTTACAGATATTTGAAAGAGTTTGTCACTTATAGGTCTGAATATCATGATTCCTATAATCTGTTGATAAAAAATGAATTTGTGCTCAGTAAAAAATTTAGAAGTCAAAGCAGCTAATACCAGTATTAAATTTCTTGGTTTTCTGGTAGACTTTGGTGTCTAAAAATAGTGTGCTGGATAAGGAATAGAAGATGCAGCAGCCAAGCATTTTTGGTTTGATCTGCTGCACTGCTTGATAAATCTACAGTTTTGAGTCGTAGAGTAAGGGAAGAAGGGGAGACCTTCAGGAAAGCAGAGCATCCCAGTCTGTGGGGGTCAGGGTTGGTCCCTGCCTGTGATGCAGGAGGTTTCAGGATGGACAAAAGACAGAAGCAGCCAGGGCATCAGGAAAGACTGAGAGTGATGCAGTGGGATCTGCAGTTTTGGCTGTGCCATGTTCCTTATGGCAGGTGGTTGCTAAGAACTCTGGGGGTGCCGGTGCTGACTGGGGTCTCCTGGGATGGAATGTAGAGGATCCTGGTGTCCCACTCTGCCCCTAGCAGCCTCCCTGATGCCTCACAGGATGGAAAAGGGTTTAGGGGGCTAGGGTGCCCCCTGCCCCTCCAGGCGGCTGTTGGGTGCTTGGCAATGGGTGGTTGGCAATACCTTGGGCTAGAAGTTTTGGTCAGTTCCCAGAGCAGGACTATTGCTGGCAGTGAGACTTGCTGGAATGAGTCCCACACCCTGAGGGCTGTGCAAGATGATTAGAGGGACAGAACATCTCTCCTATGAGGAATTGGGATTATTCAGCCTAGAGAAGAGAAGGTCTCTGGGGAGACTTCATCACAGCCTTTTAGTACTTGAAGGGGACTTATAAGAAAGATGGGACGTATTTTTTAGTAGGGCCAGTTGTGATAGGGCAAGTGATGCTGGTTTTAAACTAAGAGAGGCTAGATTTGGACTAGGCATAAGGAAGAAATCTTTTATGATGAGGGTGATGTAACACTGGAATAGGATGCACACAGAAGATTGCTGTGGATGTCCCATCCCTGGAAACATTTAAGGTCAGGTTGGATGGGGCTCTGGGCAGTCTGATGCAGTTGAAGACATATCTTCCTTCTCATTGCAGGGCAGTTGGGACTAGGTGACCTTTAAAGGTCCCTTCCAATCCAAACCATTCTGTGATTCTGTGACACAGCCATGCACACCCACACCCCCCCTTCAGAGGGCTAGCTGGTCTGACAGAGAACGCCTTTCAGATGTGACTTATCTTCTCTGAATGACACCACAGAGTCCCAGAGTACAAGATGCTGTGCATCTTTATTTCTAGTGACTAAAACTGGTGATGGTAAAGGCTTTATGGCTCTGAGCATTCCCAGTTCTTGGGTAGTGCCCAAAGACACAAACCAGAGAAAGAGTGAGTGAAAGCAAAGCACAACAATTAGTAAGTTCATTCACCAGAAGGCCATTTGCATGTGCTGTTACCAGTTGCTGCTCCACTTAGCCATTACAAGCTATTTTGGCAACCAGGGTGTGCTCACTGGTGTAGCCCAACGCTGCCCTCCTTGCTGTGTGTTTTGCCCCCATCCTCCCCCAGTTCTCTGTGTTACGTGACAGTCTCTGCCAAACAGCGTTAGTGCATTAGCCACTTCTCAAACGATTGCTTCCCCACTGGGCAGGGTCTCTTCAGAGCGAGAGGACGGAGACCGCCAGCCTCTCAGCTCCAAAGAGATTTTTCCCCTCTCCAGTTAGTGGTATTCCCTGAGCCCTGCTGATGAAAGACACAGATGTGTCTGCAGAGGAGCAGCTCTCAGTGCCTGCCTCATTCCCCAGAGCCCTCTTCAGCCAGTTTGATGTCTAAGTGGAAGGGAAGAAAATAAGCTGACAGTGGGGTTACCACCCAGATGATTTTCTGAATTGATTAGCTGCTTTTTCATAGGTCTCGCAGCCATACAAACAGCCACCTCGTTGGATCTCACAAGCTAAGTAATGACCTCGGCCAGGAGAGCTCCAGAGAAAGACCAGCCATAATGATGTGCTGCTTCCTTATGAAAGAAACAAAGGAAAAGCCAGGGGAAAACAACATGAAGGGAACTAAATAACAGCTAGATAGAGAGGCAAGGGACATGCAGCTTGCAAGAGTGAGACGAAAAATGAGCACCTTTCAGCAGCAGCCGCAATTTCTGCGTAAAGGGCTGGGCAGGCAAGGAAAAGAGAGTTCAGACCACAACTTTTCGAGGTCAAGTCTGTGAGCACAGGGCAGGCTCATCAGCAGCTGAGGGCCTTCTTTGGGTGTGTTATGATAGAGGTGATGTTGTAATAAAATCCAGATCCCTTCAAGCTGTCATGTGCTGGCCAGCCTGCTGCCACATGTGGGATGGCAAGGAGCAGCCTTAGCAGCTCTGGCCATGACCTCCCTGAGAAGCACTGCCCCTTAACCTGGGCTTCTGCACCCCAAACCTTCCCAAACAGGCAGCTTTCAGCTCAAGTGGAAACTGTCCATGCCACAGACCCCCCCACCGGTGACTGCCCCCCACTCCCAGCCTCTGCCTGCTGGCGTAGGGTGGGAGTGGCAGGCAGCAGCACTGGCTGTCAGTGCACACTGTCTGTCTGTCTGGGGTCTTGCACCCTGGCGGCAAAATCTCTGGAATGTGCAAACGGGAGGGCCCGGGGAAGGACTGTCGAGCCCAGCAGCCGTATTAAAGCTTCCTCAGTTTCTCCCACAATTTCTGAAAGGGAAAGCTCTCCTTCAGCAACCTTGGGCAGCCACACTCATGAGGAAATGGCAGGGACGGAGGGCAAAGCCCTCTCTGACTACACTGCAGAGCACTTTGGAGTCCACAAGTGTCCCACACAAAGCCTGAGCTTCACGTGCCTCTGAGCAGAGACTGCCACTGGGTCACACTCTGCTGGATTCCACAGAGATGGTGGGCACCTTGAGAGGGGTGAGTTGTGGAAGTGGGGAGGCCTAAGCTGGGCTTTGAAGGACTATGCTCATTTAGATCAGACACTGAAACTCTATCTTTGAAGGAGAACAAATTGTCTAGCCTTCCTTATCTTTTGCTCCTGCCTCCTTCTCATACTCCAGAATAATGCAGATTAGAAGAGGGAGGGTGAGAAGGGAGCCTCATCTCCTTGCTCTTTCCCATCTGTGCTGTGCTATCCTGCCAGAGGTTTTTATTTGGGAAAAAAAAAAAGGAAAAAAAAAAGAAAAAAAGCTGGAAATAAAACCTACACACTCTATATTCCCTTTGCAAGTGCCCCAGCCCAGAACTGCAGCCTGCTGCTCTCAGCGCCTCTAATTAGCTAAGCAAGGCAAGCACTCATTAGCCCCACCTGGGTCACTCTACAATTGGGAAAGGGAGCATTAACCCCCACATGGCTCCAGAATAAATAGGTGAGAGGCAGATTTGTTCCCTATGGCTGCCTGTCCTGGCAGCAGGGCCCTGGAGCAGGGTGCCTTTGGGTGGTGGTGCTGGGAGGGATGTCAGTGCAAGGAGGTTGGATGTGCTGACAGTGCTCCTCTGCAGAGTCCAATCTCTCCCAGGGAGGGGTTATCAGCTGCAGATTTTGAGGGGAACTCTGGGAGGGGCAAATGTTTGTTAAAGTACCACAAAGCACACCACTGCAATTTTAGCTGCTCTTGTGCTGTGAGCGCTTTGCAGGTAGTGTCTCCCAGAGTATATTTGTGTGGGAATAGAGGGAGACTCTGGCATGATAGGTATGACTGCAGTGACAGAGTTTGGTTTGACACTGATCTGCTGTGTAACAGCCATAACTTCAAAGACCTAAGCAGTGCCAGCTGCCACCTTAATTAAAAAGATTACACGTGTTTTTTGCTAAAGTTACAGTATAAGGGATAAGTGAACACCAAAACTATTCCCTGTGCTACAACTATTTCTCTCCTTCTAAGTTAAAGTTTTTCCACAGATCAGGTTTTTTTTTCAGCTGTGGTTGTGCATCTGGCCCTAGTCTAGAGCCCAGGGTGACGAGTACAACACGTACACATGGGATGAATCAATCACTGTCTGAGGCTGTTCGTAGCCTTTAAGTAAAGACACTTACAGACTGGATTCACCCAAAATGGGCAGGTGGAGTAAGTTTTAGAATAGAAATAAGTGTGTGGCTCCTTGTTCAGTAAAGTTCATTATTATTTTTAGGAAATTGGTGCAAAACCATAGAAGGCATCTCTCCGGGAAAGGACAAGAGAGGAATAGGAGCATCTGTTCTGCCTGCAGGCAGGAGATGGTGAAGATCTCCGAGCGGCGGTAAGTGCTGAAAAGAAAATATGCCTCTGTCCTTCTCTCTGTGTTACAAAGAAACAGCATGGGGCACAGCAGCTGCAGCAGGAAAGGGATGGGGAGTTCTTAAAATACTTCTTGACTCTGACTGAATCTTTGGGCTGCAGAAAAGTCCTGCCTTCCTCTGCATCCCCCACCCCACAGGTGGGATGAAATCTGGGGCAGAGAAGGCCAGCGGTTGAGCCTGGCATGAAAGACCTCTTTTGGGATTGAGAATTATACTAGGTATACCAAAAATGTGCTATTCTGCCTCTTGTTCATCATTTGCAATCAGGGCAGCAGTTAGGGAACCCCCCCCCCGAGTTTCCCAAGGCAGGCCACACAAATGATAGTACAGCATGAGCCACTAAACCAGTAAGGGACCAGTGACCACAAGTCACTGCCTGGCCACTGCTCACAGACTCTTTTTTTCTGAGAATCATTCCTCAACAGGCATTGATCACAAGTATGGAGATACCAGGAATAGATGTAAGAGGCTGACAGCCATCAGCCTGAGGTATCTAGTGGCTTTCTGGGTATAACCAGCAGGAAAACCATTCCTCCCCAAACCCTGCCCTCTCTCATGCCACTTCAGGTGAAGGGCCAAACAGTTGGCCCGAGAAGCTGGAAAGCTCCTCAGTCAGCAGCTTTGAGATTTCCATGCAGTTCCCTAAGCAGAAAGGTTTAAAAAGGATTAGTCTACACGGGCTTCGTGTGTACATACACAGATACGTGCTCATACACACACAGGCCTCCTCATGTTATTAACACCGTAGGAATGTCTTGCCTACCCTGACCACGCAGGCTATCAAGGTAGGCAATAAAGCCAAAGCATGGCTATGAGTGATATGGAGTCTGTAACTCACAGTTAAGCAGATCTTGTAGTGAACAGTGACATATTTGGCAGTTCATTTCAGCACTTGTTGCCTCCCTCTATGGCCTTCCACCTATAGAATTAAGGGCATTTAACAGATTGCATAAAATTGCATATAGCTACAACTATATATTAACATCTTCATTTCACAGACAAGGATCTTGAGGCATAGTGATCACTGCTACTAACAGCAGTGAAGAACAAAAATAAAGGGTTACTATTTATGCTAGCTCTTTCCCTCCTGTATCTTTTTCTCAGCTGGATCAAAGGAATTAGTTTGGCTGGTTTCTCTTTTATTTCAGGTTTTCTTTCTGTTTCTTAATCTTCCTCAGCATGGTTTTCAAAGTTGGAAAGACTGCAGGGGAATTCTGGTTGTCAGTTTGGTTTATATTTAATATTGCTGTTGTAATGGTATCCGAATGTTTTGCTACATGAATATTTGCTTGGTTTTGCTTTCAACTTGAGCCCCATGATGCTAGTTCAGACAAAGGGTAACCCTCTCTTATGGAAAAGAAAAATCAGTTGAGAAAAGCCATGCCTTGGTAAGATGAAGGTAGAGTTGTGATGGGTATTTAGCGACTCTAACTTACATTAGAAAGAGAGGAGAGGAGAAAAAACCAAAAGTACCAAAGTTTTGCCTCTCAAAGCAAAGAGATGCTCCAGGAAACGGTGCACTTGTGGGGTACCCTTTGGAGAGGACAGAACCAGAACCAGTAATCATTTAGGCCTCAGCCTGGAGCTCCTGGGCCACCTGGTACTTGTGGCCACAGGGCTGGCAGTAGAGCACAAGCCACAGTCGGATGTTATCTACCAGTGGACCGGCTGATGGACCTGGAGAGGTGGTGAGCTGGGAAGAGGGCTCACTCCTGCAGCATGCAGTGGCTGCTTACAAGCTTAAACAAGAGAACACCCAAAAACTTGTATATCATGATCCCAAACTAAAAAGCTTGTTGAATAGGTCCCACAAAAAAAATCAGGTCTGCAGGTGTTTGCAATGAGCAATACTTTATCCTCTAGTGGCTTTGTTCCCGCTTCCAACAAAGGCAGCAAAGCAGTGTTGTTGCTGCTTGTGCCCTTGGGCCATTGAAGACTGGTGACCAGGACACAGGCAGATGAGAGTCACTCTGGCAAGGACAGGCACATCCACACCAGCTCGCCAGCCAAGTGCTAACAGGAGTGTGGATACTTATTGCTGATAAATTCATACTTGAGTGGGCTGGTCCAGCTCGTGCTGAAGCCTACACTGCTGCCTCTTCTCTGCTGCTCTACGTGTGCTGGCTTGGAGACATGCTCCCTATCCCACTTCACTCTGAATACCCACAAATGTTTGGCAGGAGGTGCTTGAGTGGGGTATGGCTCAATATGTGCATCCAAAAAATGCCTGCCCAGCTCCCGCCTCTTCACAACCCCCAGATCAAAGAGCAGGGGACTTAAACATGAAGTATGGCTGGCAGCTAGGCAATGCTTCTTGACAGATGATACCCTGCAAAAAGAAGCGTGGCTTTTTTTTTATCTCCTTTTTGTAGGGTCTTGCCCAGAGAAGCAGCAGGATGGCCCTGGTCTTGTAGTGTGTGAATTTTATGTCACAATTCTCTCATACAAGGTGGGTGGGAGAGCACTTCTCTACCACATCTCCCTCATACTGGTGAGGTTTTCTCATGTGCCCAACCAGTGTGTTTGGGAAAGAGCAGGTGTTGGAAGCCAAGTGGGTCAGGACAAGGTGATCTACCCTGTCTATTCATCTTGGGACATCAGAGCTGTGTGCTGCCACTTCCCTGGGGGGGCTTGCAGGACTCATCTCTGCAGACTTTCCCCTATCCTCTCTGACCACTGATCAAAGGTACAAAACATGTTCCATCCAGAAGCATCTCTGCAGTATGTACTAACAAGCCATTTTTCCTCCTCCCAGCCGTCCAGCTGCCTTTAGCATAGACTGTCCACAGCAGGACATATTTTACCAGGGAGGGGGAAGATTAATTTTTCTTCCAGCTGAAGCTGTCTGGAATTGCTTTAAGACCAGCAAAATGCAACTGCACAGTTTACAATGTACCCAGAGCACATGTGCCCAAACACTACCAGGGGATTTTTAACCATCAGAACTGGCTAGAACCTATATGCAATATTACATCTTGAAAGATAGGATCTCTGGAAAATCCATCCCTTTCCCTCTCCAAACACACACCTGCCCCCTCCCCTGCCCCCCCCCCCCCAGCATTGTGACCCAGAAGGAATTTTACTGACACTGGATGTGCTTCCCGTGCTCTCCTGGGTCTCCCATGGAAGCCTCCCACCCCTTACAGAGTCTGTCCACCTTACAAGAGCTTACACAAACTGTTCTTTCCCCCCATGGAGTCCACGTAAGGTAGCACACTTCATGTCACTGGTGGGAACAGCCCTAGCTGGGTGTTAGTGGTGACAGGAGGTGGTAGGAGGATTTGCTGTTTGCCTGATGTGCTGGCTCTCTGATTTAAGTTCCTTAACCCCCTCAGGCTCAGCTGTGACTCACTGCTGGTATTTGATCATATTTTCAGAGCAGGATTAATTATGCTTCATTGCTTGTTCACGTAAGGGAGCAGTATCATTTAGGTTGGAAAAGACCTTTAAGATCATCAATTGCCATTACCCAGCACTGCCAAGCCCACCACTGAATCACGTCCCTAGTGCCACATCTACATGCCTTTTAAACACCTCCAGTGTTGGTGGCACAATCACTTCCCTGGGCACTCTTTTCCAGTGTTTGACAACCCTCCGGGTGTAGAAATTTTTCCTAATATCCAATCTAAACGTCTCATGGCACAACTTGAGGCCATTTCCTCTTGACCTATGACTTGCTACCTGGAAAAAGAGACCAACACTCACTTTCAGATAGCTTTTGAGAGTGATTAGGTCCCCAGTGAGTGTCCTTTTCTCCAGGCTAAGCAACCCCAGCTCCCTCAGCCACTCCTCCTAAGGTGGAGGAGGAGGAAGGAGATGTGCCCCATAATTTAGTGACCATTCATTCTAGATGAGAAGGTTAATAGCTTGACCACTTCATATTTTAACCCTAAGCCTTTTCCCTCTCTAATTGTAAAGCATAATGGGTTTTATTTCCATACAGCAGTTCCCTGTGGGGCTTTGTCTAGATGTATAAATCAAAGCTTTCCTGCCACGTTTTGGGGCTTGGGGGCAGATTCTGCCCTCTCCCAGAGCATAAAGTGGGGTCATCCCCACAGCTTCCAGCAAAGTTACCCATTTTGTCTGCATATTGCTGGGAGTGGCCCCTGGGAACAGACAAGGCAAAGATGGTCACTCAGATAACTGGCAGGATGGTTGGGTGCCGAGTGCTTTTGCAAATGATACTGTTGATCTGGGTGATCAAGTGGTTGGGTTTTTTGATGCCATGATGTAGCAGGGCAGAGAACATCTTGGGGGCTGGGGCAGACAGGCAGAGCTGCTGGCATACATCCCTTGCTTCTCGGCAGGAAAATGAGGCTTAGACATGAGGGTGAACCAGGAAGCCTGGTTGTGGGAATCCCAAAACTCAAAAGCTATTAAGTGCAGAAGAAAGAATAAATCAGCTGGCCCTCCTCCCTGTCAATGCAGGCCTTTCTCCATTACATACCTACTTGTATTTTTATCAAGTTACAGGTTTAAAACTACTCAGGTGCCTCCACAGGAGCAACTGTTCCACCACAGGCAGGTGGTTTGCAGCAGGATCCTCATCTTGAACTCAGGGGAAAGCAGAGGTACATTGGCAGAGCTGTTTGGGGAGCTGGGAACAGAAGCCTAGAGGTTCTTCTGGGCAAGACTGTGATCCATTTATCAAATCTCTGTTCAGGAGCCTACGGCATCCCTCCTGCCTAACTTTAAGGAGCGCTAGCAGGTTTTATTGACATCCTATCAGCATGGGAACCCCTGGAGCTGAGCTGCAAATATTTGCTGAGAGGTGGTAAAAGAGAACCAGCTGAAAAAGTCAGTGGATGATGGTGCCACTTATGGCACAAGCAGGTCTTTTCTTTTTACTTCTACACTGCTGTTCAACTGGACTAGTGACCAAGAGAGGTGACCAGCCACTGTCATTGTGTGGCCTGTTTTAAATACATCACATGGCCTAAGTCCACACCTCTGAAAGCCTCTGAACAGTGGAGCTGCCATGGAGGACACAAGGGCTCTATCTGCCAGGCAGGGTTATTTTCCAGCAGACAGTTATTTCAGGAGTAAGGAGATCACTGCCAAATCCTTTGGACAGCTTTAGAACATTGGTTTTCATGGTGATTGGAGACAACACCTTGCACAAGCACCTGCAAAACCATGCCAGTATCCCAAGCCCCCTGGTCCTGCTGCCAGGTCTGTTCTAATAGCCACCAAGCTCAAGGCTGTGCTCCTGTGGAGCTTTCCCTTAAGCAGTGTCAGGAAAAGCTGAGTATCTCAAAACTCCCCAGTTACAAGCAGGACTGTTCTAGGAAAGGTTTGGAGATGACTAAACAGATTAGTCACTAGCTCTTTTTCTTTGAGTCTGGGCACCTAAAATCCCTTCAATCCATGAATCTGACAGCCATTCCCCATTTTGATCTGCCTACAGTCATTTTTCTCTGAGTGACTTGACAGGTTCTGAAAGTCTTTCATGGACCTTGTTCTGATTGAGACCTGCCTGGATTATTTATGCTAGAGGAAGCGAT
The DNA here is from genome assembly GCF_001604755.1 of Lepidothrix coronata. Lineage (NCBI taxonomy): Eukaryota > Metazoa > Chordata > Aves > Passeriformes > Pipridae > Lepidothrix > Lepidothrix coronata. The sequence continues at coordinate 8,333,839 of NW_016690190.1, forward strand.
CCTAGCTGGAATGAACCTTGCACTGGAATGAACCTTGTGTCTAAACAGTTTAAATTGTGTTTGTCCTGAGTGAATTTAATTATACATACTAAAAAAGGGAAACCGGTAAAAATTCAGTTTAACTGCTTCAAGAACCTGGAAATTAGGAACCTGGAAATAAATCAGTTTTGTTATATGTCAGGGGGACTTTTCTACAAGTAGGGCAGATCTCATACCAATGCCAATACCAGGAATGTCGACTCCCTGCCTTTGGTATTTACAGAGAAACTGGATTAAGTTGCTCCACTTCATCTAAATAATAATGTTTAGCATGTAAGTAGCATTTTACAATTTCAAAGCAATAAACATGGAGATGCCATGGTAATGAGAACTGACAAGGCACTAACATTAACTAATTAAGCCTCACAACTTCCCTGAGGTATCTAAATACGACCATTCTCATTTTATAGATGAGGAAAAAATATATAAATTGATTTACTCAAAGGCACAGAGCAATTCAGGGAAAGAGCTGGAACCACGACTCAGTTCTGCTAATGTTTGGATGGCTGCTCAGCCCTCCGTGAGGCTCTGCCTAATTTCTAGAGTCATGCATCAGTGTAACCTCATATCCCATTCTTAGTAAGACTTAGAAATAAATTACTTTTAATTTCTGCTGACTGCTATGGAAGGAGTGGGATTTGAATATCTCCCTAGCCAAATATCTCCCAGCCGGTGAGGCTGGAAATGGATGGTGGTGAGGTCACAACAAGTTAACGCCGGGGAGTTGCACTCACCACAGAAGCAGCATAGCAGGAAAAGCAACTAACAGGTGGGTGTCAAATGAAGTGTTGGGAAGGTCTGCCTTAGACTAAACCACCACGGGTTTTGCCTTTCCAGCCCCTCCACAGCTGCGGGAATTGGTATGCACACAGCCATCCCATTTTTTAATTTGGATGGGCTTAGTGGTTTACGTCAACCCTGAATCTGGCCCAGAAACCTCCGTTGGGAGCACAGCTTTGGCACCAGCGCTGAACAGGAACCGTCTTGCTCTGTGCAATAGGTACTCAGCACTTCTCGGAGCGTGTGAGATCAGCAGCTTTAGATGAGAAATCAAGCTTTCCCTCATGTCTTTAGGTCCAGGCTACAGAAGGCTGGTTACAACAAAGAAAATTTCAGCTGCACTGCCAGCTCTGCTTTGATATCTCTAATCCCCGTCTAAGAAGGTGTTGAACAGAGAACTGAATCATTATGGCTTGTAAGCAAAATGGTCTTTTAATTCCCCTCAAGAAATACAGTTTTTCTCTCCTGGAGTGACTGATGAGGAGCTCCTCTATGCATGGAGCACTGCCCTGCTGTGGAGCATCCTCTGCATTTCATCTGGGGTTGCTCTCTTTGCCTGTGAGTGCCTTACCTCCCCAACACGCTGCACCTGAGCTGAATAAGCTTAGGCTGGGGTGGTGAATCCCAATGAGCCTCTCCCTGGGTGTTCAGAGGCAGTCTACAGGAACCAGTACCAGAGCGCATGGTACACATATCAGCACCATTGCTAACCGCTGGTCTGGAAACAATTAAAGTATCTCTTTGTTTATGCCGTAGCACTGCTGCCTGTGGAATAGCTGTGGGCAGCAGAAGTAGAGACAACAGACCTGGAAAGACATAAAAGCACCGGGTTTGTGTGTCTCTTCGCTCTGCTTCCCGCCGAGGTTTCTAGGGCAGATCACTAGCTCCCCATCTTGTTTCGTAGCCATTCAAGCCAGTCCCTGTCTGACTTGTCTCTCTGCCAGATGTACAGGCCGGTGCTCAGCAGCAGCTGTGAGCATGGTTGACCACAAACAAACCCGTACGCAGTGGGCCCCTCTCAGTGCTACTCTTTGGGGAAGACTTGGAAAGATCCAGGTTCCCTGGCTTCAAATCCGTTGCCACAAATTATTGTTCGCCTGTTGATTGCTCTCTAGGGGATAAAACATCAAGTTACAACCTGTGGTTTTCAGCCCCAATGGATTAGGGGCAGAAAATCCGTTGAGATCTAAGGCTTAGATCTGTTGGTTTGATATGTAGTTCAGTAAAGCACACAGGAGAGGAGCCATGATGGAGGGTGCTTTGCCACATCAGTGCCAGCCAAATTCCCAGTAGGTAGATGCTTTGTGACTAAGAGAGTGAATGCAAGCTAAAAAGGCACGATGCTGCTGATTTTCTGCCTAAACCAATGGTGATGTGTGTAACTGCTGTTATGCTTCACGGAAAGCGTGGCTACACTTCAATAATGTGAAATCGCTTCTGCTTTCCAATGGTTTGCTCAGCTGCAAATAGTGTTGTGAAGTAAATATCTGGGTTGTTACAAAGAGCATCAGTCAGTTTTTCAGATGCTAGGCCAGGTTCTTGGGAGTGACTGCTTTCACATTATCTTGTACGTTGAGCAAATTAAATGTGTGCATCCAGGAGACAAAACAAATACTGCGTGGCACTTTTGCAATTGCACCCTCCAAGGCATAGCAGCTGGGTCTGCGTATGAAGAGCTGGAGAATATATTCTGACCAAGCAACAGGCTCTTCAGCAGATGAGCCTCAAGCAGGCTGCAGAAATCATGAAAAACCTTTTGCTAACTCAAAGCTAAAGTCTTCATGTCTTAGCTAAATCTGAAGCCCTGCTTGCGTTAGCTAAAGTTTAAATGTAGCTGTACTGACACCGTACATCCAGCTTCAGCAACAGACCTGTGCAAGCTGGTTCATTGCATCACAGTGGCAAAAAAAAAATAAGTGGGAATGCCAGTTTTCTCTTGTTCTCCTTCAGTTTCCAATTCCTGCCTCCCACGCTTTCTCGCACTGCCCAGGCAGACCCTGTGCTCTCTCGTGTCCCCAGTTAGCAGCTGCCTGCGCACTCCATTCGTTTTCTGCCTTAACAATTGGCTCTCCTTTTCATTGACTCCCTCATCTTTCCTCTTGATAACTTAAATTTTCACCTTGTTGGGCTGCTTAGATCCCATATTTTCTACCTTCCTCATCTCACCTTCTTATTCAACCCTGCATCATCCCACTCACCAGCAGAGCCTCCTGTTTGACCTTGCCTTCACTGGGCATTTCAGCATTTCTGCATTCAGCTTCTTCCTCCATGACTTTACTCTCTCTCTCAGCTGCTCACAGCTCGTTCTCTCTACTCCTCACAGCATTCCCGCTCCTTCTACTCCACAAGTGTTTGTCACTACAAACTCTTCCTTACTCCCTGATAATTAGAAAGGAGATGTATTTACTTCCCACCTCTCACAGTATTTACCAGTTTCTCTCATCCCCTGCTTCCCTTGTGTCTCTCTCATCCTACACAGCCTCTTGACTACACCAATGTCCTCTATTTCAGATGTATTTTGTTGTCCTTCAACCACTCCTATTGGCTTTCATGCCTCTTATTTCAGCCCCCTGTGTGCCACTGCTTTCCCTACCAGTAAAATCATAACTAGTGGCACAAAATAAAGAATTGTCAAAATGCAACATGGCTTTCTTCTCTCGACTCTCCTGGTTTAGTTACAGGAAGCAAAGTTTCTCACCTGCTGCCACACCTCTTCTGTGATCCCTCTGGCTGCCTCCACGACCCCAGTCTCACCACTACCCAGAAAAATCTGTGCCCCCATTTTCACTGTATGTGCCTCAGTTTCCTTGATTTGTTGTCTGAGTCGGAAAAGCAGATCAAGGGATTAAAGCCAGACACCCAACACCAACTACTTGACTCCAATCTTTGCTCTGTTCAGGAAGGCTTTTCAACTGTGATATGTAAACTACAGCATCTTTTTTCTCAGGAGGCCTTCAACAGGGAACAAGGAACTTGAAGATGGATCAAAATATGAAGAGTCCTAGAAGGTAGAAGTGGCCTGGGGTGAAAGTAGGAGGCTAAATCACACCTGTCTTCTACTTCATAACTCAGAAAGCAGAAAGAAGCAAAGGCAGTGAGGTTTGTTGGTGCTACATTATTGAGGGAGGTCAACACAAAAAGGGGAGCAATAAAATTCAGACATGCTACAGCAGGGAGATGAAGCAATTCACATAGAGAAATGCAAAGGTTCTGTTTTGAAGAAGGTTGGGTTTAAGCTATTCTTAAATCATTTTCCCTGAATTAGGGAAACTTGAACCTCCCAAAGCTCCATCCTCCTGAGAATGTGCTGCCAGTGAGAACAGAATCTGAGGTTTATTCAAAAGCACTTCTGCAAGTGCTTTTGAGTCCTTATGAGGGAAGATTGAAGATCTCCTGTACCTAGTTTACAGAAACCTAGTCAGTCAGACTTTAGCTTAAAGCCATGATGTGGAAACATGAGGAAGCTAAGAAATTTTTAAAGATCCTTATTAATGATAATATCAATTCAGCTGGTGAGAAACTGAGGAACTGACCTGTACCTGTCAATAATCCATCCTCTTTCAGACATGGCTACAAGAGATCTACCTGTCATTAACCTAATATTACATTTAAGCTTTAAATCAGGCACAGGTGGCAGGTCTCTCTGGAGAAAGTGGAAAGCATTCCTCCCTTCCTTCTGTTCCTAGATGAAATGATTTGTCATACAGGAGTGGAGACATGCAGTCCCTACATCTCTACAACCTTTTTATTTTCATCTGGCATTTCGAATTTGGCTTTTTTTTTTTTCTCAAGAAAATGAGCTCAGAAACCCAGAGATTACCCGAAACAACAAAAACAAGAGGCTTTGATTTGGTCCATCAGAACAATCAGAGTTCTTTCTCAGTGTGACTCTACATGGTAGAAGGACTCAATCCTCAGCCAGTTTGGGAAGAAAGGAAGAGAAAAAGTGCAGAAAGTAAGGGAGGAGTGTAAGTATGGAGGGCAGTGAGCAGCCAGGTTTGGTAATTGAACTGAAAAATCAGTGGTAAGGGAAGTATTACCAACAGCCTAGAAAAAAAAAAAGATGATCCATCCAAAAAAGATGAAGAATATAGTATACTGGGAAAGGACACTGGTCAGAGCAGGCTTTGGTTTTGTTAGTTATGAACAGGAAACTCATAACCAAAGGTAGCTTGGAAGGAAAGAAGCACATGGATCAAAGAAGAGGAAATACCATATTGTATTCACCAAGTCTTTGCCTACTGTTGAACAGCAGCAGGAGAGCAGAGATTTCTGTGCTGGAGTAATAAATCTAAAGAAGTGATTTAAGAGCAGTGTAAGAATCTAGAGCGAAGTGAAGCAACCTTAAGCGATTGTGGGCAGCTCTCAGCATCCTTGCATAAAAAGAACAATATAAAACACACTCCAACAGAAATAATGGGGACGATAGAGGGAGCCAAATTAATTTAAAAAAAAAGTTAGGCAAAATTGGTACCATAGCTCCTCTGACAAAAAGAGAGGTTAGGAGTCTTCATTAAAGTCCACAAAATTCTTAGTGGGATAGAGAGTGGGAATACTACAAAGCTATTTGACCTGGTGTCAAGAACAAGCAAAGATGCATCAGTAAGATAAGCCACAGCTGGACATTACAGGAATTCAGGGAGGAATGTCAGCATAGAGCAAGACAGAAATGCAACATAAACTCCCCTTACATGGCCAGGGGACAAAAAGTTTGCTCCATGGAAAAACTGGGCATTAGGTAATACTGTAAAGTTCTGTAACTGCCCCAAAAGAAGCTGTGTCTGAGGACTTGTCACCCTGAGATTTCTCAGGCAGAACTGTTGGTGTTTTATAGTGATCCTGTATGTTGACAAAGTGCTGTGAGTTAGCCTGCCCTCTCCTCTCGGCAGTCACCCTGCTGGAGCTGGTTCAATCCAGTGCCACAAGACACAATACACAAGAGATCAGATACTGCCTTGCTCAAGATCAAGTCTTGCAGTCATTGTGCCTTGAAACACAGGGTTTTGGTATAACATATTGGTCTTCTGCAAGCAATAATTTAACTAAGTCAAAAGGTTTTGGGGAAAACAGAAGCGAAGACTATGCTTAGAAAAATAGTGAACATTTTAGCAAAAACCTTGGTGGGGAAGGCCTAGGAAATCCGTGCTGTGTGTGTGAAATCTACAGCAAAGGAAAGCAAAGTCTGTGTGTGAAGAATGATACAGGGGGCCCGATGCTACCTCCTATATCTTATCCTTTTTGCTACTCCATTTCTCAAGCGACCCTCACAGCCCTCTGTAGAGCACAGCAGTTGCCATACCAGATCAGCCCACTGGCCCTCCTAATCCAGCCTTCTCACTTCAACAGTTGCTACTCTCTGGTACTTCAAAGAAAGGTGCAAGAAACCCCGTAGTGGACAATTATAGAATAACCTGCCCACAAGGGAAGTTTCTCCCTAATCCCCCACCATCAGTTCATGTTTATGTTGTGCCTTGAAGCCTGACAGTTTATATCCCTTCTAAAATTTATTTATATCCTGTCTAATGTGACCATGAATGTTCTTGGTATCCATATAAATGTCTAATCCTTTTCTGAATCCTGCTAATCTCCTGGCCTCAATGAAACCTCATGGTAACAAATGCCATGTGTTAATTACACACGGTACAAACATTTCCTTGCACCATTTTAAATTTGCTTCCTTCCAATTTCACCGGGTATCCCTTGATCCCGCAAAATTAAAAAGGGCAATGAAATTAGAGCTTGCTCATTCTTACCGAGCCACACTGCTGTCTCTTGACTTGTTTCTTCTCTAAACTAGCTGTTCCTGCCCTCAGCCAGTTTTCCCTGGTCGGGCTGTTAGGCTGTGGCCGATGGCACAGCGCAACAAGACGGCTGCACATTCACAAAAGCAGCAGCCCTGCGCCCTTGGCTGGCTGGAGATGGCACTGGAAACGGCGTGGAAGTGTAAGGTGTGAAGGGGAGAGGCTAAAAATGAGAATGTTAACTAAATGAATGAAAGGGAAGTGCTAAAAAAAGTCTGAATGGTATAAAAATTATGAGGGAGGGAGGGAGGTCCTAAACTGTGTTCAAACACCAGTTTTACAGTGGTTTCACTAGAGGTAGGACCCTAAGCTGAGGCAGCTGTGTACAATGATCCTTTTTATCTGTTTTGAACTGGACTGTGGCAGCAGACTGTGAGACTGTGAGGTGACACAGCGAGAGGCTGCAAAGTCAGCGCGGCTCGGTGTGTTCGCTGAAGCTCCGTGAGGGACGTACCACACGAAGGTAATTAATATGTATCTGCTGCTGAATACGTTTCCATAATACAGTTCAAAACAGGGCAGCGCAGCTCCCTCCAGTTCGGGGCCAGGACAAGCGGCGGCCCTGGGCGCAGGGCTGAGGCACCGAAGCGCCTCAGGGCGGGGGCGCGTGTCCGGCACCCGCGTGGCGGCCGCGTGCGGAGCGCGAGAAGCGCCGCCTGGGCGGCAGAAGAACGTGAGAGCAGAAACCCCGCTTTGCTGCAGCAGGACCCAGTCCCAGCAGCTCCGCGGCATTCCTGGCGACCGGCCAAGGGATCGGGATCGGGACCGGGACCAGAAACCGAAGAGCCGCCGCGCGCGGTACCACAGCGGCCGACAGCCCCGCCTACCCCGTGCTGGCCCCGCCCCCAGTGGGCGTGGTCGGCCGGGAGCCGGGGGCCTGTTGTTGTGGTGAACTCGGGGCCCCGCCCCCTCCTCGTGCAGGGCCGCGCACCGCCCCGCGCGCACCGCCCTCGCGCCTTTTGTCCCCTCCCCGCGCCCCGCCCCGCAGGGCCCGCCGCGCCCCGCCCACCGGCCCAGCCCGTCTCCCCATTGGCCCTTCCGCCCACAGCCACGCCCATCCCGCGCGCGGGATCCCGCCCCTCCCCTCGCGCCCCCCGGCCCCCCCGCGCCCATCTGTTCCCGGCGGCTCCTCCGCGGGGCGCGGGGAGCATGAGGAGCAGCGGGATGATGATGATGGGCCCGCGCGGCCGTGGCGGCTGCCCGCGATAGGGGAGGGCAGCGGCAGCGGCGGCAGCGGCGGCAGCAGCAGCAGCGCCCCCGCCGGCCCTGAGCCGCCCCGTGCGCGGGCGGCAGCGAGGGGGCAGCGCGGGGCCGCCGGGGGGCGGCCGCTGAGCGGCGTGTGGCGCCGGGGGGCGGGCGGAGCCGCAGCGCCGAGCGGCGGCACCAGCACACGCAGCCGCCCGCGGAGTGAGGGGAGGCAGCGACCGAGCGGGCTGGACGGCGGCCGCGGGAGATGTGCCCGGAGGAGGACGGCGGCTGTGGCGGCGGCGGCGGCGGCGGCGGCACCTTAGCCGGCACCGGCGGCCCCGAGGCGGCGGCGGTGGCGCTGGACGAGCTCCGCTCCTGGTGGGAAGTCCCGGCCATCGCGCACTTTTGCTCGCTCTTCCGCACCGCCTTCCGCCTGCCCGACTTCGAGATCGAGGTGAGAGCCCCCCGCGGGCGCCGCTCCCCGTCCCGCCGTGTCCGCGCCCCCGCCGCCCGGCGGGTCCCGCACGCCGCTCCCCGGTCCCGGCCGTGGGGCGGGGGAGCGCTCCCGTGGCCCCGGCGAGCCGCTGGGTCCCGGCGCGGTGCAGCGCGGGGGTCTCCGCTCCGCTCACGGTGGACCCGGCAACTTCCCCGTCGCTCCCGGGAGCGCCCGCAAACTTTCGACGCGGCCGTCCCGGGGCAGGAGCCCTCCGGGTCCGGGGGCTGCGGGGCGCACGGCGGGGGCGGCCGCGGGCGGAGCGGGGCCGGGCCGCATTGTTCGGCCGGGCCGGTGTCCGCACACAAAGGTGGCGGGGGGACGGAGCCGGCCACGGGTCCCCCGTGCCCAAAATGGTGGCGGCGAGGGGCGGGCCCGGCCCGGTGACCCCCCACCTCTCCCGGGGGTACCGGCGGCTGTTGTTGGGGGGATTCCCCAGCTCCGCTCCGCCCGTGCACGAGTCGGCCCCTTTTGTTGGAGGGAAGGGGGGGGTGTCGCTCCCCACCTGGCCGGTGCCGGCGCGGGGTGGGGGGCGCGGAGGGTCGCGCCGAGCCTTTCTCCCGCATCCCGGCGAGGCCGGAGGGCTCCGCGGGGCTCCGCTCATTGTGCGGCTCCGCGGAGCCTCCGGGGAAGCGGCGGTGCCTTCACCACCGCCCCTGTCCCCCACGGAGGGAACGCGCTCGGCTTTCGTACCCTTCTCACCCGTTTTCCTCTGTAACTTTCCTGTGTGGGTCGGGGGTTTTTTTTATTATTTGTTTATTTTATTTTGATTCTTATTTTCGTATGCGCGCAGTTAGCGTCCCGTAAATATTTTGTGCGCTGGCCACAAATGTTACAAGCAAAGTGTGTCCTGGTAGGAAATCTTTTGTGCTTGCTGTGAAAAGCTATTCTTGCCAGCGCGTTGGCAATAAACCGGGTGAATAACGTGGTGGCGTGTGTTTTTTAAAGACAGTAATTGCCCCGTGAATGCAAATTCCAAAGATGCTTAAAAGTTCTATGGGATGCGCGAAGCACTAAAGAGCAAAACTCCTCGAGCAGGATGTGAATTTCTGAAGAGGGGGAATCCCTTATGCGGTACGAAATCTTGAAAGGGGATAAGGTCTCTCAATGATGCAACTTCTTGCGAAAGGGAACTCCCCTCCCCCTCCTATTGATGCCAAACCATTAAAAGGGGAGGCTCTCCGGGCCCAGCGCGCAAAGTCTTGAAGGAACCTGAATTTACAATGATAAAAGGGCCAAGGCACTAGCCTTTCACCTTTGGAGGCAATTAGCATCTGGCTTGCTTCACAAATGAAGTAAATGTGGGCTCCCCTTTGGTTCCCGGAGCACGCTTAGGCTGGGGGAGTTAACATCATCACTCGGAACAAATTAACTTGCTTTTTTTGGGGGGATGCCCGGGAGGAGGAGGAGGAGGAGGAGGAGTGCGAGCGGGTTGGTGCTGGGGGTGTTGCAGAGCAGAAGCAGCACACCGAAAACGTCGCCAAAAAACTCCTTGCGCGTGGATGGCCTGCAGCGCTTGGCAGAAACGGGTTTTAAAGAATGGCGTTTGTCCGAGGGACGGTGGAAATTGCGGTTAAAATCGGGATGCTGCGAGAGGACGGATGCGGCTGTCAGAACTCTGCATCTTCAGGCACGTGGAGTAAATCCCCTTCCCCGGCACAGTGTGAGCAGCCAGCACAAGCAGTTTCAAAAGTTGCTGTTCCTTGAAGCTCACCATCTTGTTACGTCTTGCCTGGTGTAGTTGTTCCAGTCTCATCACTGGTTTCAGGGCTATCTGGGAACGGATTTGCACAAAGAGCTTGCTCAGACAGTTCACAGTGTGAAGCCAGTGGCCAACGGTGGAACTTAGACTTTTTTCTAAGAGTGCTGCTCTGATATTTTTATTTGGCTGCATAAAGAAGGCTTCTCCCACGGTTTTGGACTTAATATTCCAGTGCCCCTTCTGGCTGTCTCACTGTTCCATCTGAGGTGTGCTTTGAGTTTCAGGGGTGTCTGAATAAAATGAAGGTGGCTGTTTTTCTAGGGGCTTGGGGAGACTCGAGGCACATATTCAGGGGAAATAAAACACTAGCCAGCCATCAGAAATTGAAACTGCGCTCATCTGCAAATGATATTTTCTTGCTGTAGCTTTGGTTATTGTGGGGAGGTGTGCTTGTGGCTGAACACCAGCAGTTTGAGTAAGTGAGTGCCTCTTCCCTCAAAAGTTACTGCCCCTCGTGGGTAACCCAGGAGTGACTGCCTCAGTCCATTGGGATGCAGAATAAATCAGGTGCTCTGAGTGAATCTGTGTACGTGGAAGGAGAAATGGAGATCTTGGGCTCAGAGGGTTTCAGCTGGAGGATGGTTATGCTCAAAGTCCTCAAGCTTCACAGCTGAAGTTTGGCCAACTCTGCCCAGTATCTCTGAGGGATGGCCTCACTCTGGATGCAGCTGGCTCTTCTTGGAGGACATTCTCTTCTTCCTAGGAGGTCTCAGCTCCTCTGAACTTAAATCCTGGTTGGTGGCTTTTTTTTCCATTTTTCTGATACCGGTGCATCTCCAGTGGGGAGTTTGGTGCTAAATTCTTACAACATCATTATAAAAAGCAAAAGTTTTAAACAAGCCTTAATTCTGATTAAAACAAATATCCTCTGATCTCACCCTCCCTCTGATTTCAGCAGGCAGGTGAGGTTAAGGTTACCCTGCTACAGTCTCTGCAGTCCCCAAACCAGAAAGAAACTGATCTTCCGATATGTTTGTGTTCTAATATGGTGTTCCGTTGTTTTGGGTTGGTTTGTTTGTTTTTTAAAGGTGTAGCTATTTTTTTTCTCCTTTCCCCACCCCCCTCTTTTCTTTTCTTCTGGTGGGTCTGTCCATAGCTAGCTGGAAGGCTCTGTAATGATAGGCCATCTGGACCCATCCCTCCCATGCTGAGCAGATTTGCTGATGGTATTTGAGAAGTTTGAGGTCTTTGGTAGTACAGGGAGGCAGCATGGAGCTCTTTTTCTTTTTTCCCCCCTCCCTTTCCAAATTCAAACCCTTCACCCTCTACTTATTGGCGCAGAAGAAAGTGAAGCTTCCAGATGCAGGGCTGCCGTCCACAGCTGGATGGCAGAAACCTGGGAAGCAGATGTTTTGTTTTTTCTTTTTGCTGGACCAGTGCGTAGCCACAGACTACAGGGAAGGGGTGTCCAAAAAGAAAGCAGCGCATCCATCAGGCCGGACCCTGGGCATTGTTCGGGAGGGGGTGGGCACAGCTGGCCCTCATGCTGGCTCTGGCAGATGCAGGCAGGCGCAGGGCTCCTCTTTTCAAATTTCTGCTGCAGCATCACCCGGCGATGGGCTCAGGAGGGGTTCAGCTACCGCCAGCAGGTCAAAAGTTCAGTGGGACAGGAGCGGGTGCTTCGGGACGTGTTCGGCTTCATGCCGTGTTTTTACATGGATGTGAGGATGCCAGAGAGCACTTCTGCCTTCTGGGGTGAGATTTTTTTTTTTTCCCCTCCTCCCCTTTTAAATGGCTGCCTTGTCAGCCATCTGCCGTACAGAACTTTCATGCCACTTCAGAAGTGGGGTTTTAGTTGTGTTGGCTTGGTTGCTGCGGTGCATTTCTTGGTGGTTTGTAAAATCACATAATAACAAAATGGGTAAGGTTGCAAGGGACCACAGCAGGTCATCTGATCCAACCTCCCTGCATCAAAAAAATTCTGTATCAAATGCATTTGTCCTTATCTGCTCTAACAGCACTCCAGTGGGAGAAGGTGAGGCTGTGTGGGTTATGTCATTTTTTTTCAGTAGTCATTGCCTTGATGGACAGAAAGGACGCTTTCCACAGTCAAGTTAGTGCAGGCGATGATAGGGAATGATTTGTTTCCCTCTTCAAGACCGGACTCTAATATGGGACACCTCTCTTGACAAAGTGTCTCCTGGCCACGTGCCCTCCCCTCTGCAACTGAAATATCCTCCCGACAGCTGTAGGGATTGTTTGTATCAAAAATATTAGGAGAATATTTAACGTTTTCAACTGTATTTCAGCACAACTTGAAAACACTGGACAGGAGCCAGTGTGGTGTGGCCACCCAGCTCTTTGGCATGTGCTCTCGGGAACTGTGGACTCAAACATTTAGCAACTTCTGTCTGGGTAGGTCGAGGGGAGGTGACTTTCCTGAACGTGCTTGAAAATAGTCAAAACATTGTTGTTAACTTAGTTTATTTGGAAAAGGGGGAAAAGCCACATTACACAGGGAAAACATAAATCTTTTCCTGTGGTTTTTAAAAGCGCCTTTGGGCAAATTGCCTCTGCTGTTAACTTCACTATGGCTTTAAGATGCTTTTCCTTGCCTCTTGCCCCTTCCTGGCACTTTGGGCTCTGGCTCTGCATTTAGGTACATTCCTCCCACCCACAGGCAGGGCACTGCTGCTCTTGCCCACCTTTTTCCTCCTGTAGTGTGGTATCTGCCATGTCGGTTCTTGAACAGGCTCTTTCTGTCAGGAATATTATGTGGCTGTTAGAAACTGCTCCCTCGGGTCCCCCAGGAGGAGGAAGAGTTCGGAGAGAGAGAGAGAGAGAGCCAGGAGGAGGAAGAGTTCGGAGAGAGAGAGAGAGAGAGGTGGAGAAGGAGAGAGCAAAGAACAGGGTTGCTTCTATCTGTGCAAACCAGATGCAGCTTTAAAAGAAAAAGAAATCGGTGTGTTAAACAAGAGTGTTAGAATTTTAATACTTTGAAAAAATGTTTCCTAGTGAGGACAGGATGGCCAAATATGCTTTGACCTCCACTGTCCCGTCATGTTAGGTCCTGCCGAAAATTCTTAGTGGATCCCCTTGCTCTGCCCTTCGGGTGTGCCCCATGTGATCCGTGACACCAAAATGGCACAACCTTCCTGTTCTGTCAGTGGTTTGTATGGGGTTAATTGCACAGACAGTGTGGTACAGTACCCATGTGTAATGTCTATTGGTGCCTCATCCTGTTCTGTGATAGTTGAGATGGTCAGGTAGTTTCTTATCAGAGGAATTTAGAATCTAATTAAGATCAATGCCACAAGTAGGTGGTGCAAGCTGATGAAAATGTTGGTGAATTCATGTAGGTCGGCTCTGCTCCTGTGGGGTAATTCTGAGTTGTTTAAATGGTTTTTCAGTAGAATAGTTCAGGCATTGGGATGTCCAACCCTCTTGCCATTTTCCTGTTAACGGTAGTCAACATTAAAATGGAAGGGAGTGGATAGTGACTGTCTTGAAACAACAGTGAACAATAGATCTGCTCGCTAAAACTTCACTCTCACATGATGCACCTTGCTTTAGGAAAAACAAATTGAGGAAAGGTACAGTAATTGGCAATGCAGGGAGAGGTGCTTTACAGAGAGTAGGCAGGGTTGGAAAAAATTAATGGAATTCAAACATACTGAAAAAAAGTGTTGGTCCCGTTGTGTGGAGAGACCTGTTTATGGACTGCTGTGTGAATCTGGGTTTTATACCACAGTCACTCTGTAATGGCTCTGCTTCCCCTGGGCAGCATCAGCTTCATCAGAGTAGAGGCTGTGAGCTGGGTGTTTGTTGTTTGAAAATCAAGCTTAAAAAACAATGAAATCAGGGGAGTTAACACTGTTTTTATTGTTCTTTCTACCTGTCCCATCCACTGTTTGTTTTAGTTGCTTCGGTGCCCCATCCCGCTCTCCATGTCTGTTCCAGCACCAGTTCTTACTTGCCTGGTCTTCACTTTTGCTGCCTTAGTTATTCTGTTCATAATAGAATCATTAACACTCTACATGTCAGTATTGGACTCTAGAGTTCATTGAGATTAATGGAGGGGTGAGGCAGAGGGATACTTCTCAGAGCTGTTGTTTCAAGTGGTCTGCAAATTGGGAAGCATTGTATCAGTTTCCATTTCAAATGCAAGTCACATCTTTCCCAACTGTAGATCTTAAACTTTTAAACAAGTGTTTACATTTTACATAATGATACTCTAGTGTAATTGGATGCAAAGGGGGGAAAAAAAAGGAATAGGTAGTTCAGGAGGCTGATATACGAGTTAAAACGTTATCTTAAGCCTATGAAAAGAAACAAGGAGTGACTGCACGAAGCCGAGGGGTGTCTGAACAATGGATAAGGAAGGTTATTTTGACAGCAACATTTTGAATGGATCTGAGTTAGGTGACGGGGGAGTTGGGGTAAGACTGTAGCAGTCGAAGGCAGAAGAGAAAGAGGAATACGATAAGAATTTCAGGGATTTGGATGGAGCACATGGGGGTTGATGTTACAGATTTTGTGATGTTAGTATAAGCAATTCTTCTGCTAGCACAGCTGACACTGAAATTCATGCCTGGTGTTAACTGAAATGTTTGTGCACCCACAAGTTTAACCGTTTAATCTGAATATATTTAGAAACCGATTTAAGATAATCATGTGCAAGTCTTTCCCCACTAGGAAAAAAATAATGTTTTGTGTAGGAGCTTAAATATGACTTCTCAGTTTGCTTTGTTTAAGAAGACCCGAGACCGCAAACCTGTGCCAATTCAATCAGATGATTTAAACTTCTGCATAGCGCATCTTAATTAGGACTCAGGAGTTTGTTACTTTAGGAATTTGCTGTAACTGAACTAGCTAGAAGTAACACCTTTTAAAGTGTTGCAGCTTTATGTGTAGACCTGCTTAACTGCGGTCTTTCTCTCTCCCGCATAATGCCGGCAGAGCTGTGCCATTCTGCCCCTGGCATCTGTTAAGTGCCTGCATGAAGGGTGAAGAATTAACTTTTGTAATGGCAATCGATGCTTTCATAGACTTCTTTCAGGCAAAAATCTCCTCAAGAAAAGGGCTATAGGTAGAAATGACAACAGCCAAAGAGTTAAAATTCCCGGATTAAAAGTTTATCATGTAAACCTTATCGTAGGTAGGTATGATATTTTTTTTTTTTTAATTTTTTCCCCCCTCCTCGTTACCAGAAGCAACAGCATCTGCTGTGGTGGTGGGAACAATGCAGCCTAGTGATTCCTCCTTCCTTACAGTAGAGAATCCTGTTAAACACACAAGGCTGTGCCTCAGAGTGTATCCTTTCAGCAGGCTTGTTCCTTTTAATGGGTGCCCATTCCTGGGGTCTCCATTGTTTCACCAACAATAGCACTAGGGGCAGCTGATTTGGTTGACAGAAAATGCGTTAATTTAACAGATCTATTCCCTTTAGCCGGTCTCCTTCCTATTGTGCCCCAGTTCTCCCCCAGTTCCTGGGGAGGAGGGCCTCGAGAGCAGGGTCTGTTAGGTGGAAGGCTCCTGCAATTAGGAGGGGTTTGCAGCCTTTTGTGTGAGGAACAGAAAACAGCTGATGGGGAAAAGCGGTGCTAGTGCAGTTCGCTTACTGCCAGAACACTCATTTTTCTGCTTTTTGGGGGGGCTTTATAGACTGCCTTTACAAGAGGTGGGGGAATAACTCGACACTGTGTGCTGATGGCAGTCAAGGTCTTTGCTCAGAGGTGGTCTTGCAGCCCAATGTAGCAACTCCTTTCAGAGCTGGCTCAACTTCCTGACCAACTCTTTATATCCTCTAAATGCTTAGCTAAAACACGAGCTTTCCACTAAAAAAGTAAAGCTGCTGGTCTTATCCAGGGTAGGACTGCTGAGGGCTGGCTGGAGAAGGCAATATGTAAAGTTTATACCAAATTATTTGAAACATGAGGGGCATAATGGTCCTCAGGGACCCCTGCCCCGGGCCAGGCCACCAGTTTTGGGACTGGTCTGATTTAAACAGTGCAAGCTCTTCACCCTAGATGCACTTACACTGGTTCAGCTCCTCCCTATATTAATATACCTTGATTCAGCAGTGGAGGGGGTTGTCTTTGTTGATTTTTTACATCAGTGTGGTCAATCTGGCATGTTCAGCCTGGTGGGAAGGAGGGCACATGCGCTGCTGAGGGGGCTGTGAAACCCAAAGCTTTGCTCTTGGGGGCTGCCGGCTGCCAGAAGCATCTTGGCTGCCAGAAAGAATATCTCGCTCCCTTTCAAGCCCTCGCCTCAGCCACGCTTCTGACTCTGTGGTTTGCCCCTTCCCTGGCACCATCCCAGCTGCTCCCTGGGTCCTGGCTGGGCTTTTGCGGGGGTTGTAGTTCCATGGTGGGAGCGGGACCTCCTGCTCTTGATGGCTGCAAAGCTGCCAGGTCAATCCGCTGTGGCTCTTGAAACTCTAGCCTTAGTTTAGTTCTGGTTGCTGGGGCTGGTGATGTAAAAGGAGCTCTGGAGGGTCTTTTTCCTCCTCGTTGGTAAAGCCATTAATTCTCTGGCTCTTTCTTTCCAGCTAAGCCTGATGTAAAGGGGCTGGAGCTTTGTACGGCCGAAGGGTTGGAAGGCAGAGCTAGTATTCTCCTTTCTGGTGAGCCCAGTATGTAGGGAGTTGTGTGGCAGCAAAAATACTTATATATCCATAACACAAGGCAAAGAGGGTTGTGGTTGGAGGCTTTTTTTTTTCCTTACTTGGGTTTTTTTGTTTGTTTTAGGAGGTAAAGGGTGAGAGTTCACTTAAAGAGCTTGACTCTTAATAGAGCTTGTCATTGTTGCTAATATAAAACAAATGATGAGCATGGGAGAGGAGTCAAAGGCTCCCTCTTCTGGTGTGCTGGGAAGGTTTAAATGCTGAAAAATAAGCAAGGAAAAAGACCCCTTCTGTGCTTTCCTGTGTTATTTTGAGACCTCACTTAGGCCTAACCCTTATTGGCCCACCACATAAGTTTCTTCATGTCCCCTGAATAAGTAGCATTAAGGAGTCTCTATAACAGTGAAATGCATTTTCAAATGCAAACTACAAATGTACTTGCAAGTAGAAGTGGTTTCAGAAGGGTCCCCAACCTGAACATGGAAGATAGCAGCCCTGCCCATCCTCGCATCTGGCATTTCTCAGTGCTTCTCTTTGCTTCTCCTCTTTTCTGCATCCTCCCCTCAAAGATTATGTGGTGTCCATGCAGCTTCCAGGCCACATGTGTGCACTGGCGTGTAAACATGTTTGGGATGATTGCAGGGGCCAAGTATGCTGAGCACTCTCTCTAAGAAAGCGTGTCCAAGGCTCCAGCACTCTTGTTGCTTTCGGTTGAGTCAGTCCAGAATTCAAAACTTATTAATGGTTGGTTGACAGAGAAATGCGCACAAGGAGTTCGTTGGGATTTTTAGGTGGATTTTCTAAAAATCATTTTATGAAGTGCTGTACCTCTGAAATCAATAGGATTTCAGGGCATTAGAGAAGGGACTTTTTTTTTTCTTTCATGTTATCTTATTTTTCACTGGACAGTTTTACATCACGTGGCCATTTTCCCTGTGTTGTTAGTGTGGACTCATGAGCAGTGTCTGGTGGAAACCGAGGACATCAATTCTCGAGGCTCCTTCCCGTGGCAGCTCCTGCCACCGTCACGGATGGCAGTAAAACTGCTCACCCGGATTAAAAACCGCAACACTTTTTTTCTTCCAAGTGAGCTATGTCTAACCAGGAGCAGTTCCCCCAGCCAGCTCCCTCCACAGCCCCACAAAAGGGTTGTGCCGGCATGACTGAAGCAATGGCACAGGAATGGAAACAGGCAGCGGGGAGGGGAAGGGCTTTTTATAGCTGACACTTCTGGTGAAAGAAGCGCTTATCGCTGTGCAGCCCTGGGTAGCAGGTGGAGTGAGCCTGCACAGGTAACAAGAGGTCATGCAGCCATGAGGGCACCTGGGGAAGAACGCTTATCAGCTTCTCTAAAAGGGTTTTGGGCTGTATCAAGCCTTGCTATATTTCTTTTTTCTTTTTTCTTTTTTTAAAGTTAACATTCTAGTTAGAAAAAGTTTAAACTGAAGTTGGATGGTGAGCCTGTAAATTGTTCCTTTCAAAGTCAGTCCTGAACATGCAGTTGAAATCATGTTGAAACTTCACTGTAGCCAAAAGTCTTGCACAAAAGCAAAATAGCACAAAACTCTTCCTTAGAAATTCAGGCTTTTCTTCAAAAGCAAAACAAACCAAAAAGCATCTCCTCCAGAAAGGTTTCCCTGAGGCTCTGGTCACCCAGCAATGCAGATATCTATCCATCAGGGTTTGTTTGCCTGTGCTGAAGAGGCTGGAGCAGCTTGCCTTGTCGGACAGGGCAGCCATGTAGAATAAACAGGGAATAGCAGTCTCGGTTTCCTTTCTTTCAGCCCGATACAAGGTGCCGAGGCACTGAAGACTATTTTGCCCTTAAGATAATTGTGTGTTGGAGAGGATCAAAGGGCTTGAGGGGGTTTTTTTGGTTGAAAAGGGATTTTCTCCATGGACAGCTGCAGTAGTGCATTAGTAGTGCAATGGATTATCTTTCCATGATCTGTAGGATCTCAACCAGCTATCGAGGGGCCCCACTGAAGGCTGCTGCTTGGGGGAGGCAGAGTGAAAGTCTCCTGTAACAGGGAGACCTGTAATGCCTGGGAGCTCGGACCACTTGACTCCCCCTGCCCCAGCAGGGTGGGTGGTGCTGGATATTCTTAGACTGCAGATAGAGCTGGGAGCATGGGGAAAGGGAGCCCAGCTCTGGGTTATGACTAACTGCAGCTGATGCCCTGCATCCACCCTGCTCTTCGATGGAAGTGCTTATTAAGGAATGTGAGAAGCGAGCTGATTCCAGCTGCTGTGGCATCCCGTAAAGGGCAGTGTGTAATTTGGGAGGGTGTTGCGAGTCCCTTCGTGGAACAAACTACTCTCTGTAGTAAACATTTGACCTACCCAATGCCCAGACTTTCTCATTTTGGGAAGTTTTGGATGATGGCTGATCTGCAAATAGCCATGGCATTGAGAGGATGTCCCTTCTCATGCCTGGATGTGTATCAGTATCCTTGCTCTGTGCTTTTCGGTGGGGGAAGGCGATGCATCTGGCCTGACTGTAACAAGGGTGGCAAGAGGGGATGGGACAGGGCTTGGTGCTATCAAAGGTGGAGATCAGGTCACGCTGTGCCCCCCTGACACAGTTTCAGGGCCGGGGGATGAGGGGGCTGGAATGTGCAGGGCGGCAGAGCTGTCAAGGAATGCAGGTCCCCAGGTGGCCACTTCAGTCGCTTGTGCTTAAGTTGGGCTCAAATTGCATCTGTGTGCTGGTTAATGAGTGTTGGGGCAGCTCTGCCCTGGCAGGTTCTCCTGTGTGCACGTCCTCAGGTAGCAGGATGCCAGAAAGAGAGGGGTGACAGTAGTATCTTGGGAGGCAATAAATTCAGCTCCTCAGCGTTTTTAGAATTTTCTGCTGACTTTAATCATGGAAGTTTTGTCACTTTTTGGCTGGTTTTATTTTCGTGACTAGTGAAGCACAAGCTGGGATGAACCCAGCTTTGAATTTCAGGGCTGAGTTTTTTTCGGGACAGGCAGTTGGAAAGACTTGTCTTTTTTTTGTAAGCAGGACTGGTTTCAGAATTAAAGGATGAACACGGACCGCCATATGATGTTGTGTTGTTTTTCCTTGGAGTACCAACTCCAGTTTATAATCATTGCCTAGTCCATAGCCAGTTGGCAGGAAGGCTGCTGTGAAGGGATTGATTATTAGCGGATGCTTCATTGTGCTCTCCAAGCCTGACTTTCTTGATCTAACCAGTTTCCTTCATTTGGAATGGCTGTAGTCAGCAGAGAGAAGAGAGGGAGATGTGTCTTCTCTCTCAGCAGCGCTGTTTCATGTTCATGGGATATACTCAGGAAAAAAAGGGTCAACAGAAAGTGTCAGCACTTGAGTGTTCTCATAGAAAGCCAGCTGGCTGGCTGGGGACTGCTCGCAATTTTTCTGTTTCCTCTTGTGATTCTCTCAGTATTTGTTTTCAGACTGGTGACTTAAACAAAACTTGTGCTGTTTGGTGTTGAGCATCCTGGAGGCTCTGCTCTCTTCCTGGGAAGTGCACCGGCAGAGTGGAAACATCATCAGGAAAGAGATCTAGCGCTCAGAAATGTGAAGACACACTGGCAGCTATGGCAACTGGAGCTGAGTTAGCATTTAAACTGGCAGTGAGGACACACAGAAGTACAGATGCAGCAGCACAGGCTGGAGCTTGGACAGCAACATCTGCCAGGCTGCTCGGATAGATGCTGGGATGGTTTGGTTGTGCTGAACCACATCCTGCTGCAGCTCCTCTGATAAACCTGGGCTAGCTAATTAAAAGTTAGCATGTGTGCAGCTATGCAAAAAGCAGCCGTGGTGCAGAGGAGTAGCTGGTGCTGCTGTTGGAGAAAGGGAGTTTGAGCTGGATCTGAGCAGGAGCAGTTGTGCAAGTGAGGGGCCAATGTAGGAGGTGGTGTGTCAGGCTTAGGCTGGGCTGCACATCCTGCCTTCCCTGCCTTGCTGGGCTGAGGCTGAACAGTAGCAGTTGGAAGGGGACAGCTGAGCTAATACTTAGAAGGCAGAGGTGTAGGAGACTCCATGCCAGGTCTTGGAAGCATGGTCTTAACCCTCTGCTTGTCTCCTCCTTTCCTCCCCCACTCCCAAAGCCCCTCTGTGGAAGTGTCCCAGTTCTTGCAGCTGTGTTAATTGTAATGGGTCATTTAGTCCTGAAATCCCTGTTTAAAAGGGGCAAGTCCTTGCCTCGTGTGACAGCTGCCGCCTTGCACTTTTCCCCAGGCTGGAAATAACTGCATATGACACAGGAGCAGAGCGTGGCATGGGGGAGGGAGGAGGGTTTCTGGCTTCCTCTTAGTGCTGTAATGGCTTTGCTGTGTGACTCTTCTCCCATGTGGACCATAGCAGAGCCATGCCCCACATATTTAGCAGATCTCTCAGTTGGCAGTGCCTGGGCAATGCGCTAATGACCTGGTGCTCTCCAGACTCAGGTCGACTGGAGCCTTGCTGTGCATCTGGGAGAGACCAGAGAAGGGACAAGAGGTGGTGGTGATGCAGGATGCTTACCTGGAGCATCAGGGAGCCTCTCTGGAACCAATGTGCCTGCCCATCTGGAAGGGGGAGCCTCACTGTTCTGTGCAGAGGCAGAGACAAGGAGAGGGAAGGTGGGAAGATTTCTGCTCCCTGCTCCCATCTCCTCTTCAAAATCCAAAGCTTTGAGCCCATGGAAACCTGGCCAGCTTTTCCTTCTAGCTGAAGAGCTGTCTCCTGATTGGAATGACAGCTTTGAACTGGAAGACATTATTTCATTAGCGTGCTAATCAGATACAGAGATTACCTGATTGGCTACTTAATAATTAAATGAAGTTGCCTGTAATTCTTTGAGCACACACAGAACTAATTAAATTAACCCTTCACTGGCCTGCGTGCCTGGGATGCACTTGTGTGAAATGGAGAGGGCAACTTCCCCAGTGTGGGGACTGTGAGCAGAAGGGTGTGGTGGTCATGAAGTATCCAGTGCTGAACTGCCAGAGTGGTCTAATCAAGAGCCTTACCAAGAGGTGAGAAGATGACACCCTGTCGTACCCTTCCAGTTTAGTTGGCATTTGGCACACCTGGTACGTGTTCAGTGTGTCTGGCAATGCTCTATCAACAAATCTCCAAAAGGCCTAGAGAATGCACTGGGCTTATGGAAGTTGCTGCCAAGGCATGTGCTGTAAACTAGCCCGTGGTTTAGTATCACCTGGTGAAACGCTGAGTTTTAGTGAAGAGATACACTTGACAGTTCCTGAGGAGAAACAGTCAAATGGAGACCAGAAAATGTTCTCCTGTCTTCTTGAAATATTGTTCTTCCCCACTGGCACACAGCCCCAGACAAGCCAGGTTGTTTCCATGCATTTGGCAGGATTCCACTCCTTAAAACTTCTTGTTGACCACCTATTTCTCTCTTCTGCTGCAGTGTCTGCTCGAGGAATTGCATGTTGCACATGCTTACAGGGGTGTATTTCCTATAGTTTGAGGAGGACACAGAAGTCATATCAGCGCCATAACTTTTATTATAGATTGGAAAAAAAATGTAAAAAGAGTAATAAGCATGAAAGTTTCCTTGTGTTTTCTAGCCCCAGTGTTCTGCCCAAGCTTTCATCTTCTGTAATGCTAGAGCTGTGGCAGTTCGAAATTTATAGTGAAAGGCTAATTTTTATACTGTGTGAGAATATTGTTACCATGTTGAAGACACTCTGTGTTTGATCATTTCATTGCTAGGGTGAAGAGTCAGCATCTGTAATTTTTCTGTATCCATTTTTAGTACTAAGCACTGGGTTGAGGCAAAGGAAAGCTACCTTATAATAATCCAACTCTCTTCCCTTGCTGCTGCCACTGTCTCCTTCTAGACTTTGCCCATACATGTTAAAATGAAACTGTCAAATTAAGCACATTTCACTGTCATCCAAAGCTAAACTTGGCAGAGAAGAGCCCTTGGACCTTCTGGCCTAAGTTAACCACGGTTGGCTTCAGCTACCCCAGTAAGGAATTGCTGTGTTGTGCAGAACAGCTTTCCCCTTACCCCTGGCCCGTGTTACTGAATCTGTCCTCTTTTCCCCTGAAGATTGGTTGTAGCAGCAGTGCCCTTGGAGTCAGCAGAGGGATAAATATCTTGAGCCACTGCTTCGTCTTTAAAATCTGGCTTCCACATGACAGGCAGCCTGAAATGCCTTCAAAAACAGGTCAGGAGACTGAAGAAAACAGGGAGGATGGGAAACAAAAGGGCAGCTTTCAGGGTAATTAGATGGTTTCAGTGCTCCCTCTGGCAGGGAGTATTCGCTGGTGAGACATGACCCCCTGTGCTGACTCTCTACGGATGTGGGTATGCTGACAGGGTTTGAAGGAAGAGCAGAGGGAAGAGCTAGCGAGCCTTGGGATCGTGTGTCCCTATTGATCCCTCCAAGATTTAGCATCTCCACTTCCAAGGGAAGCCATCACACCTGCTCTCCCCACAAGCTGACCTTTGTTGTCCTTCCTACACACCCCCAAGCCATCCTGCAGCGGAGCCATCCAGAGGGAGGTCTCTGGGAAGGTGCTTGCTCCTATTTTGTGAACCAGTGGGCAGGCACAGGTCTTAAAAGTGTGGGTTTGGGGAAGGCAGGGAAAACGTGTACAGCACACGCAAGATCAAGCTGGAGCCCAGCTGCAGAGGCCAGTTAGGTATTGGTATTATTAATATTTGATGGTGTCCTGTTGTAAAAGGACAATAAGTAAAGCTAGCAGGTCTGTGTCAGGCCTGTTGCTGCAGTAAAAATTCGGAGATTTCTGAAACAAAGGATGTTCCAGCGTGTGGTGGAAGTGGCCATTTGAATGCATCTGACCGTAAAGATGCTGCCTGCCAGCAATTTTGATATCGGAGCTTGTGGGACTCACTCCTGTGGGTAAAATCAGGCTCTGTCAGACAGAACCTGAATGCTGGAGACTGGGTTTGAGGATGGAGTTCTGGGAGGCTTTTTACCTCTTGTGCCTTCCTCTTTGTTTTTGTTTATGGGTTTACAAAGTCAGATTAGCATTTCAATGTTGGAGGCGAAAGCCCTTGGGCTGTGGTGGAAGGTGGCCTGATTTAGCCGGTTTGGGATTACTGCTCCTTTCCCAGCAGCCCTTCCCTCCCCGTCCCATCCCAGCTCTGGTGAGGAGCAAAGCCTTGGGCTTTTCCCTGTTTGGAATGCGCTGAAGCTGCAGCTACCCCTCCAGCGAGTCTGAAGGTAGATGGGCAGTGTCACAGAGAAGGGTAATTAGCCTTCTTTTCAGGCAAGGATACCTTTTTTATTGTTTTCGATGGTAGCACAAGTTCTGGGGCAATAAAAAAAAAAATAAATCCCAACCTCAAACACCTCTCAGTCCAGAAGCTGTCCACTTTTTCTGGTTGTAGCTGCTGACCTAATAGGTGTTGCCTGTCAACAGGCTTGGCTTTTCTTTAGTTGTGGGACTCTCACATCCATGGTTCTGTTACTTTTAAGAAGGCAGTGTACTGAAGAAAAGAGAAGCCCCATGCCCCTTTCCTCACCCTGTCAGGCTGTATTCAGTCTGTATTCAGACTGTATTCAGTCACAGCAGTGTAATTTTAGGGCAAGTCCAGTGGGTTGAAGTCAGTGTATACTCCAGACTTATGCTGCAATTGCACAAAGCAGTGTCTCACCTGAAAGCAAAGTTTTCTCTTTGGGCTATTCTGTTTGTTCACTAGACCTGACTGCTGCTCCATGCAGTATCCAATCCATATTCTGAATATGGAGTGTTATAGGAACAGGCTGACGTGCTCCTGTAATGCAAGACTCTTGTATGCGGTTCAGCACGCAAACTTACATTCACACAAGAAGCTTAAAGAGGAGGTAGCTTAAACATAAGAACTTTGTGTTTATTGCTTCTTTATTCTGAAGAAAAGGTGAAGATTTTCTTTTAAATATTACCCCAGTTTGTTTAAATTGCTAAAAAATGGCTTTTCACCCCCAGTTCAAAGAGGGCACTGTATTCTTTGTTGTAAGACTCTAAAAAATCTTCTCAGCTTGTAGCTATTAACAAAAACTGTTTTGAGTCTGAGTAAAAAATATTTCTATAGGTTAGTTTCATCTTCTCGGCTGTCTCAAGTCAAGTTCTGATTTTTTTTTATTCTGATATAATATTTTATAACTGGTAGTACTTTGTGCTGCCGCTCTTGTGCTAGGACACTGTGTGCACACCTTCATTCCTCCCTCCTCTTCACATTACTGTTTGTCTGCTGTCTGGGAGAGGAGTCGTTCAGGATGCCATTATGTTAAGCTGTTGAGAGAGTGGGGAGAGATGAGATGAAGGTATTGTTATGCTGGAAGGTGTTAATTGGTGCTATCAACCACTTGTTTGATTTCTAGACAATTACAGCAGTTCTTGAAGTTGTGTCTGAGCCAAACAAATGGCAGGAGCTCTTCAAGTTCCCCATCTTCTCTTTTTTTGAGTGCTTATTTCCCCATCGCCACTCACAAAAATTAGCAGGGCTATCTATATACACTTGAGCCGAGAAGATGTGCCTGGATCTTGAGGAGTTAGCTGGGTGTACTGCAAAACAAAAGTTATCACATTGCCCTGGCCTAGCCTGGTTTGCCAGGGGCAGGGTATGGGTAGGAGATGCTAAATTGTGTGGGGATATTTCTGGGTTCGTTAGAAGCAGAGAAACTAATGTACTTGGGTGACGTTTTCTTCTGTGATGTTTCCTGTTTAAGAGGCAGATGCTTGATATTATCTAGGACAGTCCTCTTGTAGGACAATACCCAGATGCCAAATAGATCCCCTTAATTGTAGTCTGGGATTTCTGCCCAGAGAGAGGCCAAGTGAGAGTCTCCATTCCTCCCCCTGTAGGAGGGACAGGTTTCTGACCTGTGGCACCAGAAGAATGGCTTGCTCCTCTGCTACCAAAGAGGAGGAATCCTCTCCACTACTGCCCTTTCTTCTATAGCTGGGAAGTAAGGAACGATCCTCATTTCCCTGATTTATTTTTCTACTTTTTTTTCTGGATGCGATAAGAATTGGGATGGGGAGTAGCACCTGCTGCAGCTTGGATTCACGATGGGTGGAGTATTGCCACATTGCTGTCCTACCCGGTGTCATGGGTTTGCTTGCTTCTTTTCCTGAATGTTCATGCTGTGCACCTGGTTTTGTGCTATGGCTTATGTGGAAAACAGAGTGAGAGAAGGCACCTGAACAGAGAGAAGTGTTGTTGTGTTGCTGAAGGGAGGCTGAGACCTTGAAGGTGTTAATGACCTGTGGAGACCATTATGAGAGGAAAGTCAGTCAAGACTTGATTTCAGAAAAGACTGATAAGGAAAGCCCAATATAGAATTACAAAAATATGTAGTCAGAATGAACCTCTGTTAAGTCTCTAGTCCAACCTCTTGGTTGGATTCAGGCTGTTACCAACAATAGGTCAGGTTTACAATGGTCTGAAGAATGCATAATGCTTTTCTCTATTCTTTTCCCTTTTCACATCCTCCCCCAAAATAGAGCAGAATTGTCAGAAGAGTTGTTTTAGGAGAATATTTAACAATGCATGGTCTGGAACTGTTGCCTGAAGTTAAGCTTGGGCAGAAAGGGAGCTGTTAGTTCTGAGGCAGGGATACACCTTTTGCTGGTGTTTTTTTGAAACTCCCTTAAAACTGTGACTTGCTGTCTTTTTTTTTTCATTCTGTAAGGGAATAGCTTGAGGGATGATTGTTGCTTGTGCACTCATACCGTCCTTCAGGAGTCATTATGCAGGCACTCCAAATGGGACCTGGGTGTAAGCGCCATACAAAATAGCAGCTGTTGCCTTGAGAGAAATGCCTTAGGCCAGACAGGAAGATTATTATTTGTTTTATTATTGAGAACAGATAGCCAAGAGTTTTGGCCTTTAGTCTTTTAATACATTGCTTGTTTTATCCACTCCTACATGCCCAAAATCTATGTGACTATCTGGTCTCTGCATCCCTATCAGCACATTCTCAGGTGTGTCAGTGCATCTCTTCCTGGCGCTAAACTGAGGCAGGTCAGGCAGCTGATCTGGACAGTGGATTAAAAAAAAATACAAAACACCTCAACTCCCATTCCCTCCAGTTATTTTTTGCCTGGATTAGTTTTATGGGCTGGCTCACAGGGTGGCCTGGCAAGTACTTGTGCCAACCATACCGTGGTATTGAGTTGGAATAAGTGGTGAGAATGAGCAAAGGGGCAAGAATAATCTAGTGTTCAAAGTGGACTGTCATGTCAGACTGATCATGCAGGGGTTTATCACTGTCAGTGGAAAGAAATTGAACTTTGAGAGATGAGAGGAGTCTATTTTAGAATGACATGAATCACTCTGAAGGTGTTTCCCTCTTTTCTCCATGGATGATGAGGAGAACTGAGTACACGAGCTCAGACAAGATATCAGACTTAAACCTCACTTTGTGACTCTTATATTTTAATAATGAAAATATTGGCATGCCTGATTATTGTTCATAGTGCTTCACCTTCAGTGCTGTTATAAATATAGAAAATGTCACCAGCTAGAAGCAGAATCCCAAACCTCCTAACGGGGCAGCTGTGAGCAATAGCAATGCCATGAAAATCCAGCTTCTCAACATCATGTGACTGGTTGAAGAGATAACTATTAGCTGTGAGGGGAAAAAAAACCCACTTTTAACTGCTGCCCATTACCTTACCTTTGGGTAAGGCTGTCCACAAAATGGGAATGATCCTGCACACTTTTCAGAGTTTCTGCCTGCAGTGATGGCTTCAAAGACCAATATTGTCTGCTTGCCTGCTAATGGAATTTGTGCTTGAGCTCAAGTGGTAGCAATGGTAGAGGAGGTGGCTGCTTCAAACCACTGCTGTGTCATGATAGTGAGGGGTTTATTACTGGGGGGGTTGTGTTGAAACTGATGCTAAATGATTACAAATTCGGTTACTTGACAGGAAACTATAGACTTACAGTCGTCTCTGCAACATTTAATTCAGCACCTTGTACCTGTAGATTGGTTTTAATTAGAGGGTCATATGCTTTTTCCATGGCCTTGCTCTGTAGAACAGATGGTACTGAGGGTATAAACCAAGGCTGTGCACTGAATGAAACTGTTGGCTGTGTGGTTCTCACCTCATTTGCTAAAAAAGTTTGTAGGTGGGCAGGATATGAGAGGTGAAGACTGTCATAGGAAAAGAAAGGATGTCTGTTGGTTATGTGAGGGTGTAGTGCCGTGTCTATCTAGCCAGTGGCAAGGCAGATGTGAGGTCCATGGCTCTCCCCTCTTCTGCCCTAAGAGATCACAGCTCCTTTTCATCCGCCAGTTCAACTTTGCAGGGCTGTGCTTATGAAGGGAAGAGGTGGAATGATCCAGGTTTCAGAAGCTAAATTTTAGAGGGTTTGTGTTTGGTTTGTTTTTTTTTTTTTTAGCTAAAATTGTTTTGGTTGTTTGGCTTACGATAGAGCCCTAAAATGAGTGGAAGAGGAGTAGGAATAGAGAAATAACGATGGGTTTTGCCAACAGAAACATGCTGATGTCAAGTTGCATGTTCAGTCTCAGCACTCACCTTTGTTGCAGAGACTCATGGCTTCCGGGTGAGTTGCTTATGCCTCATTTCTCACAAGAAACCTTCATTTACCTGGCTGGGTGGCAGTGCTCTCTTCCAGAGCAGCTCAGGACATGTACCTCTCCTCAGCTGTGGCAACACAATGATTCACAAACTATGGGGATCTGGAAAAGAGCATAATAAAGCCAAGGGAGACTGGCATGAGGTCCTAGATGACATCACAGACAGGCCCCACGAATTACTGCATTGGCTGAAGCACAGAAGGCAAAGGCTCCTTCACCGATTATTTGTGCTCCAGAGGTCTGGCTTGGGCCCTGGCTCTTTCCATGTGTCTTCATTCCCAGCAGCTGGACATCCAGATGATCCAGATAAGGGTGTGTTTTTCATTTGCTGTATTAGCCAGCTGAGGAACAGCCATGGGTGCCGGCCTGTACAGAGCCAAAATAGGGTGGTGTTTTAAAAATGTCAGGGCTGAGTTTATGCTCAGTCCTGCTTTGTGGCATTTCTGGTTCAGACTGAGGCTATCTTAACTGTATTGCTGAACTTCAGCCTTAGAAAGTGATGAAATGGAAATTAGTAATGGTGCTGCAGGGAAGAGCCAGCCTGTGCCACAAGTTCCCTCAGTGGCTTTGGTCAAGGCACCTTGCTTTCCCTGCCTCTGGGGTGTGTTGCTACCTACCCACTTTCTTGCAGCCCTGGGAAAAATAACAATTAAATCTCTGTTGTATTTTAAATGCTGCCATAAAAACACCAAGGACGAGGCTTGTGGGATTGTTTTTGGGAGTGGGGGGAACAATCTCAAATAGAGGTGCAGCAATCAGATGCTTAAATGGAGTGGCAAGTTTTGCTAGTGTTGGTCAATTTTTTTCCCCACCAATTTCTCATTTGTCAAGTCAGATTTAAAATCATTAACTTGTAAATAGATTGAGAAAAGAGTTAATGCTTATTGGATTGAGATGCTATGTGGAGGCCACCACAGAAAAAAGTCTGTGAAGCGATTAATAGCTTATTTGGTGGCCAGACTTGGAAGTGAAGTAGCAAATTAGACACAGGAATTCATAAAAAATAAGAAGGATAAAAATCAATATTGAACAGCTGTCTTTCCTTCCTAGTCTCACACTCTCTTGTACTGAATGAAGTGTAATGGAGATGTATGTGATTACTCATTTTATAACTGCTATAAAGGGTTTGAATAATGGGACAGATCTCGGGTTGGTTTTACAATCCTAAATGTGACATTTCTCTCTTCACATGCTGTCACCTGAACAGTCATGGAGTCAACCGTCTGCATGGATTGTGTGAAAGAAATAGTTACAAGTGAGGCTGTACAGCAGTGTAAAATCTTAAATACACCAGTTAACAACGAGTGAAGAGGGAAGTAAGGGTTTGGGTGTCCTCTTTTGGGTGAGGACAGGAGGGAACAGGGAGAAAAATGAGCTTTAAGGCTACTGGAATTGAAGGAAATGAGAATGGAGGGAATTGCCTGGATCAGCAATATGCAGAGTGCCATACTGGTTGTTGGTTTGATCTGGTATCAGATGGCTTTCTGACTGTGTGATTACTAGCAGACTCAAAATTCTAGGATATGCAGCTCTGACTCAGAAGACAGATGATTTTTCTAATAGAAATCTGTAAGACCTAACTTTTTCTTTTTAATAACGTAACTACTGTAGTCCCAACAGATCCGTGGTTGCAAAAATGCAGATTTCTGTATGTCTGATGAGGTTGCCTGTATGGAGTGGATGTTGTCAACAAGCTGGCTGGTGCTGCTGCTGCTCCAGTCTCTTCAGGGATAATAGAATCTGGGAACAATTAAGAGGCAGCGTAATCAGTTCCTGGGGGCAGGAGCGTACCCTCTTGCTTTTCAGCATTCCCTTGGCTGACTCATGAACTCTGTTGATTGACTTGGGAAGCAAATGAATCCAGCTCTCCTCTGCAAGGAAGAGTTATGGAGGCAAGGTGGTGAGAGGAATACATCAGATCTCAGGCAGCTCCTGCCCTCTGTGCTGTGAAATGTGTGGAATTTACAATGGCTACTTAGCTGCTAAGCAAGTAGGAATTTTTTTTTCCTTTAAGCTCTGTCCATACTTTAAACTAAGAAATACAACCAGCTATAGCTAGGAAATGCTCACGCATAAGCACAGAGGATAGTCTTGGCAGCTTGCTGGAAAACAAACTGTAACTAACTGTAGTTGTCTAAAAATGTATCCAGCCTTGCAAGCACTTTGTATGGGCTTTGGTGAACGAAGGAAGTGGTATGTTTGGACTCACGTCTCCTTGGGCTATCCTCTGTTATTCAGCTATTCCCAAGCAGGTAACTAAGAACTTCGCTTTGGGGTGCAGGTAGACATCCCTACTTTAATGCACTCTGTATTTCCATGTTTCCTTCCACCCATGAATCCTAAGGGTGCTAGTGGCTGGTTAATGAGTGCAGGCAGGCAGGATCCTCAGAGCCAGGCAGCGTCCTGGTCTCACAGGTGAGGCACAGTGTGCTGCAGAGGGGTGAGGTGACGTGCCACAAGCTTGCTGCCTGAGTGTGGGCAGTCTGCAATACAGACCGGATCATCTGTCCTCCAGTCCTACATGTGGGAAACACAAGAGCTCTTAAAGCACGAGAGTGTTCAAGACATTTCTTTTTTCTTTAGCGTTACTTAGTTCTTTTGCCAAAGAGTCTCTTCTTTTTTTTTTTTCCTTTTATTTTAAATACTCTGTTTTGATGGCAGTATGCTCTAGGTAGTTGCTCATCTCCCAGGCACATGGAGCAGGGATAAAAGCTTGCAATACACCAAAGTGGTTTCAAGGAAGAGATGGGCTGCACGAGCAGGACTTGCCCCTAACCAGATTTGGTTTCTGGTATCTTACGTTCAAGGATGAGAAAAAGGCCAGTGGTAAAACAAACAAACAAACAAACAAAACAAAACAAAACAAACCAGCTCCCAGAGGCTGAGTGTGCTGGTGACAGGAGAAGCTGCTGAGGGAAGGGAGAAGAGACCAGCACATGGAAAATAAGCTCCTGCTCCCTCAAAAACATGCATGCAGAATGATAGCGGGGTGGGTGTGGGGGCGTGTAAGCAAGTAACATCCCAGAAGCTGGAAGAATAAAATGAAAAGGCAGCAGGATCAGCCCGCAGATGAAAGGCAGCCCCTTTAACATTTGCTCCCGGACTCCGGCAACTCTCAGCAGTTGGCTGGAGACTAAGCTGGACGGTCCTGTGGAGCTCCAACAAAGGGACGAAACAAACCCCCGTCCCCCGGGGCCCCCCTCCCCGACAACGCGTGAAACAACTTGATAAATGATTGCTCTGTCAGGGGACGAGGGGATGGAGACGTCTGGGAGCACAGGGGGAATGTATCTAATTCAGGCGTGAGGGGAGCTCGGGGTGGGAGAGGGGAGCAGGCCGAGGGGCGGTGGGATGGGGCAGCAAAATTAGTAAGAGTGGGGAAGGGGTGAGTGACTCTCTGGAGAGGTTTCTGGGGAGCAGGCTGTCAGGGCTTGGGGGGCTCGGGTGAGCTCCCCCCGCCCCCGGCTGTGCTCTGCCTTCAGCCCCCATGCTCGCATTACCTCATTTACAGGGGATGGCAGGAAATACAAACCTCTCCCCCCACCCCCCCCACTCCCAGCCCAGTCCAGTCCGGGCTGCTGATAGCATTGAAAGCTGCAGAAACAGGAGCCCATGCCCTGGCTCTATTCAAGGGAACATTAATTACCCTAAAACAAAAACAAGAGGAGCTCACAGCTGGGGCCCAACACTTCAGATTCCCCCTCCCTTCATCCCTCCCTCCCTCCTTCCCTGCTGCTCCTCCAGAGTATGTGCAGGCCAGCTATTTATACAGTCTGCCCTCCTAAATGGCTGATACTGGGCCCAGAGCACCCTTGGTGCCCAACGCTCTGCCAGCGGGGTTTGCAGGGACAGCGCAGGCATCTTGCAGGCGGAGACGATCCAAGGGCTGGATCCATGCTGCGAGAGAAGCAGCATGCCACCACCAACAAACCAAAAAAAGACTGTGGAGTTTGTGAAAAGCCCTGGCAGCTGGAATAACGAGCGGTCCTGCACAGTCTGGAGGGCTGCTGACAGAAACCCAGACTTGAGCGGCTTATCTTGGCAAGGATGGGAGGGAGCACTGGGGAAACTTCAGTGAGTTCTGCTGGAAGAAAATAGGAATTTGGTGGTGGCGTCTTTTTCTTCCTCCTCCTCTGTGGGAATGGAGCAGAGAACTTAATTTAGAGCCCTCTCAAGCTGCTGGTTAATAGACGCTTGATCCAGGAGGCAGCTGCTGCCACTACTTACAAGGTGACCCGGAGCCCTGTTCCAGCGTGTCCCAGGCCACTATGTCATGAGCACCAGTTGCCAGGAATAGAGAGTGCGGCAACGTGTATAAATAAATAAAATGGGGTTTGAGTGCACTTCTGTGTTCAGCTGATGAAGAGGAAGGGCCTGGCTCCAGGAGAACTAAATGCTGAGTTTTGTTGTTGTATTGGTTGCTGTCACCCGTCCAAAAAGAAGTCGGCCCCAAGCCTCACTCTTGGGGCAAATCAGCAATAAATACTAACAAAAATAGGTAAAACATGAGGAGGAGTGTTCTGAAACATGTGGAAGGCCAGCTGTCAGCTTCAAGCATGTCTTCACAGGAGAATCTGATCTCCCCTGGATATTGCCCTTCCCCTTCTCCTCTGTGCCCCTGCCCCAAGGTCTGTGATGAGCTTAGCAAGTGCTTTGGCACAGGGTAAGGTGGCTTGCCTGTGGTGGAAGCGTTGCATTCGTTTGGGCTGCAAACCCTCTGACTGTGCATGACAGAGTGCTCAAAACCCTCTAGGACCTCCCTGAATTCATCTTTTGTCTTCAGAAAATTAACAAATCACCCCGCGGTTTGTCAGAAAGTAATTTTGCAACAGCTACAGTGATGGTGAGGGCTGTGAGAGGTACCTCCCTGGCAGTGCTGGTGTGAGCAGTCCCTGCAAGACCACTTGCACTCATTTTGGGTTAAGTGAAATGATGTTCAGCTCCGTTAAGCAGACCTATTTATAATGCAGAGTGGCCTGGTTCAAGCACTGCTGGAGATTAGGAGGACAGGAGATAGGGAATTAGTCAACCCTGTTAATGCTTTACCTAGCAGTGAGGAGGAACTGCGGATGGCCGTGCCTGCTCTTCTCTTGGTCATGCAAAGGCCCTGAGTGTTTTGGTTTGTTACAGAGATAGCTGTCAGCCCTGGTAACTCCCTTGGACTTCACTTTTGGAAAGCAGCAGGCACATTTTGCCGAAGTTGCCCTCTGTTAGAAAAACCCAACACATAGAAAGACTTTTTGGGCTATTTGGATTATGAAGAAAGGAGGTGAGACTAGAAAGAGGTTTTGTAGAATATTATCTCTACACTCTTTCTGTAATTCAGTCTATCTCCTGTGGACCTGAAACAGTGGGAATAAATAGCCACTAAACACACAAAAAATAATAGTACAAGCAAGGCAAAGAATGTGTGATCATTTGCACCAGGTTACAGCACTTAAAGTTATTAAAGTGTAGCACAGGATACTTTTTAGAATGCAAGACCCTTTGTCACAGTCTAGCAGGGAACAAATCCTGTCTTGTAACAGTGGATTTTTGCGAGTGCATGTAGACAACCCATTTGTTATCAGCTTACTGCAAGTTCCCAACTCATTTAGGACCATCATCCACCATCTTCATGTAGCACTCCACCTTTTTCACCATCAGCCTTGTCTAGTACTTCTGCAGAAGGCCAGGGAGGGCAAATGAATACAGTGGTTTCTTTTAAAGCTCCTGCAAAACATTGCCAGAGCTTGTAGTCTTACATAGTGATAGTTGGTTGGTGGTTTTGGGGGAGTTTTTTTGTGTTTTCGTTTTTTTAAGGAAGTAATTTCCTTCACAAAAGGGAAGTATTTTTTCATGCAAGACATAATTAAACTGGAATTCATTGCCACAGGATGTTGTGGATGCCAGAAGTCGAGATAGGTTCAAAAAGCAATTAAACAAATTCATGGAAGCGAAGTTCATCCAGGGCAATTAAGCACAAAGATACAATCTCTGGCACAGGAAGTCTTAAGCCACAGCTTGCTGGAAGCTGGTAGGGGGGAACCTTATGCTGTGCTTGCGCCATTCTTACGCGCCCGCCAAGGATTTGCTGCTAGTCTTTGCTGCTAGTCTCTGTCTGGGGCAGGATATTGGGCTCCATGGGCCTTGGGCCCGACCCGGTCTGGCAGATATATTCATCTGCTGTGCTTTAGCCAAGATGTGAGGCATCCCAGTTTTGCTAAGGAAATGCTAACAGCATGTAGAGGTGTGTGTGATCCTTTGGAGTCCCTTTTCTGTCTCCTTTTTTTTTTTTTTCCCCCTCCTTTTTGCAAGCAGAAAGCAGAATCAAGACCAGGTCTTCTGGTGGCTCAGAGAGCTGGGCTCACAAGGGAGGGAGGGGGGCAGTGGGCAAGGAAATGAAACCAGGCTGCTCAACCACTGTCCTGCTGGCACATGACGTGGTCCGCAGAGCTCACGGTGTGGTGTTTGTGGATGAGCTCCAGACACTTCATGTGCTTCCAGAAAATTTGTCTGTGTGAGTCCTGTCTTCCAGTAACCTGCCCTCATCAGCCAACTGCTTTCTCTGGTATGCCCAAAACACAGTGCCTTTGAAAATGGACTTAAAATGAGACTGCATGCTGATTAATAGCATGTAGATACACAGAGAAATTCTTCAGATGGAAGATAACTTGACTTTTAGCCTTTTCCTTAGTTTTATGCTTCCTGAAGTTTCTTTTGTTTTAGAAATTTAAGTGAAGCACTGTTAATATGATGTTGTATTAAGTGCTGTCATTCAGGGGTGGTAACACATGATTGTAAGTTAGTTATTAGAAAACACCTGATTTATCTCAATTGTGCCTCTTAATTTGTATTGAGAACTGTAAAAGCAATAATCAAAACCTCTCAGGTCCTCCCCCCCTACCCTGGGCAAGCCTGTAACTAAACTGCTCTGTAAGAGGATATGTATCAGGGTGCCGCAGGAAGCAGAAATAATTTCTGTCTCAAAGTCACTGACAATTCAGAGAAAGAAATAGGCACTATATTAATTCATTGATGTAAAAAATACTGATGAAGTACTATTCAAAAGTACAAGAGCCTAGAGAGCGATTAAAAGTATGAATAAAGAAATTCACTTTGGAAGGTTTACACTATCATGTCTGGACATAAATAATCTAAACCAGAGCTAGTTGATGGGAACATGCTGGATGTGAGAACAAGTGTGCCATGTCTTGTCACTTTTAGCCAAAATCAGTATTTCATATTTTACTTGAACCTTCAGTTCTTGAAGATACTTTTGAGAACATGATCCAAGTATATTCCCAGTTCGGAGAACCAAATTGCACCAAATTTATTATCCTTTTAAAAACACTGTGAATCCAGTGGGTCATGTTTGTTGTAGGCTGGACACCATGTTCTGTTATTTTAGAGAGTAAGGTGGACCATTAGACCAAGAGAGGTTGCAAGAGTGTGATGTTTTCTTCTTTAATGTGATGTTTTCTTCTTAAATGTTGCCTTTTGTGTAACCTTGTTTCTGAACTGCTTAATAGGAGAAAGATTTTAAAAATTGTAGTGAAGTGACAGAGTATCAACCAGAATAACAGCGTGAGAATGATCCTACTGTAAAGAAAGATTGAAAGGCCCAAATATATTGGATGCTTACCTGTATCTATAGGACAGAGACAGCACGAGAGCAAGGAAATTGGATGATTGAAATAATAGAAGAAAGGAGAAGAAAATTGATTTAAGCACAAGGAAGGGTTCCTAGGCAGGCATAGGAAGCTCTGCTTTTGAAACACTTGCACTAGACAAATACATTGTGTCTGGCAGGGAATATTCTCCCAATAGTTGAGGGTTGGGAATAGAGTTTCGTATGCCTTTTGTGTCTCTGAATTTTATCCTCAATAAAGTGGATTGAAAAGCAGGGGATGATTAGTATCATGAATCAGTAGTGGGTTCATCTCAGTAACCAATATTGGGATTATGTGACAAATTAGGAGAGTGGGGACACTTCAGATGTGTATTCTTTTGGCACATTTGGGCTAAGTATTGAATAAGCGACTCAGGATTTACCGGAAAGTATAAAAAGTAATTAGATGGCAAATATGCAGTGATTTTGCTGTGCGAATCAGTGGCTCTGGAGATTAGCCAGCTGCGGTCCTTGGGCAGCTTTTGATGGAGATGTTTTCCCTCACCAGTAGGGAGAAAAGGTTGACATCTCATTAAACGCTGTTGTTTTTCTCCAGTGGTGGACAGCCATCAGGTTGGTAATCTCACACACACCTTTCTCTTTGCCTACAGTGTCATGATGTGGGCCATGTTATGTGACCTCCAGGGCAGATGTGCAGCCCTTCTCCCCTTCAGCATCACAACGACGCCCACTCCTGGT
The DNA here is from genome assembly GCF_001604755.1 of Lepidothrix coronata. Taxonomy (NCBI): domain Eukaryota; kingdom Metazoa; phylum Chordata; class Aves; order Passeriformes; family Pipridae; genus Lepidothrix; species Lepidothrix coronata. The sequence continues at coordinate 8,370,364 of NW_016690190.1, forward strand.
TTTGTCTGTGCACTTTACAGTTCAGCAATGGCTATTCCACTTTTAAATCCTCACTCTAATCTGACCGAATAGGACGGTGTTGGCAAGACTTGCAAATAAAAGTCTAATTGGTTTAGATGGAAGAGTTGGTGACAGTAACTGTAGAGCTGCCTCCTGCTACTTTGCAGAGAAAACAGAATGTTGTAAAGTTGAAAAGCTCTGTTTCTCAGCATTTTTTTCTGCTATTACTGTGATGACTTAAAGCATCTTTTCCTTGAATGCAACTCACACAATGAGGTTAAAATCATGTCTTCCCTGTTTCCTTCCTCTTTCATTTTGAGCTACTTTAACGTACAAACCATCCGTCTTTTCACACTTAACCCTCTGAACAGGTTCTGGATGAGGCCACTGGCTCAGCTTCTTCTCATTCCTTGTCCCAAGTCATGCCTAATATTAGATGCCTTGGAAGAAAGAGTAAAATCCTACAAAGACAAATGGGAAGACGGCAGAATTCTCTTGACTCCAACTGCTGACACTGTTGATGTTTTGTGGTTTTTAATCTTATTAGGACCATTACTTCAATAAATACCTTGCAGAGAAGAGTTCTGTGGGTTGGTTTTGTCAGTATGGGTGCAGCAGTATTTTCTTTCATCACTTCTAAATCTATTGTCTTTTATTTAGTTGGACAACTCCTTGCTCCTGCCTTATTGTGAGAAAAAGAGGGTGGGAATGGAGAATAAGTGCATCCAGATGGCTTTCTCTGCCTGTTTTATGTTATGATATGCTTGGATTGTTTCACCTCTTACTTATTACCCCTTGAACGTAGCCCAGAAATTTGAAAATCATTAGAGTTCCTATTCAGCAAACTTTTTAATGGACTGTAGGCCATTCAAAGTCATGCTAACAAGGTTTCAATGAGTCTGAGTTTTGTAACGTGTGCATTTTGTAACTGAGTTCTTAGATGAGCATCTTTCTGGAGCTGTAAATTTACGTTAGTTCTTTCTGGGCTTTTAAGTGTCTGATGTTTTGTTTTGTTACAAAGGCAAATGGATTGAACACAATGTTCGAGACAGAAATCGTGTTTTCCATGTTATTCTTTATCTCTCTCTGACACAAAGCTCCACATCTGGTTTGTGGTTTTGACTATGACTGGAAACTAAGCAGATGTTTTCCGTGCGCTGTCCAGGAGGGCACTTAGATCTTTCTCTGAATGGTTGCAATTAATATGGAACCCATCCATGTCTACAATTAGTTCAAACTCTCCTTGCCAATTTGCATATCCTTGCACTTGTGTGCACTCACATTTATTTGCTGTAACTTGAGTGGGTCCTTCAGATTTAGTTCTTGCTGGTTTTAACTAACCTATAAGCAATATCATCAACAATTTTTTTCCCTGTTTCACATTGTATATGCCCCTTTCCAGATCATTTAATATATTAAATGTTGATCATAGTATCCACCCCTGGGACTTCCCCCATTAACCTTCCTGAAAACTGGCCATTTATCCATGCTGTTCGTTTTTTCTAAATTAGCTTTAATCTATTGACAGATGTTTACCTCTCACCCCATGACTAGTTTCCCTAATAGGCTGCGGTGATTAATATTACCAAAGGCTGTTTGAAAATTCAAATTAATTACAACTACCAATTTTTCCTTAACCACTGTCTTGACGCTCCTTATAGAAAATATGGAGGTGCCCGTTTTTCTTATGGAAATACCATGCTAATCTGTGCCTGCTGCCTGGCATTAATCTAAATTTCATAACTACCCAGTTGAGCCATTTTAGCAGGCACTAAACTAAGGTTTACAAGTGTCTGTAATTCCCAAGTTCACCGTTGCTTTTTATACACGAACCCGCGGTATCACCTGCCCTGCAGCTTTGCCACTTCCTATTTAATTTTAATGATCAAGCTGCCAGCAAAACGCGGAATACGCTGCTCAGCTCTTAACATTGTTTGAAACCCGGGCGAGTGCTACCTGGGCCAGTTTGTTTCCAATTTAAATTAATTTTATGTGACTCCAGGCATCAGTGGCAGGCTGCCCTGGGTTTTTACAGCGCCTGCTCTTGAACTGCTCGTTACCGGCTCCGGTCAAGGGCCCCTGCAGGGTTCTGCTCTCTGCAGCTCCCGATGCCCCCCTGTACTCCTGTTTGGTGTAGCCAGCACAGCCTCTCCTTCTGGAGACAGGCTTTGAAAAGGTCCTCCAGCTATCTTGACAACCCCTTACCCTCAAACTTCTGGGAAGCTTAACCATGTTCGTTAAAACTGGAATTTTTAGCTTTTCAATTCAAACAAGCCATAGGACATCATTTAAATATGGTTTTAATGCTTTTTGCCTTTTGTGTTAGTTAAAGTTGGATTATCTCTGGATCTTGCTATGATCTGGAGGTTTACAGCCAGCCGAATTCAGTCTTTACATTCAAGTCATTCTTTTCTTCTGTGCATGTTTGAGCAATTTATGGCTTTAACATACATCTGCATGAATTTGTTTTAATGTTTTAAGTTACAAAATCATAATTGTTTCTTCCTGTTTACAGACTAAACTATTTGCTTATGACCTGTGTTAAAATGCTTTTGGTTAAAACATTGAGTTAAAAAAAGCACTAAAACTTTTTTAATGGGTTTGATGATGAAGTTTAGTATTGAATTGTGTTAAATGAGGTGCTTTGCACCTAAAACTGCAGTTAGCCAATTGTTCCAGGTGGTTTCTGATCTCTGGGTCCTCTGTGGCTCTATTTAGCCAACATCTCAGCATCTCACATAAAGGCTTTTATTCAGAAACTGGCAAAAGAAAGTAAGTTTTTGGCTTGCAGCTCAGTGCTCCCCTGAGCACTAAGGTTTGTGCCCAGGTTGTAGGTAGATGCTTGGCAGCGGATGTGTCCTCCCGTGTGCTGCATTGCCACGAGGGACTGCGAGATGGGCAGAGAAAGGCTGATCCACCTGCAAAATAACCAGGCAAAGGAAACTCAGCTGGATGACCAGTTTAAGGATTAAAATGCCTAAAACCTCCCCGTAGCCCTGGTCATTGGTCATGCCCGGGGTTCTAAGTGAGCGGAAAGGGGGATACGGGTAGATGAGATGGGCACCAGCCTGGCAGTGTTGCTATAAAGTTACCCGTGAAATTTCATCCAGGATGAAGGGAATAAACAGAAACGAAGCGCGTACTCTTCGTTGCTCGCAGATGGGCTCCACACATGTCAAGGCTCAATTTATCCTATCAGTAAGGTCTATTCTGGGCTCTTCTGTGTTTTCTGCCAGTTCAGTCTGGGAGTCGTTTTACACCTCTTGGCAAATATTTGGTTTGGGTGTTTTTAAATATAATTTAAGTGATTGATTAAAAGTCAGAGGAAGTTTCAGCACTCTTTTTGGTTAGAGTAATTTCAGATTTGCCATTAGATAAGTTTTAAAGGTATTTGTGTATCTTAAGTATTGAAAAGTATAGCTTCAGTGGATCCAAACAGCCTGTACCGCTGTTCATCTAGACGTTGTGCTGGTATTCCAAGTCAGAGCCTGTTTGTATCCCCTTTAGTGATACAGTTAATATTCAAATGATTTAAGGTTTCTGTTCCTGATAGCAGAGGGGGAAAAAAATCAGGAGAAAGCATTGTAAATGTTAGGCTAAGCATTGTTTCTTTGCTTCTGAGTACTGAAGTGCATCTTAGATGTAGACTCAGTTATTGCAGGACTTGGTACATTAGAGCAAATCATCCTGTTCATCTCCCTGCCTTGTAGTGTTGTGCTGATTCCTTCCTATAGTTTGCAGCATTGTTCTTCAGAGGCATTGCAAACTTTTCAGCTCCTTAAGGCACACTTCCTGCGCCTTATATTTTGGCTGGCTTTGAAACCTCTTCCCTTCACACCTTACTGGGTTTAATTTCCCTGAGCTGACCTCCTGCGATGGAATTCTTTCCCCTGTCCCTGCTGCTGTGGTTGCATCCCATCCCACGCTGCGTCTGGTCCCAGCAGCCCGTGAAACGTGGTCCTTGGCATGCGAGCACTTGGCGTTTGCTGTCCTAACCGTGCTTCTTCAGACATCACACTACATCTCAGATGTTTAAGGAATTCAGCCTCTCAGCTTTCCTGTGCATTAAGAAAATATTTTCTCAGTGTTACGGAGCAACAAAGTGAAGTGCCCAACATCATGAAGGAAGTCTGTGGCGCAGCTGGGGAATGAACTCTGATCTCCCCGTGTCTGTCCAGTACCTTAATTACGAGATCATCTCCACTGCCTCATCTCAAATTCATCTCTTGAAGTTGAACCGAGCGTGTCAAACTGCATTTTTCATCTCTTTTCTCTTAACTCTGTTTATAGCTTGAGGCATTGGAGGAGAGTGGAGTTTTTACATGTTGGGAGTTTTCTTCAATACTGTTCTTTTATCCCCTCTCTTTTTGCCTCCCTTCTTACATCCCAAGTTGTGTGAAATCAAGTCTCTATTCCCTTCTACATCTGAAGTGCAGTTTTCTGTATTCATGCACATACTTGCCATCAAAACTCTCATCTCTCTCCTCCGTTTAAATGCTGTAACAAGATTTTATAATTTTTTTTTTAGGACCCTCTCACACTTTCACTCCTCTGTGACATTCAACTCTTGGCTACCAATGTGTTCTGCATTTGCCATCTAAATCACGTTCTTCCCTGTTCGAATTTTACTATCCCCAGCCTGATTCAGTGTGGAATTCAAACCCTTTTCTGCCTTGTACACAAAAATGGACATACAGGGTTAGATCAAAGGTCCACTTAGCCCAGCATCTACAACTCTTGTTGTAGAGTGGATACCCAGGGAAGAGCATCAGTTCGGGGCAGTCAAACAATGATACTTCCCTAGTCTGTGCTACCAGCCTCTGGCTCATTTGCAGCTCAGAAACTTCATTTTGTATTTCACAGCTATTGATAATTTTTTTTTCTTCCCCCTTCTGTTAATTTGCCTTTCTTCTGTGAACCCATGTACTCTTGCCGCATTCATAATATTCCAAGAGACATGGCTAAGAGAATTATTTCTTCAGCAAGGAAGTGTCTCCTTTGTGGTTTTTTTATTCTGATAATTTCATTTGATGTCTGTCCATTCTTTTTTTCAGGAGGGGCTACAAGCACTCCTTCATTCCCCGTGCCTTTTCTGGTTTTGTAAGTCTTTTATTGCTCTGCATAATTGTTTTTCCTGCAGAAGCTGTTTCATGCATTTTATCACTGTTGTCCTACTCCAGCTTTTCAGTTCTTCTGTGTCTTCTTTTTCTCCAAATGTGGGGTCCAGAACAGCATATAGTGTTCAAGGTGTAGGTTCAGCCTACACTCGTGCAGAGGTATAACGATGTTTTATGTTCCTTTCCTCAGCATGCCTACTAATATTATTTCATTTTTGACAGCTTCCACTGCATTGCTCCTATTTTCAGGGTTCTGCACACTGCTGCCCAAGCTGCATCTCTGCTGAACATTTCCCTTGCACTTTTGCTTATAATCTGGATCCTGACAGTTCTCTTGCTTCACCCAAATTTTCTTTTTCCTCTTTCTTCTCCCTTTTTATGCTTCCACTATATCTGTAAGGGCTTTCCTCCCCCAGTGCTCCTACCCACCTTGATCTCTAAATTTCTGCTGAAGAGTCATACTACAAAGCCCTTCAAAAGCATCTGCTCTTTTTTTTCCTCTTATCTAGTGTACTAGCACTGTCAGGCAACTTTCTATTATGCTGGAAATAAAAAATGCCTCTAAGATGTGTGCCAAGCTCACAGAATGTAAATCCACATATGTATATCCAATCCACTCTTCTTTTTTCTTCTTTTTTCTTCTTTCCTCTTCACCATCTGTCTTCTAATCTGGTTTCTGTGGGCATTAAGGTATAATTTTACACCAGTCTGGTTAATTCCAAGTTTAGTTCTAGTTTGTACTGTTCAAAAGTGTCTCATGCTAATAGAGCTTAATCTGCTTGCACCGTGCACAGCATCGCAAGGAAAGCAGCTCTGATTTTAAGAAACAGTCCAGGAAAGTCTGGGGCCTCCTCTGTTCCTGTCTGGGAGCTTTTGGATAGAAATCACTCACATTGTCTGTGTAACTTCTGCCTAATAAGCCTGATGTTCCTTCTCTGTGTTGGACCACTGATGTGCAGATGTGCAGCCTGTTTGTCTTCCAGACATGTTGGATTGTACACAGACAGGCTCTGTGATCAGGGAACACGCACGTGTGAGGTTGGAGACATACCAAGAGCATCATGTTTGTTGCTTGTGCTGTACACTGGGTCAGCACGTAAGCATTTGTCCAGAGTTGTCCCGGGTTAGTGGTCCTCTGTAAGAGAGGGATCTGCCATCAGGTTCCTTCCTGTGCAGTTCCCAGCATTGCTGTGAGCTTTAACCACGACCAAGGTATTACGGGGCTACTCTGTTTTTACAGCAGTATAACCCATATTTGGTATATTACCATTACAGATTATTTAATTACCCTGATTCCCTCTCTCTCCCCTTACAGTGTAGAGCCTCTTGCAGAAAGGGGTTGTTATGAGCTCTGAGCAGTTGAAAAGGTGGACATTGTGTTCAGTTGCTCCCATATGGACTTTGGACCGTGATCTGAGATGTGCATATACATCATTCTGCAGATGCAGTGATGAAGGATCAGTGTCCTCCTTCCCCTGTCCTCCACAACCACAGAGTTAAGCTGCAAAGTGGTGTTGAAGGTCAGCAGCATTTCAGATCCCCCAGTCGTGGAGATGCTGAGGATGACTCTGTCCTTAAGGTTGCATCACTACTTTTACATGCAGAGATGTGATTCACAGAAAAGTCCAAATCTCTCTTCCTCTCATGTATCACTCCACATCATGTAACAGTGGGTTGGCATAAATCTGTTAGCTGAGCATTAAGTTCAATTAAACTAAATTAGAAATGGATTAATGCTGCAATGGTCAGAGGTCTAGCCTGAGAGTTGTGGTGCTCGGTATTAGTTCCCTGCACTTGGCTTCCTGTGTGATCTTGGGCAGTCACTTAGCTTATCTGTGAGAAGCCCACATACATGGCTGTTGTGAGGTTAAATGCCATAAAGATGCATCAAGTCCTCTTGTGTGTATGTTACTGGGCTTGTACAGGGTTTGAAGATAAAGTTAGCAAAGCCAGTCCCTCTTTGTCTACCCTTTCTGTGTCCCAAATGATCCCTACGGTGGAAAAAGCCCACACTTAAAGGTTACAAATTTTACAAATATACTTGCACAGGCTGTACCCGAATAAATGTTGTCACGCTTAAATGATTAGCTGCTGAATCTACTGTTGATGATGATACTGGCAGTGTGATCTGCTTCTGTAGTGAGTGTGGCTCAGAGCCATTCTGATGTTAAGAAAGGCACAGAAACAATCAGTAACCCCCGCTGCCAGGCAAAGGAAGGATGAGGGCTGGGGCAGACAAAAGCTTAATCTTTCTCTTTCTCTCTGTTTTTCTAAGAGTTTGAGCTAATCGCTGATAACCAACACTAAAACATCTGAATCATAAATCTGTTCAGCTGCTGTGTGACTCACAACAAACAGAGTATGAACTGTTTGTGCCTTAGCTATTCCCTTCCCTGCTGAGCTGTGCCTTGAGTTATCTCACATGTAACCCCTTCTCATAGTCTTTGCAGGTTTAAAGCAAAATTCCCATAACACTTTTTACATTTAAGTCATTGGAGTGCTCTTTCCGTGGTAGATCCCTTTCAAGATAACTTTAGGCAGAAGATGAAATCATGGCAAGCAAGGAAGTCAAAGACCAGGGATGCAGCCTACGCACTCATCCTTCTCCCTTCTCCCCCACTCACCGCCCCAGGAGCTAGGACTCCTGCTTCCCACTATTGTGAGAATTAATCCTCTAGTGCTCCTTGCTGCTTTACCTTCCACATAGCCAATAAGCACAGAGAGACTGAAAGATTAGATCTGTGTCCGAAGGAATGAGTAGCAATGGATCAAATTGCTCTAGCTCTTTTGCAAGTGCCATTAGGAAAATATAATCATTTGCTTTTAATTTGAAAAATAATTAAGATATCTCAGTTTATATGAAAGTGGGTCTCAGCATTTTTGGATTTTTTTCTTCGTTCTCAGATCAGTGGACAGCTAGGGAGGAGGGGGAAAGGAAATTCCTAGCCTTGGACCCCAACTGGAAATCAATACAGAGGTAGTCCTGAATGCTGTTCCCTGATTGCTGGCTGTGGATGTGCTCCTGTGTTGACTGAGGCTGCCCACAGTAAAGGCATAGGTGAACTTTTTCAACTAGCATTTATTTTGGAGGAAAAGGAAGTGACATTCCTTTGTTGTGGTTGGATAACTGTCTTCTGTGCAAGAAAGCCTGGAGTGACCAAATTTTGTAGGCTGCACAGAGAAGGATGTTATTTTTTTGTTTGCTTTGTCTTCTTCTGTTTTGACTGGGTAGAAATGGTGTGGAGGTTATTGAGTTCAAACAACTTCCTGAGATTTCTGCATGCTAGAAGGGAAGTTGGGAAACAGCCTTTGGAGTTCCTCTTGCTGAAGCTTTATTAGCAAGGCTGAGTTGCAGGAAATGTACCAGCCAGCACCACGGTGGGACTGAGTTTTCTGGGAGTGACCAGGTCAGAGTCATCTGTGCTCATGGGCAAGTAGGTTTTTTGAACAGTAACAGCATGTGAATGCATCTATTAATATGCAGGGGTGTGCAGAAAAGAGCTGTGCTCAGCCTTGAAAGATGTGAGTCTTTGAAACGTTGCAGTGCATAGCACAAGTAAGGCTCTCCATGCTCTCTTTTAAGGAGGTTTGGAAATCATGGGGTTGTTCTATGTTCAAATGTTTGGTACTCATTTTATTTAAAAATTTGAAGGACACTACTATATGGAAACAAACATGAAGGGTATGTAACTATGACAGTTTGGGAGGAATGACAGGTACCTTTTGAGAGGAGACTGTAAGCCAGTATTGGTTTTCACAGTGGAGATGCTTGGGATGAATTTGTTCTTGGAAGGAAAGTAGTGATCCTTGTTCTCAGCACTGAATTTTTTGTATCATCTCACACTTCGGTACTTTTCTGTATTTTACATTTGAAATACTTGATTTTTCTTTTAATTGTTGTTGTTTTGTTGTCTTGAGGTTGTTTTTAACCTTCGTGCAGTGAAATCAGATCCTGCAGAGGAAGACTGTTCATTGAGAGGTGCCTAGCCAGCAGCATGACTTTTCCTAAACTTGAATTTTAATTAATTCCTCAGTTTTGCTTCTTTTGGGCTCCTCCTCTGGACAGAAATGCCAGACAGGATGAGACATTTCCTTCACTGCTGAAAAAAATGTAGTTGGTAAAGTTGTAATTCAGGATTCTTGCCTGTATGAAGTGCCCGGTGCAGGTGTCCTTGCCTGGTATCTGTGGGACCTTCTGTTTGGAGAGGCTTGAGCAAGCCTGCATATGGAATAGCCAGACATCATCTTCTGCTTGGAGGGGTCTGTGAAGAGTTAAGCTGGTTCTCGGTGTCTTACAAATATTAAGCCTCATGGGAGATTTAGGTATTTGTCTCTATGTTGTGCATATTGAGAAAGAACAGAGAACAGTCAAGTGGGTTGCCTGAAGTCAACCAGCCTGTCAGAGCTGGGAATAGGTTTCCTGGCTCCCAGTACTGTACTTTAAACCACAAGATTAGTCTTTTTTGAAAAGGATAATCTCTATGTTCAAAGAAGGCTTTATAAAGCTCCCATTAACCCCGGTGCCGTACCTAGTGAGGAATCTAATTTATGTTCTGGCAAATGAAAGCAGTTTCGAAGACCTTAGTGCTGCAGGTCACTGTCAGACCTTCAAGGTTCGTTGCCACCAGTTTAATTTTTCTCCTGCTTGGATTTGACTCTGTTGTTTCTGAGAAAGGAGGAGCAAAATTGTGCTCCTGATGAAAGATTTTCAGAGACATCCAGTTGTGGATAACTGAGAACAAGGTCCATGCAAGGCTTTTTTTTGCTATGCTTAGTTAATGTACAGAATATCTAATGTTCCCATTCCTTCCTTGAAAGAAAGAGATACCTTCTGGCAAAGCTCTTTTTTTTTTTTTTTTTTTTTGGTTGCATTTTATCACTTAGTCAAGATCTGAAGATCTGAATTCCAGTAGCCAGTGACTGGAAATGTCCTTTCAAACTAAAATGTTGAACTTTAGAGTTTACCCCTGAGTCCTCGAGCTACCTTATCTGAACAGCAAAGGAAATTTTTTTCCAGTTTTCTTCTGTTATCAAGGTGGAACACAGCATCTGAAAGTTAGAGAAGTAGCAGTACATTAACCTCAGCCTTGCTTTTACTCAAAGATTGCAAGTGTTTTACAGGGTTGGCTAAAAATTATCTAACTTTTGGGTGGGGGAGGAGGGAGAGACGGACAGAGATTTAGCTCTCATCACTGAATGCATGAAGTGAGAATAAAAGCCAGGGCTTTCCTGATCCCATGCTCTACTAATAACACTTTTACAAGCTGGTTATATAATTATCTGTTACCATGAGCTTTTTTCCCCCACTTCAGGCAGATCAGCTTTTTCATCCAACCAAAGCGTTTTGTGCGGATCTTTGGATAATCCAGTGTCATCAGTTCTGCACTGAATTGCAGAAACAAAACTGGCTATTACAGTTTACAAGATGTAACAGACTTTGGGTTTGTTTTTTTTTTGTAGTTGTTGTTTTTAAATATAATGAAACAAGTCAGTGGTGGGTTTTTTTCCTTTTTTTCTTATTCTGGATGGCAGGAAAGAATTTAGGAGAAAAAGGTACTCCAACTATGTCTGTGGAATAAGTGTTACAGCAGTAGACCTGGTTTCCTCTGTGTCTGGGCAATAGTTTACTGCCCTTCTCTCAAATTACGGTGCTCTTTATGATATGTGTTTTAAGAGTGCAGTTAGCATTAACAGTTATGAACATCATAATAATAATTTGCCGTTTCTGGCAGATATAACTATTATTGTGTAAATAGCCAGGTGTTTGTAGCAATCTGCAAATTTATTGGCTATAAAGACTACATTAAATTAAGCTAGAGAAAGAATTCCTGTATGGCGTGTGTTTTGAAGAAGATTTTCATCCTGTGCTCTGGAAGGAGAGCCACAAGCACTCCGTCACCTTTTTTATGGAGCAGCCTTGCCAGATGTGGAGTAAAGCGTGGAGCGTCTGTCTCCTAAGCACGCAAAGGGCTCCGTGTCGTTTCCCTTGGCAAACAAACACACATGTGAGCCAAGCTCCTTCCAGATGGGAGTGGAGGTGGTGGTTCATGGCCACCTTGGGCTGGGGGATGAAAGTCAAATTACTTGTAGTGTACCACGAGAGGCAGCTCCTGAGATTTTACGCTTTACTCAGCCTCAGAACCCTGGGACTGCCAGCTTTTGGCTTTGTTATTTTGAGCAGATCCTTCTCCCCTCTGCCTTTCCCCAGATGCAGGGAAGGGACTGGGAATTCCCATGGGGGTCCCTGCTGCTCCCAACCTCAAGAGCGGTTGCCTGGGTCACCAGGCAACCCTGTTGGTTCCTGTTTGGGTTTTCACCAGGGCAGGTCCATATGTTCCACAGGACATCCGAACAAGTGCCGGATGGGAAGGTGGGTTCAGCAGCAGTCGCTGAAGTAGAGGCTCTGAGCCCCGATCAGGCATTACAAGCTGAGGGGGGGAGGGCCTTTCCAACATCCAGTGAAGTACAGATTTTTTTGGAGTACAGATAGAGTGTGAGTAGCAAGAGATAACTTCTTGTATTTATTTTGACATAGGATCCCGCAGTGACGTGCATTAGGAAGCCAGGTCTGTGTAAGGAGCTCTGACTCGCATTACAACATTGGACTGGCTTGAAACACCATTTCCTATTTCAAGCCTGTCCCTTAGTGCGTTTATATCTCATCAAGGTGGTAGCATCTGTGTTTCTTAATAATAAAAAAATTGTATAAAAGCCATTAATTTTTCTGTCAAAGTATGTCTGGACTGTATAAGCTTGGAATAAGTTCAGAAAGTCTGATAAACAAGGGGATGATGCTGTTGGCTCTCCAGAGTAGTGCAGACACTTATCCAAAAGTACAAAAAAGACCTTTTAGCTGTAGTTCTACAAACTCTTATGTTGTGGAATAGACGTGTGTTTTTAAAACTTATTCTTAGGTTTGAGATTAAGCCTGTTGCAAACAGGCAGCTCACACATCCAAGTGGCTGGCTGGCTGCTTCATCAGGGTTTATACCAGTAGGCAGCTATTTCATACTTCTTCAAATCTTTCTTTGCTAAATCAGTAGAAGAAAGATGCTGGGACTTGGATTTCACCGTGGCTCTGCAGTGGAACTCACCCACCACCCATATGGGCCATGCACAGTGGTAGAAACACGAGGGGTACCTGTGTGTGGCTGCAGGCTCCCTCGGTGGCTTTTCTTTTGTCTGACCCGGAGTGAGGAGGAAGAGTTTTCAGTGCTGGCAGCACTTTAAGGCTGATCTCCCTGCTGAGCCACCAGCCAGGGCTTGTTTGTGGTGGGTATGCTGTGGGCTGCGCTCCACATTCTGTGCAGCATCCAAGGGGAGGCAGAAGAATAGCTGGCTGTGGAGATCAGATTAAAGGGAAAAAGCAAGGCTTTGCAGCCTTTTTCTGTCTCGATGTATTTTACTGTTTCATCCTGCTTTTTTGGGGCAGGGGTGAGCGGGGACCTTTCTTCCCCTGTTCAGAAGCCAAGTCATTTCTTTTTTTTGTTTGAGGGGCAGAAGGGATGTGAGGGAATCACCTGACTCCTTAAGGGATGATCTGGACTTTCCGTTTATTTTGAGGTTCATGAAAATAAGTTATTTCATGATTTGCTTATCAACTGGCAGCTAATATCATCCTGGAGTGGCAGGGGTGAGGGGCAGACAATGTAAATGCCAGAGGAGCACCACTCCTTTCTGTTACAGGAGAAGTTTTGTGGGGAGAGTGCAAACCAGCTGCATAGCTTGGCCGACATGGTGCCTCAGGAGTGCGTGATGGCAGGGAGTAAATCCTCCGTGAGTTTTGGCTGATGCTTGAACTAGAAAAGTGGAGGATAGACCTGTCGGCTGTATCAAAAGCAGTAAAAAATCCCTTAAAAAAATTATTTCCCCAGTAAGTTTTGAAATGTTTGCAGAAACTTTAGCCAAGCAATCCATTCCAGATTTTGGCACTCATCCTTTCCCTTCCCCGTGCTCATGCTGAGCAGATGAGCGCAATGGGCAGACCTAAAATGAAGAGCATCTACAGTCTGATCTCATCCTCCCTCGCTGCCTTTGGCTGGAGAGGAGGAGGAGCTTTGAAATCGGATTATTACTTCGAGCCTCTTGGCTTTGGAGCTACAGACTGTTCCCCACGTTGCCAATGGGCTTAAAAGCTTAGCAGAACTCCCACTAGGTACCCAGGAAGCCTCTTACTGCAGGAGATGGTGACACGGCAGGATCAGCTGTTCTTTATTTATCGTGCAGCTGAATTGTCTGGGGAGGGACCATCGCAAACCCGCTGGTGTTGTTTCCAGAAACAACATCAAAAACAGGTAGAGCTGAGCTGATGCTGTTCCCCACCAACATGACTGTGTTCACCCAAGGTGTTATGTAAAACAGTTGGAAAAAAACCTGCTGGTAGTACTTAGCCATAAACAGGAATGCTAAATCCAGCATATGTGGAGAGAGAGAGTTTGGGGTTGTTTTGGTTTGATTTTACTAGCAAGGTACCGCTGGCATGAGACTATGAGAGCTTAATCATATATAATCTCTACGATACTGTGGGTTAGATTCAGAATGGTGCCGACCTCTAGCTGTCTGCTCCCCCCTTTCCTCACCCTGTCTTCCCAGAAAAAAAAACCCAAAAGCCTAAAACAGCACAATCTACAAGTAGTTTAACGATCTGAATCCATCTGATACTCCATACAAGCGCAACTACTGGGAGAGGTCCTTTCTAGGAGATAATAAATGATACCTTTCTGAGGGTGAGGCAAACAGGATGCAATTCAAACAGACTGTGTTTCCTCTCACACTGTTGTGTTTGGAGGTTATTTTCAGCTAGAGGAGTTGAACTTGTGGCTTGGGCAGTAATGGTCAGCCACTTGGTGTGAGGGGGGTGGGATTGGTTGGGGATTTTTTTAAGGGCACGACCCCAGTACTTTTCCAGTAAAGGCACAGACCACTGATTAGAAATTTAAGCACACTGGTGTTAGGCTTGCTTTTCTTAATTGCCCTTCACAGGCCTCTTGGAAGTCTTCCACGGGATCTGGAAGAGGTCTGCAAACCACAGGCTGGAGACCATCGGTTCTGCTGAGCCTGAAATTTCATGTAAAGCCATGTCAGTGCCCAGTGCGACGCTTGCCCCTCCGCCAGCGTAACTGGCTTACGGTAAATGGTGTAGATTATCTGCTCCGAAGGAAGAGGGGATTATATTGAAAGGGAGAAATGATCCTTTGGAGGGAAATAGCACGATCTCCAAATGCTTTGGCTGCTAATAAAACTGCTGAAAAAGAAGGATGATTGCAGTGGCATCAAATGTCAAGCCTTATGGCTCCTCTCTCAGCCTCACCACTGAGTGAAGCGTGCCCCTGGTGAGGATGCTGTGTTAGTTTCTCCATTTGTAAAATTGCTCTGCATGTGGGTGTGTGCCTCCCCTTCCTTCACAGGTGCTACAGGGCTTTACTGAATGTTCTTTAAATGCTTTGATGCTCTGGGATGAAAGCTGCTCTAGGGGCATAAAGAACTAATATCTAACTATTAAACAGTAACTAATCACTTATTACTTCAGAGCTTCAGACACACCCCGTCCATCTGACCCTGTCCCCCATATTTTGCAGGGGAAAGAAGTGGAATGAGTAGCAGTTTTACATCTTTAAAATGCTGACAATGCATAAAAATCATAACGAATGTAGTTCTTGTCATAAATCGCTTGCACTGCAGGCAAGATGAGCTGGGAGGAGAGGAAAGCATTATTAGCACTGGTACATGGCTATGGTGCATGAGGGAACTGGATTGATCGGTCTGAAATCTCTTTTCAGTACAGTTTAGCCGCCCAGCGTGAGCTACTCGTATTTGTTTGTATTACACAGCAGTGAAAAATTCCAGTTGGAGGGCAAGCAGCTGCGTGCTGTGCAAATAGGAGAGGGTCCCCGTCCCAAGGGAGAGATCAGGCAGCAGGTTAACGTGGGTGGAAAACAAGAAGCCACAACTGTTCTGGCAAGTAGATAGAGAGCACAGTGGTCTCGGAGTTTTAAGCATCCTGACAGAGGCTAAAGGAGGACAAAATATGAGTGTGCCTATAAACCAAGCCTGGAGAATTCTATCCTGACCAAAATGTCCATCAGCATTGCAAAGAGTTTGCATTTTCAAACCTCCTTAGGCTGAACCAATGTTTGTTGCATCCCCTTTTGTAGCTGAAGGGAGCTGCTGGAGGAGAGGATGGCTGACGTTACCCGTTGCGCTGCTGGCACCAGCGGGGAGCACGTGGGATTTGTTCTTTGCAAACAGCCGTAATGTGGAGGCAGTACGACAAATTCTCCCTGGCTTTCTGTTTATGACCAATCTCCCTCATACAAAGCTGCCATCTCACACCTCTGCTCAGCCCTGGGGTAACATTGTGCTCCTATTTACAACGTGCTTGAAGTAGCCTTCGAAGTCTGCTCTCAGAAAGTTCAGGGAGGTAGAAATCTCAGAAGGCACTGACAGACTTTAAGGGGGAACCTGAAGAAATGGAAAAAGGGAATACCTTTGCTGCTCCTGCTTTGTCCCCCTACCCAAATGATAGTCCCCTTCTGACAGGATAGCTTTTCTCCCTCCTCATATGTTTGCTCTTCATCCCTTGCCCTCACATACACACAAGACTGGAGGCTCAGAGAACAGCTGGGACCACTGCAGTGACAAGTGTCACCAAATCTCTTTGCCTCATACCCCAAAGCTATTGTAGAAGGCCAGCCTGGCTCCCCCTGAGCTCTTGGTCCCCAGAGGGTGAGGTGAAGATGATGATGTTTCTTTAAAGACAGCTGCTGACTTGCTCCCCACTGCCAGGAGCAGGTTCAGCACCCACTTTCCTTGCAGTGGAAAGGCAGAGTGAAGAAGTTGGAAGTCCTTTTAGCTCAGGAAGCCATAAAGCCCTGGAGCATCACAGAGAGAGAGGGCAGTGTGCAGGCTCCTGCAGGACTGTGGGGAAGATGAGAGAGGTCCATCCAACTGCAGACTTGGATGACAGGTAGTGTTTCCGTCTAGCTGCTTAAAATTAAGATAACATGGCTGGAAGACTCCATCAGGACCAGGAGTCATAACTTCTTTCTGCCTTTATGGCAGCCAGCTAAACCCACCGCCATTTGTGCTCATAGAGACAGCCCTAATGCCCTCCTGGCTTGTCATGCAGAGCACAGCACTCTCAGTAGGTTTCATATTTTGAAAACTATTTGTATATGATGGCAGGAATCCCAAGCAGGAAGAATGTGGCACTGGGCTGCAGGCAGCATGCTGGCTGCTGGGTGGGGGCTTGTGTTTCTCAGGCATGCTGAGTATGTCCTAGGGGCTGAGCACACTGACAGACCAACAAACTGAGTTGTGGGGATTGGCAGAGGAACTGGCTCATGGTGTAGCTGGGTCCCATCCCCTCAGCTCCAGGTTCATGTCCAGCAGGACATTGCTATTCATTGCAACAGCCTTCTGATGCTGCTTTGGGTGAATTGGTGGCTGGGTGTGTTCTGTGGCCAAAAGGAGGTTGCTATGCTTTGCTCTCTGGGATGTGTTGGGAGGAACAGTGGCCCCTCCCCAAGTCTCTGTGTCCCCCTGGGACAACTGGCTCCTTGGTGGGGAGGGCAGCAGGAGCTCCTTACCAGAGACGGGGAGCACGCACAGTGGCTTTATACTGATGGGGATAAATAGTGCTTTTTGGAAGCATTTCAGACCTGCAGTTGACTTCCCATCTTCCTGCCCGATCCTGGTACTCTTTGGCATGGGTTTGCCAAACTTTTGCCCAGGTACTTGTTGTCACTAATTATCTGTGAGGGGAAAAGAACATTCTGACTCAACTCAGTCAGAAATTTCAGCGCATGGGCTGGGGTTGGCTCAGCACATCCGGGTGGTGGCTCTCCGTGATCTCCTAAAGCCTCTACAAAAGCCCATTGAGTCACTTGGGAGCATTGCAATGGAAAGCTGATAACGGCAGCGGTATGGAAGTAGAGATGAAGGGATTGGGGTTTTTAAACTGATGGCTAACTTGGACAAGGCTTAGCTGTGCTTAAACTGGTTATGTCCATCAGATTCGGTTATAGATGATTCAGCTCCAGCACAGAGGAAGCCTTTAAATTGTAGTCCTTTACCTCAGCACATAGCCTGCTCACACTGGGGAGGAGCCTGTCTTCTGAAATGAAGGCTCCAAACTTCATGAGGCTGCCCCCTGAGCAAACAGCTTGCCAGGAGCTGGAAGCTGGATGGCTGCTTTCCATAGTTCAAAAAGCCAGTGTGTGCAGCAGCCCCCCACCCCCATCACCTCTGCACTGGGTTAGTGACAGTTGGTGGTGTCAGTGCTGTGGACTCATTTGTGGACTTTTATCCAGAAAGTTGACTGTCCTTCCTCTCAAAAATCAGGGCAGATACCAAAAAGGCATATACTTAGTGGGGTGTGGGGATTGGGTCACCACATGTCCTGAAGCCACAGCACTTCTGTGCTGTCAAGGGCATGAGTGAAGTAGTGATTGCCACAAAATGCAGGTGATGTTGGAGTTGAATCCATGCTCACAGCAGCTCTGGGGGAGCCACATTTGTTTCAGACCCAGCCAGTGGGGTTAACCATACCTGCCAGGGTGCCTGGTGTGGGGCAGCAGGCACTGGGCAGGGGGCCCTTCTGTTCCAGCCCACCCCTGCCAGCTATTTTCCCAGGGAGTGGGGAGGGATAGGTTGGTGCCCTCTCACCCGCCCCTGCTAACCCTGCACTGGGCCAGTGCTCCTCCTGGGAGAGGTGGTCACCCTTGCTCCCAGCCTTGCTCTGGCGGCTGCTTCTTCCCGACAGTCCTTGCCTGACTCAGGGGGGATTTAGTACCGGGCTGGGGGGAGGGAAAGACGTTAAACAGGCTTTTCCCTAATGAGGTGTGACGCCAGCTGGAGAGGGGGAGAATCCTGCTTTTCTCCTGTCTGTTGCTCTCTCCAGCTAGAGGAGGAGGAGATGTGTGTCCCCCCCTTCCTCTGCTGATTTGCTGCCTCTTCTGTTTCCTTTCTGTGCTGTCCCCAAAGCGTTTTGGCAAGGTTCAGATTTCTGTGCTCACAGCTCAGTGCTCAAAGAGAAAAGGGGAAAAACAAAAGGATTGGAGGCGTGGGGAGGATGGTGGTGGGGAGGAAGCCCAGCCGCTCGCCCCAGCCAGGCTGGAGGAGTGTGGGGATGGGTGACTGGGGCAGGGTTTGCCCTCAGGACCAGGGGTGGGGGTTTGGTGGCTGCTTTCTCCTGAGGGTACCTGGTATCACTTTGGCCTGCTCAGATGTGCCACTCCAGGACCGTGCTGCTTTGCTGGCTGTCCCTTGTTGGAGGGGAGGACTGGAAAAACAAAGTTGATTCCTCCCCTTGCAAAATGTGGGCCAAAGTGTTAGGTGAAAACCTGAGAGGATGCTAACTCTTTGTTTGCGGTCCTGAGATTTTAAAATTTGCCTCACATCTTCCTGGTGTCCCTGTCATTCCCACAGCACCCTGAGTGTGTGCAGGAAGTCCAGGATTAGGTGTTTGAGGACAGGAAGCTGGAGAATCCACTGGGATAGAAAATCATGACATTCAGTTAAACAGGGCCAATGGACCCAGCCTTGAGAAATTAAAGTTCCTCTCACTGCTTTTATCCTATCTCAAGCAGTGATAGAAAAAATGTAGGCAGAAACAGTACAGGACAACGTCAGTATCTTTTTTCCAAGACCACTAATCATGGTTATACTTGGATTGTGCCTGTACCATAAGCTGCTGGCAGTGGGTGTTCCTCTGGTAGGGACCAGAGGACCAGGATGGGCTCCAGGCAGCACCCATGGCATTGGCGAGTGCAGTGCAAGTGTCTTTCCACAGAGGTGCTGACCAGCCTCATGCCTGGTAAGGATGGACCCTCATTACCCCCCATGCTATGCGTGTGCTGATTAATCCTGGCTTGTGCCAGAGCCCTGTAACCCAGGGTGGCACCAGGACTGCACCCAGGCCCGTGTTGGTCTGTGTGCCTAGTGCCCCTGTCAGCCAGCAGCTGTGAGATCTCTCAGCAGCTGTGTCAGGTCCCCAAATTGGTGCTGCACCCCGCTGTGAAGACAAGGACAAAGAGCACCCATCTAGGAGAAAGGAAGCAGCAAGAGATGGGGGAAACTACCCAGCCAGGTGTTTTAGTCCCTGCCCAGGAGACTGCACCTTGTCCAGTGCCCTAGGAATGTCCCCTGGCTCCTGGGATGACCCGCCAACTCAAAAAATGTAAAGGTCACTCCCGGGCCTGGATAACAATGGCTGCAGATAGGGGCTATCTGAGCCAGTTGTGGCCACTGCTTAAGGAGTGTTAGTCAAACAGCAGGCTGAAAAGGCTCACGGGAAGCAGTTTAAATATTCCTTCATACAAAAGGCTGTCACATCCTAGCAGAGGCAGACTGCTGACTGACAGCTTTAATGCACAAGTGTAATGTGGATGAGGGAGAGGCTGAACCGAGCAGAGAGAACATCCTGGAGACTTACTTTCCCCTGCCCTTTATTCTGGGTTCTAATATGTCGTTTTCCACAAGTTGCAAGTTTATTGTGGTACTGTGGTAACACACCTGGGATATTTTAGCATATCACATACTTTAGGTCCTCCATTCTCCCCCCTCTCCCCCCGGTATATTTATAGAAGGCAGATGTCCACTAAAGTATTTTACAAGTAAAGTAAGTCAACACCTCTCAAATACTAACCACTTACCAAGTGGTAAGTAGAGCCAGGGCCAGGAGCTGGACTCAATCCTTGCGTGTCCCTTCCAGCTCGGGATATTCTACGATTCTAAGTGAATTTGCTCTGTAATTACTATTTACATAGTGTGATTACTATTTATGCAACAGTAATATCACTCTCTCCAAGGGATGGCAAGCAGCAACTGCAGTTTTTGTATTAACTTGTCGTTAAGCATCTAGAGGCCAGAAGAGACATTCCTGGGACTTTCCCTGGCCCTGTGGCAGGGATGCTGTGTCAGGCTTTGCCTGCCCACTGCCCTTTCCTTGCCTCGAGTTTCCACACATAATAGCTGTGTTTAGTACATTCTTCACGGGGCAGGTGTCAGGCTTCCGCTCGTGAAGCACTCCAGGTCTTGCACAAGAGGTAAATAAGAGCAGTGTTGATAATGAAAATATGCCATTAATACATTTCCAATAAAAAACTACAAGCGGCATTTAATCTGCAATCTGTTATCAATAATTTTATTACTGCAGTTACTGCGGTCTAATAAAAAAGCACTTTCTCTTCTTTATTGGGTAAGTGCCAAAACGTTTATCCTTTATTCTCTGGCCATTAACCTTTATTCCGTAGCCATTAGCTTAGCCATTTGTGTAACAGTCTGTTGAGTAACATTCAAGTAGAAATTTGTATTCAATCCATTATTTACTCTGAAACCCAAAAAGAATAGCTTCTTATGCCTATGTTGTTTATCCATATTAAATCTTGTTAAGTGCTGTATGCTACTGATGATAAGTCTTATAGAAAGTGGATTTTACTTACTGTGAATGACTTTCTGGCATACAAATAAAACTGTAATTAATCAGTTTCTGCATTGCATCTTGATTTGAACTCCATTGTTCTGAAATAAACCACGATACTCTTCATCAAGAGTTGAGGCTTTGGGTCATGAGGTCTGACATCCCTCCATCCTTTCTTTCTCTCTTACTATGAAAAAAAGTAACCCAAAGAGAATTAAGTTAAAGAATCAAAATGCTTGCTTTTCTTTGAGCCATTTGCTTGCTAGCTTTCAGCCATTTCTGGCAATCCATCTGTAACTGCTGCTTCTCTGTGTAAGTGGCTTTTAGGGCCACGCTTTCTGAGCACACTTTTTAAATGAACTCACCAGTGTCAGTGAGTGGAACCAAACCAGGAGAATGAAACTGTTGATTCCTGCCCATCAGCTGAACATGGGAGAAATCACGGCTTCCTTGTTAGGCTGTAGTATCTCAACCTCACTGAACCCTATTTTTCTGCATCCAGACAAAAGCATTAGTCTTCTGGCTGGAGACTGACATTCAGTGAAAGCCTTTCAAGGTCTTCCCATAAACTCTTGCAATGAAGAGAGGTACTAGAAGCAGTATTTTTAATGATGGGGAAGGTCGGCTCCCTTAGTGTGTACTCTGCAGCTGTACATGTATGTGAGGCTGCTCGGGTCTTTCTGGTCCTGATGAGCTCGCAGTAAATTTTAAGGAATTAGTTTGATGATTGGTTGTTTGGTTTTTTTTTCTCTCTCCTTTCTGCTCAATAGGAACTGGAAGCTGCTCTTCACAGGGATGATGTGGAGTTTATCAGCGACCTGATCGCCTGCCTTCTTCAAGGTTGTTACCAGCGCAGAGACATCACGTGAGTAACCCACTCTATGGCTTAAGCACTTTGCAAGGGGAGCTAATTAACACGGTCTCGGGGATGTTTCACGGCTTTAGAGTGATGACATGGCAGTGATCAGCAGCCACCAGCAATCAGGCCAGATGCTTCACCGAGTGGAAGGGAATTCCAGCTCTCTTGGGTTGAGTTGTAGGCTTTTGATTGTGCAGACCCGTTAAGCAAACTTCTTTGTTCAGATGCCATGCAACTGTGTTTGATGCTCTGCGGCAGCATCAGTGCCTACAGTGAACACCCACAACTGCTGTTATACTCTGCACTATGCTTGGTCAAATTAGTGCTATCACACTAAGTGTTTAAATCATCACATATATTTTTGGCATTTATATGTATTGCATAGCATAAAACTGCTCTGCAGCCACCTCACTTGCATGGAAGATCCCATTGCTTTACATAGGGGCAATTACGATTATTTTCTTAGAAATAAGAGGAGTAGTGCAATGACTTCAGTTGCAGGGTGTTGGAAAATGATTTGGCATATTCTTTTGGAGTTTTGACATCCAGAGACACTTAGTTAGTGTCCACTAAAGTAGCCTCCCAAATTGAGACACCTGTAGGACATCATTCTTTAGGGAATCGCCACTCACACAGCAAAATGTGCTCCCAGTGATAGCGAAGGTTTGTTGCAGTGTGTTTTATTTGTTCTTCTGTGAATCATGTAATAGCAAGGCATAACTGTGGAGATGAAGACAGTTTGGCAACACATGCAGTTGCTTTGAAGCAACCCTGCTCCCCAAGATCCCACTGTTGTGGAGAGGCTTAGGGTGGTGCATAGGCACAACCATAGATGCTTGCATTGAAAGCTCTATTTCTAATTAACTGATAATGTTCAACAAAAATTATATAGTTAGGTAAGTGGCAAGTGTATATATATAAAAACAAAATTCTCTTGCATTTCCATGTTGACATTCAGGCGTCTGTACTGCATTTATTGTCTCTGAATTAAACTGATGTGATGAGAAGATTGATTGTAAAGGGACTGCAGTCATGTATATCTTCTTCATCAAAATAGCCAAAGAGCAATATAATCCAGCCTAGAAACATTCAGCAAATTTATTTCTTCTTGCCAAAATCGTCAGAAAGTAGTGGCTTAAGTGTTTTCACCCACCATAACCAGCTCACCCTTGTGAGCAGTGGAAGATTTGTCCTTTATGAAATTCATAAATTCCACATTGTGAGGTTCTCTAAAACTCTCCACATCTAAGACTGTCCACGTAGCAATTGCATTGTGTAATTGCCTCCCCTTTCACAAGTGTTTTAACTCACAGAATTCAGGGATGAGTCATGGGTGAGTCGCTGGGCATTGGCAAGTTGTCTGTCTGTCTGGGGAAGGTTACACATGTACGTGATGGCTAAACAATGTTTACTCAGCATTTTGTGTAGGTCCCAGATTGTGCCCATTTAGGTCTAGCTTTGATTTACTCTGAGATGCAAAATCTACAAGGAGGCAATGCCGACTCAGAAGGAAGAGCTGTGCCTTTGTGCAGCCTGGTCAGGGTGCACAAGCAGCATGGGCAGGGACCTGTGTGGGTGTTATTGTGTGTCTGTCCGTGTACCAGAGGTGCCCAAGGAAACCGAGGAGTGTGAAGCCACATAGTGAAGTTGTGAGAACTTACACCTCCCCCAAACAGCTGTGCTAAGGAAAGCGTGAGGTGCCTGGAGGAGAAACCAGCTGCACTCTTTCTGCAGCACCTCCTGTAGAAGGCAACTACCTCGTGGGCAGGGGTATAACGAGAAAAGAGCACGACAGGAGTAGTGTGGTGGAAATGGCTGAAGGAGTAGATCAGGGAAACTGCCTGGAGCCACTGGGATGTTAGAGAGGTGAGCTCTGAAGCACTGCAGAGGAAGCAATGGGGGAGGCTATCTGGAAACAGAGGGAAAGGTGCTGTATGCAGAGGCAAGTCATGAAGGAAGAAGCATTAAGATGTAGTCTAAACATTAAATCTGTAGATAAATTAGAATAAAAATGATGGCTTGGATACACTTCTCAGAAACAAACTTAAGACACTGTTTCACACCTACAAACCAACTGCAGGATATTTATCCAAAAGCCTGAAATTCTCCTTCTTCCTTTTCACATTTATTTCCAACACCTTTAACCCCAGTTCAAGAGGCACTGGCCTTGTCTGATGCACAGCTTCCCTACTGTACCCTGTTTGTCCCCAGTTAGTGGTAAGGAGTTTAGCCTCTAATTGATTTTTGAGTACTCAGCGGACAATGTAAGACAGCAGACTTTGTGTGGGGTTTATAGTTGGCTCTTCACGGTGGGCCAGGACTCCATACTTTTCTGTTGCAGGCAGGAGGTATCTGTGTTGTGTGGGAAAAATCAGCAGTTTCACAGATCATCACGGTGGCATTATTGCAGCATCTCTTCAGTCATTTGTGCTCTGCGTCCTCCTGCTGAGGCTGTGAGCTGTTAATATCGAGGCTGTAAAATTCACTCCCTGTTGCACCTCAGAGAGAAAGGCAGGAGCTTGTTCTCATCCTTGTTCTTGGGCTGGAGCATTGGGGCTCAAGCAGAGGATGCTTCATGTAACCTCATATAAAACATGGTTTGCCTACCTCTCCGAGGGGTTTTGAGGTTTAATTAGTTTTGTATTGTGTCTTACATCTTTGATGGCCAAAATGTTATCTGCCTATGCTTTCTCACAGTCTGTCTGGGAGCAGCTTGTAGTTCTTGTCACATCTGTTTTGATGGCGTGCAGAACTTGTGGCAGAGCTGGGCTGCCTGGCTTTAATCATGCATCATAGAGGGGTATAAAACTGTCACATACCTTTGCTAATTATAATGTGTTCTCAAGTAATTTTGGAAGTGACTGAGAGCCCTTCTAATGCACAGTTTAACATGCTCTAGTTTGATTTGCTTTTCATTCTTTGGGAAAAAAAAAAGATTAGTACTTTTGTAGGGTTCTATGTTCCTTGGTTTTGAAGTAGAGCAGCTTTGCCTTGGTTTTGATATTCTTTATGACAGCCTTTTCAAAAGAAAAAAAGAAGAATCACATACGAGAGAGAGACTGTTTTTTACCTTGCTTGATGGCTAAGGAGTGTTGAATGTCTGGTAACGTAAGACTTTCTTTGAGTTATGGATATCTGTGTTTAACTACAGAGACTACTTAATGGGATGCTATGTGATCTTCTCCAAACTCTTATTTATCATAACCTATCATAGCTGTTAGGAGCACTCCATTGACCTGGTTCTTGCCATGTTAAGTTCTGTAGAAATACAGAACAAAAAAACCCCAGTTGCCTGTATTTCTGACTTCTGGAATCTTTAGCAGTGACTCTGTAGCTGTCCTTGCCTGGCACTGGGTGCTTGGAGCACTTGGCCAGGACAGTTCCCCCATTGCTCTCCTCTTTTCACTCTGAGCCAAAATACTTCTGTGTCATGATCTGCAGCTTTTGTTGTTTTATAAATCCCCTTCATAGTTTCCACATACCATCTGTACCATCTAACTACTAGCAACGCAATAGGCATCATTCTCTGCTATAGGCATGGTTTGGTTTGATGCCTCTGAGATTGCCCTTACCTTTTTCCTGCTTCTAGCTTTTCTGCACAGGTCTTAAAATCTCCGTGTTTTCTTTTAATTGTTTCAAAATGCAAATACCTGGAAAGAAGAGAGGGAAAAAACTCTTATCAGATTTTGGGGGTTATAAAAAAATAAACAAAAATTAAGCAGTTTGAAAAAGTCCTGGTGCTTGCTTCAGATTCTCTCTGATATAAATTGGGTAGCTGCATACTCCCCAGGGGCTGCTACTTTAATTCCAGCAGGAAATGCGATTTGATGACTTGTATGAAGACAGGAAGATCAGAGCTTCAGCTAACGGCAGCAGCCGCAGCAGGAGCCTTCTGCAGCTGTTTTTAAGTAAGAAGTGATGGTGTGACATGGATGTGTACACTCAACTAAAATATTCTAGAAAAGCTCCCGCTGTTCAGCATTTCTTTGGGTGAAGCTCATTCTTCACTGCTCTGTTATTGCACTTTTGCCATTTTTCTAATGTGATGGCATAAGAAGTTTCAACGACTTTATTGTATTTCTCATTGGGATGCATTTTGTATGTTGATATTGTGCCTCAAAAAACATCTTAGTTGTTTTTTGCTTATAACATTTTTTTTATTTTTTCAACATAGACAAAGACCAGAAAGTGAGGAGGAAGAAAAATAATATCTCTGGATTTTTTTTTTCTATGCTCCTTGAGATTATTTTCTTTTTTTTACACCTCAGGAGGTTGGTCCATCACTGTAGCTGAACACTCTGTAACTGACTTCTGTGGTAGAACAGACAGCATTTGCTTCCTTAGGAACCTCAATTATTGCTTTTCTTGTTATTTCTTTCCTAATGCATTGGAATTTTTTTCTTCCCGAGTGGATCATCAATTTTACACCCCACCTTAAGCTCTTTCGGGATCTGTAAACTAGCCCTGGAGGCTTTGACTTGTAGTTTGCACCTGGTTTATTCTAATATGGATAATAAGATGATATTCCATAACTCCTCTTCCCTTCCCTACAATTGTCTTAATTATTTCTTTCATATCCTTAGTGGTGGCATTGAAAAATACTCCCAGTATAGCATCTAAAGAGCTATATTTCCTACTTGTTGAATTGCCAATCAAGAGTACTGCCACTATTCTGCATATTTTCCAATGCTTGTTCTGTAATCACTTATTTGAGCTTTCATCAGAAAGAAATAGAAATGATCTGAAATCATCTAACGCATTGAGGCACAATGCCCTTTTCTGAGGACAGTATTTAATAGCTCTGGGTATTTTGCTTCTTCCTTCTGCTTTGTCACTTTTTCCCTTCCTTGTCCTTTATTCTGAGTGGATTCTGCCTTTACAGGGTACTTTGGAGGTTACCCCAGCTCTCATGTTTTGGTAAAAGGGACCTCAATAAAACACTTAACATGTTGAAATCACCCTCTGCATGTGACCACATGAGCTGTGTCCTTCAAGAACTGCTGTATGTTGGTCCAGGCTAGGGGATAAAGTGGCAGGTCAACAGGAACAGCCGGCAAACCAGTGCCAGGTTTTCAGGCTCATGGATACTGTGGTGAACTGAGCTACTGTGGTGAACTGAGCTGTGGGAATAGCTAAGCCAAGGTACTAGGACAATCTGAATGAATTCAACACTTCAGTCCATGCCATAAGATGTGGGGCAGGCAGCCTGAACTCAGTCACAGCAGACCTGGTGCCCATCACATTTGGAAGGAGCTTTAACAGCCGGCTCTCGCAGTTGTGCCAGTGACCTTGATTATAACAACTGCTCCAATGGCCCAGCCACAAAGCACCTCACTAACTCAGAATCATATTCATGAATGCCAAGTGAATATCAACAAGATCAGCATTATTTACAGTCTGACTTTTAACAGGTGCTGCCTTGCATACATCACAGATATTGGTGGATGGCCTCTGGAATCAACTCAGTATCATTGGCACAGCAGACACCATTAGGGGGCAAGGGAGATGAAGTGCCTACATTCCTCATCTTAAATCTAATTTTAATATTTATTATAATAATAGCCAAGCCATGCAAGGTGAGCCTTTTAAAGGGTAAAAAGTGAAAATGAGGCAGCTGGCAGGTGTTGGGAAAGGAAGGATGAGATTACAGCAGTAAAATAACACGGTCATTCAGAGATTAATGAGAAGCACAGTGGAATAAAATTACAGGGCTCAAGTATAACTAAAGCTGAGTAAATGTCTTTGATTCTCAGATGGATAAAATGAATCTTTAAAGAAGAGTTTGAAGAAAAGTTGGTAGCGTGTTCTGGAAGTGCTATTCCATAGATGTGGAGAATAAGGGCTGAAAATGGTGGAAGAAAAAGAGGAAAAGCTGTTATTGTCAGGGCAGATGGATGAGAGACAAACAGATTGGATTGCTGGGGAGAGGGAGTTATGCAAAACACTGACAGGGAGGAATAGGTGGCTAAACTTCAAAGAGCAGTCAGTGAAGGGTCTTGGAGAGACTGCAGTGATGTCATCGTGCCAATGTCAGAGCATGAAATATGAAAGGGACAGCTGTATTTATGAGTTCTTGATGTTGCAAAGCAAGTACTCTGGAGAGGAGGAAGAAAGCAATTATGAAAAAAGAAACTGAGAAGGCAAGTGAAAATATCTTCTACTTTCAAGGGAGAAGACAAAGGATTATGGAGAGAGGGGAATGGGATGTGGAAATTTTCCTGATATGAAACCTTTGCCCTCACTTCTGAGACTTGTGTTTCAAGACAGTGATGCTCCAAAACACTGGTGCGAGATTTTTGCTCCAGCACAGCTGGTTTTGCACACCACTTCCCAGCACCCAGCCAAGTTCAGAAACCAATCTTTAGTCCAAGGGTTAATGTTGGAGAAGTTCTGAAGTTTGGTTTTTTTGGAGCCTTTTAGCCTCAGTGGGCTCAGTGAACAGCTGGGATGGCTCCTGGCCAGCTGCTAGGCCACTGCAATAATTTGGTGTGTCATTCCAGCCTCTGTTCTGAGTCACCTATGCTTTTACTTCTTCTCCCATTTCACCATCCATCCTTCTTCCTCAGTTTCTTTCTGGCCCAAACAGTGTAGTGGTTTAAACTTTAGAGAAAAGAAGATGAAAGACCTGTTCTGAAACAAATCCCAAAAGGGACTTCTTTAGGACCTATTTATCTGTAAAAACTTGGTTTTATCCAAGGTCTCCAGAAACTTGTAATGTGTGGGGCTGCTGCTAAGTAATGAATTTGCTAAGCTTATTTGCTTCAAGGCAACCCCACACTAGATATTTTGTGCCTCACAAGAGACTCTTTCCTCTGACATTAAGTGTATTTTTCTATGAGCAGCAAGGCACATAAGGGCTTGTTTCATATGGATTTGTGCTATAATACACCATGTGTCCTATTTCCCCATCATCATCAAGACAATAACTCTAGCTTCTTCCCCACAGTGCTCATCATCACTGTAATACCCTAAGGTCCTCTCTACAGCCCCTGAACAATCAGAAGTGCTTATGCCACAGCAATACTGTTGTCTTTCCTTGTGGCTATGAATTGGGAGCATGCTTTCTGTTGATGGGCACTAGGAATGAACAATGCAGCATTAAGCTGGCTTCACTTGTTCTTCAAGGATCCAGGAATGAATAGTAAGTAATGATCCTCTTCCATCCTGAATGCTGAGCACGGTAAGCCCCATTCCTATTTGCTCTTTCAGAATATGGGAGATGTATTTGGGTCTTTTGTAAGTTAATCAGCTGCAACTCCCAAGGGTTGATCTGCTTCTCTTCAGAAGGAGAGTCACCGTCAAATAACAGCAGTAGAAAAGAAAGAAGCATGTGGATTAAAATTGGCAAGCACATATCAAAGCCTGTTTAGATGCAGGTAAAGTAATTGATGGATGAAATGAAAGGAAATGCCATCACAGAGAAACCAAAGCCCTTGCTGTTCAATGACAAGGTGAAAGTTGGGTTCTAGATACATTCCTTTATTCATCCAGAAGTCTGTGTTCATCCCTCCTGAGGTAGAGACTGCTATGGCTCGATCTTCATTTCATCACGTCCAGAGTGGCTTCTTGTTGGGCATACGCTGTGTGGTTGGTTGTCAAGGTCACACAGAATAGGACACTAAACTATTAAGAGTCAAAGTGGGCACATGAAGCAGCCTGTGGCAAGAGCAGGGAGTGCAGCAACCGTTCTCACACTTCATTTGTCTGTGTGATCATCATCATCCCTCCCTGCACATCTTTTCCAGGTCAGATCAGTAGCCCAGCATGCACAAACTGAGGACTCCCTTAGCAGAACCCTTCAAAGCAATACCCAGCTGTCTGCATCTTGCCAGGCCTTTCACCCCTCACCAGTGTCACCCAAATCTCCCCCCTCAGGAATGATGGAGATGGCTTCCCCCAAGGTACTTGTTCTCTCCTGAGCACTCAGATCTTTCTCTCTCTTTTTTTATTGTATCAAACAACCTGTAACTCCTTCTTGGGTTAGTTAATAAATAGTTCTAACATTGGTTCTTTTTGTTTTCCTTTTTGATCCTTCAAGAGATTGCCTTTTGTTATTCAAAGCCGAAGGTACTTGACACAGAAGCAATGCAGAAGCCCCCGGGCTTCAAATCGATGTCCTGGCTGTGGGATCCTTATGCCTATAAGTGATTCCCATCCTGAGTGTGATACGCCTCCGGGAAGAAATTGGCAGAGAAGAATGCAGCACTCTGAATTCCTGAGGGGTGCTGGGAGGCATCCATCCATGTGGGGACTGGAGGAGATTCACCTACTGATCAGGGAGCAGCATTTCATGCTGCCAAGGGACCCTCCTGCCTTTGTCTGACTGACTTTTCTTTATAAGGCTGACAAAAATCACATCTGGCTTCCTATCTATCTGTTGGAGGGAAAGGTACCTTCCTTTCTTAAGTTGCCTCAGAAATGTCCAGGTCAGATGATTTTGTTTCCAGGCCCAGGAATTGCTTCTTGAACTCTAAAGCTGACCCTAGGAACTGATGTGTCTTGGATTTACTGCTCTGAGGAGAACCTAGGTTCTTTGCTTTTCTGTTGCATCCAAAAAGTGACATAATTTACTGATACCATTAAATCTGTCATAGAATCATAGAATCAGCCAGGTTGGAAAGGACCTCTGAGATCATCAAGTCCAACCCTTGATCTACTACTGCCGTGGTTACTAGACCATGGCACTAAGTGCCATATCCAGCCTGATGATGTGCCTGTAAAATCTCCAGTTTGGCATCAGTGTTGCTTAATCTTCTCTTGGTGATCTTATGCTTCACCAGAGGACCAGCTGTGCCCTGCAGGTCAGTGTGTTCTTCCTGCAGCTGGCTGTCCTACTCTGCACCAGTACCACCCACTTCAGTACGGTTCATCATGACATCTCATCACCATTATCTTCCCATCCTTTAGTACCAATGTATCTCCAGTACCTTCAGTGCACAACCCAGTGTTGGCTCTGAGACTCAGGACCTCTCTTCTGCCTCCTGCCAGTCTGCCTTTACCACTGGTCTCTATTGTTCATTTTCTGTTTTTGAACATGACAGAATATTCTGCACTTCAGGATCTCGGGGGATTCTTGCCTCTTGATCTGAACATACTCTCAAGGAAAAATTCATGTTCCCAGTCTAGCTGCAGTGATAGATCTCCTTGGATGGGGAAGTGTTGGGCTCCAGCTCTCCTCAGCTCTCTCACCCTATTCACTAGCGTGCCAGGGAATTCATTGCTTAATGAAAGCCATTTTCCCTGACCCTTCCCCAGACAAGATCAATGTCATCACATGGCAAGATATGACCTACACTTAGATATCTCCCTTTTATCTTCTTGCAGAATCACATGCTAGCTTGACAGCAAAATTTCTTAGGTGTGATGGTAGGCATTTTCAGTTTTATTGTTAATTTATCATAGCTGGTAGGGTGAGATAACTTCTTTCCCTGGTCCTTTCTACCTCAGACATAATATGTGATGGCATCAGCACTGGTACCATTTGCTGTGCCTCCCTTTCTGGGTAAAGCTTTAGTAACTAAAATTGCCTCTCTCTTGGGCTCCCTTGGCTCAACAGATTGATTCCTCAAGGAAGGAAAAGAGTGGCTGACCCTTTTGGGAACAGGCAGCTTGTCCCTTCTGTGACGGATGGACTGCTCAGTGCAACCCCCAGTAAAGAAGCAGAAGCCTCTTACTGATTGAGGGACACTCAGGTATTCTTTCCGTTCAGACAGGCAGGATATCTGACAGACCATCTTACCAGGAGTTTTCTGGAGGTTCCTATATGTCTCCAGATGCTCAACACTTTACAATTTCCACCATAACTCAATGAATTGAGGTCTCTATTTTTAAGCAAGAAGAGAAAAAGTAGCTGCAATATCATCTGCTTTCCTCTGTGCTGGAGCTATGGTTCAAGTTTCAGTGAGATGGAAGGTAGGAAAATGCATGTTAGTGGCTGATTATAAAGATGGTTTCCTCTTGGAGTTTAAACCTACCCTTGCTGATCTCATGGGCTGTACATCACACTGAATGCAACTGCTTTCTTATTGCACCCTTTGCCTAAAGGTTTCAAAGTAATATCTTAAAGGTAAAATTGAATAAACTGAAGTACAGAGTATCTGTGGGGGCAGCACCTTTGACGTGAACCCTGAGTCAAAACCAGCAATGCCCACAGAAAATAGCACAATCACTCTCTAATTTAGTGTATTTATGTAGATGTAAATAAGGGAAAAGACAATTTTTGAAACTGTCTCAATTTATCTTTTATTTGTATTCATTCAAGGTGAACAATCCTTTCTGTTCATCTATGGCTATATTAATTCATATTTTCACAAATATACATAACAATACTGTTTGTTCAATATAGTGATGTTTCAGGATCTTTCAGCAGAGTGATTTTTCCCCCTTTTTAATCCAGTTATCCAACTCATTGATTTGTCATTACCAGTTTTCACTCAAATTGCAGCATCAGTAGTGGGGGAGGGAGTTCTTGCTTCTCTGTCCATACCACTGCCCTAAACACCCCTGCATGCACTGAGAGCACAAGTCATCCCTTCATGGAGATTGTGCAGAAACTCACTGAGTTTGAAGGAAGGGTTGAGCCAGCATTGAAAGACAAATAAGCAGTCATTATATTTTAAGTTTTATTTTAATCCCATTAATATTCTCTGAATCTCTCTGGGCAGTGTGTGCACTCTCCTGCTTATCCCCTTTGACCCCAGGACTTTCTCTTCCTTTAGTACCATATGCCTTCAGCTGTTGTTTGGGATATTTCTGGCTGCTCTGGTTTCATAGCTGCTCATATTCCTATTTCTTCCTTCCCATAATCAAACGAAAAAACAACACAAACAGCCCTTGCTCCTACCTACAAATCAAATGCAGGCCCCTGCACCCAGCATGCATCTAGTTAACCATATGTGTCTTCCTCATCCTCCAAGAACTGCATAATCCACCAGGCTTGGCAAATCCAAACCCTCTTTTCTCCAATGCTTTACGTCTTCACATCAATTGCTTTCTTTCCCTGGC
Source organism: Lepidothrix coronata (assembly GCF_001604755.1). NCBI lineage: Eukaryota > Metazoa > Chordata > Aves > Passeriformes > Pipridae > Lepidothrix > Lepidothrix coronata. The sequence goes on from NW_016690190.1 coordinate 8,402,765, forward strand.
TTACTTGGCCAAATAGGCTGCCGGTCTCTTGGGATGGGGAGATGGATGCTGGGCATCTGCTCACTTCTTCCTGCTATTGTGGTGGGGAGCGTGAGGGGGAGCAACAGCGAGGCAGATAAGGGCAGTGAGGAGCAGTTGGGCATAGGTAAAAGAAGGGCCATCAGTGCCTTCAGGCTGTGTTTCCTTCACCCAAAATTAATTTCTCCTTCTCATACAGAAGGAGAAGCAACAACATGCCTCTCTGTTGCCTCCCTGTACTTTGAGGTGTTAGAGGCAGGACCACAACAGGCCACTCCTGCTGATCCCAGGGATGGTGATGAAAACAGAGCAGCCCTGGCTCACAGAAGGGTGCTTGGAGCCTCCTACAAGCAGGAATATGACAGGACAGTTCAAAGTAACAGGTATGTGTGATTTCTCTTGCCAGTGCTGCCTTTCTCTCACACAACCCAATTAACAGGGGTCACAGAGCACTGATTAGTTTCCTTGCCATTTTGTGAACATAAAGCAGTGAAAAATCCAGGGTAAATGGGGGAAAGGAGATCAGATAGACACTTATCTCAGCTCTCCTGCCTGTCGCTGGCATTTGCCAGCCCAAGGAAAGCGCCTTTCCAGAAGAGACCAAGGCGGGACGGTGCTGTATCTGTGCCGGTATCTCTGCTGCTCTTCTGCCTTTTCTCAGCAAAATAACAAACAAGTCACTCCCAGCAGCTGTGTCATTTGTAGGGTTGTTGCTAGATAAGAGCCAAACCACGGGAGATGTGTGGACCAAAGGCAGCTGGGGAAGATCAGAGTGTGCCCTTTTGCCATGCTGGTGTCTGAGATGAGTTTGGTTCCTACGGCTGGCGTCTCTTCTAGGAGGGGTGGACTCTCTGCCTCCTGTCCTTTGTGTGAGGGAAAAGGGGTGAAAGGCAGCACATATCAGTGAGGGGAGATAAAAGGACATCTCCATCTAGTTCAAGAGTTGCTGAGTGTGGCCTAGTAATGCTAAGGAGCCCAAACTGGAAAATTCCTTGGTTGTTCAGTTTTATGGCTGTGGCTGGTGTAAGAAGTCTGGACAAGCAGACCTGGAACCTTCCTGAAAGGTGGGCAGCTGCAGTGACTTCGTGCCTTCCTCTTCTTCCTTCGTGCTCCCCTTTTTTTGGGGTAACAAAGCAATGCTCCTACTTCAGCTGTCATACCCAGGTTAAGTGGCTGCACTTGCTTCTGTCAAGCCAGCACATGCTCCTGTGGTGTGATCCCTTATTAGACTAGACAGCCCACATCAGCTCTCCATTCTCTCTGCCTCCCCAGAGACACTGCCTCGCTCCATAGCTGTTCCTATTCTGCTTCTCTGTGGGATACAGCATATCTGCCAGCTCCCCTTCCAGCTTCCCTAGTTTTTATTGTATGGGAGATCGCTCAAGGTAAGATGAAGGAAGACAAGGAGTAGGAATGTTCTTAGCTGCTGAAAGCCATGGGTTTTCTTAGCTGATTTTTTTCTCTCTCGTAAACACAAGCATTGTGGGAGTTCAGCTGGGAAGGCAGTGGATTCCACAGCATCCAACCATGTAAATTAGATTTCCTTAGGAAGGTTGAGCAGCCCTTCTGCTGGAGAACCTCCTGTCCTAACTTTGTGTTATCATATTGGAGGAAACATCCAGAACCCTGTTGTCTTCCTTAAGCATCTCTTCAGCATATTTTGGGGCTGGTCTGGACTCGGTGCCATATTTGAGTTCTGGAAGCAAGTTATGGGGTGGACAAGAGAGAGGCGGGGAACAGGAATTGCTGGGGTGCTGAAATTACTCTGCTGTCCTTTACTTTTGTGGAAGCCTTTGGGTGTCTCTGTCATGGATGTGGAAACCTCCAACCACTCATGTTTCAGACTGCCAAATCCAGGAGTTAGACCAGACTATTTTAGGGAAGAGTTGCCTCTACTAAACATTAGCTAACTGGCTAATATTTTGTCCTTATGTTTTGAAATAAAACCATGGTTCTAACCTAGAAAGACTGTCTTTCCATGTTCAGCAATGGTGAAGACGAATGTCCTTGTGTGCAGAGCTCAGTGCAGTCAACCCACTCAATTTTTCAGGTGTCTTTCTCTTCTCCTTCACTGCCAATGAGAGGTAAACCACAGAATTACTGAGGTTTCAGCAAGGTCAAAAAACTAGTTCAAGTTTGCAGTAGAGGACAAAAGGCAGGCCTGTACATGCCCTGTGATGGCCGTGTACTCCAGCAATCTCTGCTGTCTTTACGACTCTGGGAGGAGAAACTTCACTCTGGAGCTTTGATCAATGTAATTTGAATTTTATTTTTTTTCCCCCACTTTGTGGTCTCATTCAAGGTCCATTAATGTCAGCTGTCCTGCTTTTGTTCACAGCCACTAGTAGGCCAGCAGATTTTCTCCAGGTATGTTTCAAAAAAGGCGCTGAAAGATGGGATGTGCCCAGGTGTTTCCTCCATCACAGGGGCTCTGCCGGGGTTGGACCTTGCTGAGGTCTGTCACAAGTATGGTGCCCCCAGGAGTTGCTGCCTCCCTCTAGGCTGTTCCTGGGAATTTTTGAAGTCTGTCCCCATCAGTGGTACAACTAGTGGCACTGCTGGTTGAATTGGAAATGACATGTGGCTGTTAAAGCTTAAGATCATGATTCCTGGATCTCCAGCTTCTCCGTCATTTTGCTCTGCCACGGTGAAGTGTTTTGTGCAGAGACCCTTCAGGGTGCTTGTTGCCCTTGAGCCTCTGCCAGTTTGGCCACCCCGATGACAAGTTTGCCCATGGTCTGAGGAGGACATGCTTTCTGCTGGCTTGCATGCCTTCTGAGCAGGCTGCACATGGAGGGATTGGAAGGATACCTTCCCAACCCTTTTCCTCCCCAAGAAGGATGGGGTAGCATCTTTTTCCCTCTGCATCATACTTAACTTAGTTTCTCAGTAGGGTAAACTGTTTGAAGGTGAAGTACCAGCTGGTCCATAAAGCTTCTTCCCCCACCTCAGATAAGAAAGCTCATTAATACAGTAAAAAAAAAAGTCTCCATTGTTACATGAGAGCTCAAGGTCAGGCTGGTAGTAGTAACTCATATTGCCTCTAAGGTCAGCCTAAGCTTTCTCTTTCTGACAAGCCACGATAGATTGATCATGAGGGTCCTTACATTATTTTTTTTCTTCTGAAATAGGCTTTGCTTCTCCTGACCCTGTTAATGATGTTTGACTGAGGTCATCCCAGCAAACCCTGAATCCTTCCCATTACCTTCCAGAGGGCTTGCCTTTGTGCCAAGGCATTGTATGCTTGTTAAGAATTAAGCCTTCCTGATCTCTGCTCTAGCAAAGGAGCTGTCTTCATTGGAGAGGCGAGAAATATCTTGAATGCCATCTGTCAGTTAATGCTCTCATTAACACCTGAGTGACTCTCAACATCAAGCTGATGTCTTTTTACCAATTCAGAACTTAAAAGGTGCCAGCCCATAAGGTGAAATATCTTCAGTCCATAAAATTAACTGCATGATAAAACGTCTGTTCTGATAAGACCTTGATTTTTTGAGGTTCTTTCTTTTAACTAGAGAGATCACAGAGGCAAAGCCAGTTCTCTTGTGTGCTGTGAATTAGATGCTGAAGAAGACTTTCTTCATCTAGTACTAAGAACTCCGAAAAGCAACGCTTGTGTTGGGTGGCTGGGGGCATCTTTTTTAGCTTTTAAAGCGTTTACCAGACATAAGTATCACCTCTATTATTTTTCTTTCTGGCTAACTGTCGAATAGGAACCGCAAGAGTAATTATATTCCTGTTTAAATGGTCCTTGAGGGAAAGGCTGAGCTCTCCCCGTCTTGTTTTCCATGTTCCTCCCACATATAACTCTTGGGTAGGAGGTGGAAGAGGTCTATTGTTGTTCCTGCTCTCTGTCATCCCCTGGTTTTGTCAGGGTTCTTGGTTTTAATCTGAAGAACAATATACTGTCTGGGATTAGATGCAGGTCAGGCTTGCCATTTTCCCAGCAGTTTTAGCTCAAGAGTGTTCCAGTATTTACTCTTCCATTGCATTTTGTAAATTGAATGAAACAAGAGACCTAAAACACTGTCAACATGATAGATATTCTAGCTAGTGGTCCAGGCAATTATTTGGCATCTGAACTTTCAGAAGGCTTATTTTTGTGTGCCAGCAGTAGCTGAGCATCACTGGGAGATTTTTGTCTCCAATATTTCCAACTCCTTACCCTAATGTTTCTCTTAATTCAATAGTTACTCACACAGGATTGGGGGGTTTGGGAGGGGGTGGGGGGTTGGGTTTAGGGTGTTTTTTAGGGATGTGTATAGGGGAGGGCTTGTAACAAAATTGGCAGCAATAGACCAGATAGGGCAGTGTGCTGGAGCAGTAATTCCATGCTCAGGCTATGGCATCCTGCCTGCGGGAAGTGCAGATTGACACGGGGACTCTCTTACTGAATCAGTGTTTGGTTTTGCTTTTGTTTGTTTGGCTTGATTTTGTTTACAGTTTTCCAGCCAAGACTTGATTTACTTTGGAGTCTTTAAAACTAAGAGCACAAGTGGCTCTGCTTCCTTTGGGCATGAGGATAAAAAAAATAATCGTGTGTGTGTGTGTGTGTGTGTGTGCGCACATAATTCCAGCCCCGAGGGTGCTGGGTTTGCTCAGAAGGAATTTCACGTTGGGTTTGCCCTACAGGGTGCCTGGGGGGCTGGGGTCTCTGGATGCAGCTGTTCCCTCCCAAGCCTGCACACCGGAAGCTCCGACCAAATTTTTCCATACATCCCATCAACTCTGTGAAATTTTCACCCTCTCTTCCAGAGGTCTCCAAAGGAGCCCCTCCGGGAAGCCGGGCGTGCTGGCCAAGCTTGTTTTTGTGACAGCAGAGCATGACCCCACGCGTTAAAAGCCCTGGCGGTGGGAAGGGTGCCTCTCCTGCGAGCAGGGGAAAGCCACTGGGATCGCCAGGCGGGGGGAGGAGTCCTCAGCTCCCCTCTCCTGGAGCTCAGAGAAACCTCCCTCTTTGGGAGGCAGCCGGGCAGCAGATGGCTGGGCTGCGGCGCTGGGCTGTCAGGGGGTGGTGTATCATTTCTCTGGCTGTTCTGGACGCTGATACCCATGTTGGAGAGCAGCCCCTCCTTCAACTTGCTCCATCTTCTTTATGCCCTGATTTTTTCGCAGCTGCTACTAAAGATCACAGGCAACTTGAGCTGCAGCCTTGATGGTGCTCTTGTGGATTGTCTGACTCTGTTCCTCCTCTTTGACATGGATGTGCTAGGTCTTGTCCTTCCCTGTGCCCCAGATTTCCTTTTGTATATGCACAGGTCTGCAATATGCGATTAAAACTTTCAACCACAGTTGCAATTCAGCTTTGACCTCCTTTCTAATCTTTGCAAAAAAAGATGGGGATCTCTAGCAACAACCCTTTGGTTTCAGAACGCAGCCAGGGATGAGACTAAGAATTGCATTGGGCTCAGGAAAAATCATCTGCATCTGTGTGGGATGTATCACACAGATATGCAGGTACTGTTCCAGCACTGCCCCACTACAGCTATCCAAATTGCTTTGCACATCGGGGGGCAACTGCAAAGTAAGAGATGTTTTGACAAGTGAGGGAAATTTTATCACAGTTCTCTGGAATACTAATGGTGCTAGTGAAGTTGGGATGGAAGAAAGGGATTGGGAGGATGAAGTTTTACAGTTGCAGAGTACTCTGAGGTACCTTTTCTAATCTCAGTTGATTTCTGTAATACTTTTCCTTGGTTTAATGAGCTGTATGGAAGATGGTTATGCTCTACGTGAGGAAGTGGTTGACATGTGGTGACAGTCATGCCTGTGGTTTCACACTTTTTTGTGAATTTTTTCCAGAACTCCCAGTTTACTTTCAGAAGAGAGTTGGTTTTCCTTTGGATATGTGCTCCGAGACAGAATGTGTCCATGTACCAGTTCAGCCTCCTTGGGAATGCTTCAATTTGTAGAGAAAGGACATTGCTAACCTAACATTGCCTCCATTAGTTGAGTGTTTTTACAAGTCTCAGTAATGCTGAGAACCTCTGGAGAAGAGAAACATCTGTCTCAGCTATCTCCCTCCTGCCTTTTTCCCACCTACAAAATGGTTTTCAGAGGTTCTCAGTTGCAGCAGAAACTCCGTAGGACTTGGCATACCTGCAAGTGTATTACTGTCCTATTAGTGAGCTTGAAAAAAAAGTATTTAACAGACTGTATCCAGGTCATTCCATTCCTGGACCCTGTCTCTCTGGTTCTTGGTTTTGAATTTTAATTCCGAACAGTTATCACTGAGCATTTCTGCTCAGAAAACCCAAGGGCAGGGTTGTCACAGATTGCTCTGCTTCCTGCAGATTTTCTTCTCCAAATCCCTTTCAAAGGGAAATGCAAGAGAGGCAGGCTGAGTGAAACTAACTGAAGGTGTGGCAGACAGGCTGAAGACGAGCACCCTGCATTTGTCTGGAGAAAAGAGGTCGATTCCCATTAAGAGGGAAAATATAAATTGGGCAAGATTGAGAGTGATTGGGAATGCCTTGAGACATCTGTTTCCCATCTCTGGTTCTCATTTCTATCCTTATTCAAAGCGACAAATGCACAGTAGCTGTCTTTGAAAATTGATGGGGGTAGGAACTCAAAAGTACTCTTAAGAACAGAGCTTGTAATGCACTGAACGCTGGGTGGATGGCGGAAATTTCTAGTGTTAGCCACTTATGTGAAAGTCAAACTCAAACCAAATTGGTTAAGTCAACAGAGCCAGTCCCCAGGGGGAAAGAGAGCTACATAGGCAAAGATTTCAGATGATCTTCTGGAATTGAGGGGCTTCCTGGATCGGTTTTCTTTGAGAGCAAGCAAAATGATAGAGCAAGATGAGTGAACTCGTGCAAGCAGCAAAAGTATCTGTCTGATCTCATTTTTTCCATGCCTTTCCCCCTTTTTTCTAGGTAGAAGAAAATTTAGCCAGAAAAAAATAGGAGCAGATAAAACCCTGTTACTTTTGTGGCTTCTTCCTGGCCAATCCTTGTCACTCACAGGTTATTCAGGATCCCAGGGAAACTTTTTTCAGGTAATTTTATTGGAAATAGCCAGAACCTCTATATCAGACTTGATGAAATTATCTTCTGCCTCGAGATCTGACAAAGTGGAAGAACTGAACTTGAGGGGCTGAAACTCGAATGTTCTCTGGGAGCTTACAGTCATTTCCCTTCTGCAACAGACTAAGCATCCAAATACAGTTGTTGCTTTCCTGCTTCCAGGAAAAGATATTCTCATCACTCTATTCTGAAAGCTAGTCAAAGCTGTCCTTTTTTTTTTTTTTAATCTAATGGCTTTGGTAAATACCTAACATTCAAGATGTGCGATCAAATAGCACTCTTGAAAAGTCTATAAAGGGAATCTATTATTGCACTCTTTGCCAAGTTGAAGTCCTTGCTGGAAGTTGGGTCTTGAGTTAAATGAGGAAGACACTGGGGATGCACAGCTGCTCCAGGTAGGTGTATGCTGCATTGAATATTTCACTTGAAAAAGGATATTTGCTGTCATTTTTACCCTAAAATTACTACTTGAGGCAGCACATACATCATTTCATAAAATGTCAGCTGTCAGTTCTCCCTTTTTGACTGAACTTTGTCAGCATGGGGGGGGCTGTTTCAAGTTGCATTTGTGTGACTGCTGATATTAGTGGGAGTGAAACAATAATGCTTGGAAATACTGATGCTTTACTTGTGTCATGCAGAAAAGAGCAAACTCCAGGTTGCAGGAGGCAATAGATCCACGTACATTCAATCTGTTGTTAAATACAACCAGAGGGCTGGTGACAGTCATTGGGTGAGAGGACGTATCCCTGGAAGGTCAGCTTGCATTTGACGTCAGAAGGAAGCAGGCTGGTGAGGAGTGATCTGCAGGGTGGTAGCACTAACTTCTCTCTACTCAAGGAGGAAGGGAAATGCTGCCAGGTGGACATGGCTTGAGGCATCTGTTCCTTCGTTCTCGCAGTCACTGTCCAGTCATGCTCCTTGCAAAGAAGCCCGGTCTTTACCAAATGTGTGAAGACCTCTTTCTAATAGCTAACTTCTTGTTGACTTTTAACCATCTTTCTTCAGTTGGATTACACTCCTCTATCTCTTTGTTTAAAAATAATAGCTTTTGTGGAAGTTAGCGATTTCTCAGGGAAATGCAATTCTGTGGTGCTGGCGCGGTTCCATTAATCATATAGAGTAATCTGCTTGTGCCAAAAACCTATCAAGTTGAGCTGCCTTTTTGAGAGCTGGTGGGAATGTGTACCCAGTGGTGTTCTTGCTGGCATATGGACTTCCCGTGTGTGCAAGAATGGCTGGGGCATGGGGGGGTCTCCCTTTGCTGTGCTCAGGGTACACAACTTGAATAGGCTGAGCGAGCCTGGCAAGTCTCAGGACTCAAAGTGATACGGACAGATCTTCAGGAAGTTTTATATTTAGGGACACAGGGACTCACCAGCCCTTTTTCATTCCCTGCCCTGAAATTTTCAGCCTTCAGAATAAAGGCTTACGTCTCATTAAAATATGGCAGCACCTTTGGGGATGGAGGGAGAGGCGAGTAGGGGCCACAACAGGAGTATGGGAAGCATAAATCAGCAAAGTGGGGAGGAGGTGATGAGCTATGGAAAGTTTCAGGGCACTGAACCAGGGCGTGGAAAACTACTTTAGAGGCAGAGGGGGTGGAGCAGGGCTTGGCAATGACAGATGTGAGGGGCAAATGAAAAGCTGAAGAAGAACGTTTAGGCATCAAATGGGGAGAGGTGGAAGGAGATCAAACCAATAACCTTTGTTGCATCCTATTTTAGCAAAGGGTGGATGTTGGTGCTAGCACAAGGTGCTGCCCATTAGGAAAGAAAGGGGATAAGGCCGAGTTGCCGTAATGTTTAGCTCGTTCTTTCAGCTTAGAAGGAAATAACAGTAATGCAGAGCCCTGTAAGCTGTCTGTGTATAGTGTGAAATCCCATGGTGTTGCAGTGAGGTTGCTGTGTTTTGGGAATATGGGTTACAGAGCTGCACCCAGCCACAGCTGTTGTAAGGCACCATTTTCCTTCAGGTGCTGTCTCTGTGTTATGTTTGTTCGAGTTGCTTGGTGCACCAGATGATTCTGGCATGGCAAACTACAGTAAGTGTGTGGGACTTTTTTCCCTTGGTTAGATCCCAGACGTTTCACAGCTACCTGGAGGACATCATCAACTACCGCTGGGAGCTGGAGGAGGGGAAACCTAACCCCTTGCGGGAGTCCACCTTCCAGGAGCTCCCCCTGCGCACCCGGGTGGAGATCCTGCACCGCCTCTGCGACTACCGCCTCGATGCAGACGATGTCTTCGACCTCCTCAAGGTGCTTTGGGCAACAGGGATAGGGGAAACAGTGTGGCTGTAGGAGCTGGGCCAGATCCATGAATTTTACTGGGAAGAGAGGAGTAGATGCTTTTCAATGTATTTTAAACCAGGTAACCAGGTGGCGACACAGTGGGTTGGCAGTTCTGCATCTCCTCTGCCTTGCAGAGGACCCAAGGCCAGTGCCCAAGGCTTGGGGCATCCCCCTCTGAGGATGTATTCATAACATGGGAGTCACCAAGCAAATTGGCTTCATTGGCTACCCTTCCTGAGAAGAGTGAATTTGGAGATGCTCCAATGGCAGGGCTGTGAGAGCTGAGACTGCCTTGCTGAGGGATGGTGTGAGATGAAAGGATGGAGCTGAAGTATACTGGGGGAGCTGGGGGATGGTAGAGGCAGGGAGGGGGGGAGGGAGCTTCTCAGGGCTGTGCGTGACTGTCGCCAGCACTAATTAGACCTTCCCTGTCAGGAGCACCAGAGATGAAATGTTAAAACGAGAGAGGCCATTCAAATTAGAGATGCCAATCTAAATCCCTCCCTGGACAGAGAGCGAACAGTCGCCTTCCCCCTGGAGTAACATTTTCCCAGCTCGGCCGGGAGGAGCAGCTGTACTGCTGCTGTGGCGTGGTGGGAGGGAAGGAGGGAGGGAGGGAGGTGTTTGCGGAGGGGTGTCATCATGTTTTGTGTGACAATCGTGGCCGCTTTTCAACTTGTCACCGTCTGGCGGGGGGCTCCCGGTGGGCGCAGGGCCTGGACGCCGACAGCCTCCGTGTGGAGCCGCTGGGCGAGGACAGCAGCGGGGCCCTGTACTGGTACTTCTATGGCACGCGGATGTACAAGGAGGACCCGGTGCAGGGGAAAACCAACGGAGAGCTGGCTCCAGACAGGTAACAACCCACACACATCCCCCCCCGCCATGTCTGGGTGCAGGGGGCGAGGGGGCACAGCCGGCCCAGCTGGAGGGGGCTCCGCCTGACTGCTGTTGTGCCGGGGTGGGGGGGCCTGGGAGAGTCCGGGGCAGTGCGGGGCGAGACTGGAGTTGCCAAGCAGACAGCGGAGCTGCCCTGTGCCGCGCATTGTGTCGGAGCCAGCCTGCAGCCTTTGTGGCACCAGGAGAGCCTGCTGTGGGAATGATGCTGCCTGCCCCACTGCATTCCTGCCTGTCTGCCCCGCACCGTACCGTGCCGTGCCGGCGGCTCCCAGAGCAGGCTCCCAGCCAGTGGGAATCCCTCCTCTCCCCTCCCCATCCTGTTGCTGCTCTGATTTAATCCCTCCTTTGGTTGGGTTCCTAGCAGCTGTTCCAATTTCTGTGCCCTTCTCCCATCCTGCCAGCCTCAGTTCCCTTGCTCAGCAGATATTTCATGGTGGTTTTGCCATTTTTCAGGGGATGTGGGGGGCAGACAAACACCCCAAATGTTCCTGGGAAAACAGGCAAGAGACGAGGGCGACCTCCAAAGCGGAAAAAACTACTGGAGGAAAATTTGCTGAGGTACGGAAGGGTTCTTCCTGCAACAGACTTAAAATACGTATGTTCCCAGAGGAAAGTATAATGTAGTTCTGGGGTTCCTCCAATAAGTATGTATATACCACGCAGCCATAATTTCAATGCATCTCTGAAGCAAAGCAAGCTCAGACTTGGTGGATGCTTTGATCACTCTCCAAAGCAAATTCTGACTGAGCTGGAAGTTCGGTGAAACAGTGGGCATCACTCTTCCAACCACCTCACTTCAAATGCAGTTCCAGTGTGCAGTGCTAGAGGATTTGCTCCTGATAAGAACACTTTCACTGTGTAGCACTTGAAGCCAAAAATCCCAGCCACTTGAGTCAGTGTAGGTTTCGGGATGCTTACACAAGAACTGAAATACTGTGCTTGCCAAACTTCAACCTGCACCCTTCACTTTTAAAAACTTTATGAAGCTATGATAAATATATATGTGAAAATATATATCAAACGTGTGTTCTGCAGGTTGTTTTTTTCATGGTTTTGCTGTGCATTGAATAATTGCTGCGTCCCCCATTCTTCTTAGAAGCAGCTGCATTTCACGTGGTGTGAAGTAATGTATTTATTGTATCACTTCTTCTCTTTCTTTTTTTTGGTAGGGAGAAGGCAGAAGAGAACTTGCTAATCCATGAGACTCAGATAAGAAATGGTAAAGAGATTTTGCGGCATCAGGGTTGATACCATCGGCTAACATGGTTCTTAAATTGTCAAAGCCCAGAGAGATGTCTGTAACAACCCAGCCTTTCTCAGGAAAGGGAGAGTCTTTCTGCTGGTGGTTGGGGCCAAGCTGGGAAGGAGGGGTTTGCAGGGATTACAGGCTGCCTTGCAGCTGGGAGCCTGGGCACGTGTAGGCTTCCTATCTTATCATGGATGATTTTGGGAGGAAGAAACCTAACCTATTGGGATACACTAGACCTTGAGGGCTCACCTACAAAAATGGGTTGTGAATGGTCCTCCCTCTTCCAGGCATGAGGTAAACACATGGCCCTGTTGGTAGCTGGTGTGTTTTTTAGGGCTGGGAAGAGAGTGTGGTCAGTGATGCCAAGACAGAGAAGGAAGAACCTTTTTGATCCTCCTCACTTCTCCTTCCTGGTAGCCATTCGGTGGCTGAGCACAGTAAATGACATCTTGAGGGTACCCACCTAAGGGTTAACGAGGCAAGCAGAAAGAATCAGTTGGCAACATGATGTGAATGTGAGTTCAAGGGAGCTGGGACTCATTTGTCATACATGTGTATCCACTGGCTTCCACAAAACCCAGGGACTCGGCCTGCCTGTTCCCTCACAATAAAAGGCAAGGGTGGCATTGTCTTTCCCTTTGCCCTTTGTCTTCAGATTTCCTGGCGGCTGCTCCAGAGCTGGGCGGCAGAGCCAGAGCGGTGTGCGTGAGGCGCTGGGGGTTTTATCAGATCATTGTCTTCTAGCAAATTGTGTCACTTCAGCTGCAGAGTAATCTTCTGGTGGCACAAAGCAGTGCCTTAGTCCTGTTTGCTATTGAAATGAGTTCTCCGTAGGCAGCTGGCAAGGGAATAGGAAACAAGGGTACAGGGTTTGGGGGCAGTGTGCAGGTAAGCTCCCCCCTGCAGGTGGGCAGATGGCTGGTCCTTTGCCATCTCTGTTACTAGTCCCCAGAGCATTCACTTGAGCTGAAGCTGAGGGTGGGCTCAAGTCCAGGCTGGCCTGTGACCCGGAGCATGTGCTCGCTCTGTGCCACTGCCATGGCACCCAGGCTTCTGACAGAGGGCAGGTGGCTGGGGGGAGGCTGCAGCTTCCCGATCTTCCTAGGGCAACCTGACAGCTTGCATGCCAGAGGCACTTGCAGCTCAGATCCATAAAGGGCCCAGAATCAGGTTCAGAGAGAAAGCAGCTCTGTTTTTTTACTTCTTTATATTTTTCGTTTTTAGTTTGCTTGAAAATGTGATGAGAGGGTGCATGACATCTGCCAGTGGCAGTGGTGGCCATTGCTTTCTTTCCAGGAGCCAGTGGTTAGCTCTAGAAAAGTCTAGAGGGAGCTGAGAACTCCCCAGCCTGAAGGTGTTTGATTCAAGACTCATCCCCCCCCTTCTCCCAAGTGAAAAAAAAAGGACCACAACCTTTTTTGCTTAGAGAGCATCCTGGGGCAAAAGCGTACAAGTTGCAACCCATGAGGCTTCCCTGCTCTGTGTAAACATTTGTGGAGCAGGAACCACATTCCCCTTCTCCAGGTGGGTGTTCCAACCACCATGCAAGAGAGCCCTTCCTTCACAATTAGTATTCAAATATTTCACACAAGGTGGAACAGCTCAGAGTGTCTTGGTAGTTGGGACATGCTCAGAGCGGTGAGTGATCTGCTTCAATCCCACTCTGGATCAAGCAAGGATGGGACGTGAACTTTTGGAACTTCCCCGTCATCTGGCAGCCTGATGAACCCTGTCCTTCGCTTCCTCTTCTGTTCTTTCAAGTGCCTGTGAACAAAATGTTTCATTTGGGGAGAACGGGGGAATTTTTTCACTGCAGAAAAGGTTTGCAGTGCTTAAAAAAAAAAAAAGAGCTTATTTCAAATTACAGTATTTTTGATGGTTTTATTCTGCTGCCAGACTAAATCAGACGTTTGTATTTCCCCATGTCCTGCTCTGGCTGACAGCCTCCATTACAAGAAGCAAATTAAATCCTTTTCTCTGGTCCATCATAACTGGAATGTAGGCTTGCTACAGGGATGTTGTACTACCCATGTATTGCCATTTCCCATCATTATTTCTTCAACTGTGTGTTTCCTCTGTGTCTTGGCATCACTTTCAGTGTCACTAAGGGAGGTAGCAGTGCTTCTGGTGGATGAGGAGAGCTTTGGGTCTATAGCAAAGAGCACGTTTTTCGTAACAGTGGCCATTAACAGTGTCTTTCGCTCTTCCTGAGCCCTGAGGAGAGAAGAGAAGGGATCAAGAAGAGCTGTTAGTCATAACTGCTGTGGAGATAACATCCTTTCATGTTTTTGAAGGGTCCCAAGGGCCTGGCCGTGGAACATGGTGGCTGCTGTGCCAGACGGAAGAGGAGTGGAGGCAGGTCACAGAGAGCTTCAGAGAGAGGACTTCCCTTAGAGAGCGGCAGCTCTACAAACTCTTGAGTGAAGACTTCCTGCCGGAGATCTGCAACATGATTGCACAGAAGGTGAGGAGACATGACATCCTGTTTACCTCTCTTTGACCGCTTCCAAGAGCATGGACGTTTGCTGAGTGAAGTTGCTGAATCCAAGCAGCCCGTCACCCCACCTCCAGCCTCCAAGTGTCATGGATGTGGGGGCTGTTCAGCTTGTGTGGGGGGGAAAGGCTCTCCCCCATGCTGTGGCAGGGCTAGAGTTGATGCTCGAGGATCTGGTTCATGGTTGCACGGCGGCGTTGGTAGGAAGGCTGAAGGGGTTACTGTCTTCAGCCATGTTCCGTGTCCCTTTTCTCCTAGCAGGGAATTCTCTGTGCTTTTGAACTGCTGCGATTTACAGCCTAGCTTTTCTATGCAAACTGCCTGTGATTCCACTTTTACTGCCCTTTCTCAGCTGGCTCTGCTGGAGGGGCACTGGCTGCTTTAGCTGTCCTAGCTAAGTCTGCTTGAGCTGGTTATGCTAGAGCCCTGGAACTCTGAAGGGTATTGTCCGTCAACTGAATGTTTTCAGGTGGGACAGATTTGGAAAGGGATCCTTCGGCTAGATGGCTTTGTAAAATGGGTTCTGCAGCCAGCGTGATGTTCTTGGATTGAGTTCAGTTTGCTTGTTTGCTACCCTTGTAAAGCTAATAGGGATTTCATGGTCACTTCTAGCCCCCAGAGTTTCTCCTGCCAGTGTCACCGATGTGCCCTAATTTCCTCCACTCTCTTTTTCCTTCCCTCAATTCTCAACCCTGTTTCAGGAGAAGCGTCTGCAGCGGACAGAGTTTTCTCCCAGGTGGATGTCTGACCATCAGCCCATCAAACCAATCAAGCAGGAGGTGAGGGGGGGTGCGAGGGGGAGGACGACGGAGGGAGGCGAGAGCAGATGCCTCCTAGGGGAAAAAATAAACCGCAGCATCGCTATTCAGTGGGAAGGAGTCACTTGAAAGTGCTTGTGCTGAAAGAGAGATGGGTGGTAATGCCCGTCAAAGGCAGGCTGACACTCAGGGTTTCTATGGCGAGCAGGGAGGTGCTGCCCTCTGGATCGCAGAGGTAACCGGCCTCGCTGCAGACTCCGGTGCAGCTGCATATGGAAATCTGCACTCAGTCTGGGGAATTCCACTTCAATGAGAGTGCTGGCACATTCGAGGCAGTTCAAAGAAAAGTTGAAGAAGGATGAGAGGGCTAGAAGAACCGGCTTACAAAGGGAAATGACAGAAATTCAGCCAAGGGGAAAACGTGAGGCTGCAAACACATGAGGATGTAGATAGTGCTGAGGGAGAGAAGAATGACTGATGCAGCATGCGGAGCTGAGCTAGGAGGGGGTCAGCTGGAAATGGAAGTCACAATGTAGGCAGCTTAAAGAAATGCTTATCAAACTGCAGCTATGTTGGCTGAAATGGCTCTTTCCGTGCCTCTTCACCCTCATCTCCTCCACCCCATCAGTGTAACAGCACTGCTGCTGCCGCTCCTTGCGGGTCTGTGCAGTGAACCAGACCCAGGAAAATGACTGGAGTTAAATATAACCTTTTTCTTTGGTCAGGGTTATTTTTAACATAGATCAGTTTTCTGATCCAGTTCACCACACAGCCCCTAACAGTCATGCCAGCACAGCCAGGCATGTGGTGCTGTGGAGATGGGGGATCTTTGAACTGGCAACTGCTGCCCAAAGCAATCGGTCAGACAACTTGGGATTAGCTCTGGAGGAAAAGATTGTCTTGATTCTATCAGGTTGTGGCATAATCTCTCACCGCAGATGTAATCAAAATGTAGTTACCTGGTGTTTTGTCAGAGCCTGGGAAATAAAGCTGCAGGGAATATTCCACATGAGCCAGAGTCAGAGGTTCCCGCAAAACAAAGGAGAAAGTAGTTCCCTGCAATAAATATACTTACTTGGAACAGATAAATAAAAGGAAGGAAGAACCTCTCATCATGCTGCAGATAAAAGCCTGCCAGGAGGAAAATAAGACCCCAGTGATGGTCAGTTTGGGGCCAGAATTGCTCTCTGCAAAGCCCACCGTGCAGGAAGCGCAGGGACACGTGTTTGTTCACAGGCAGCAGAAATCCCAGAGGAGGAGGGGAGTGGGAAACACATGGAGCCTGAATGATGCTAATCAGTACCGCAGGTGCTCCAGGTCTGCTGTGGCAGAGGGCTGTTAATTGCTGCCTGTGGGCCAGTGAAATGTTTCCAGCGAACAGGGGGCCCTCCTGGCTCCTGGGGCACAGGGAGCCAGCCAGTGTGAGGGTGGTGATGCTCACAGCGCTCCCCAGCAGGATGTGGCAGTCATCCCTGCCACTGGGGAGCCAAGGAAGGTGCGAGCATGTCTGATATCCTATTTGTCAAGTGAGGGCGGGCAGCAGGCGAGCCTGGGGGAGAAAACCTCGGCCGAGTGCAGGTGACCCCTTCCTCCTGGCTGCTGCTTCAGTCCAAGATGTAACTGCTCCATGGGCTCCTGATCCTGCAGGGGATTTCTCAACAGGTGGTTCAGATTAGCTCCTCATTAAGAGCCGCCTGAGCAGCACCCTCATTAGGATCACGCTGTGGAAACCTGAGCAGGAAAGGTTTGGTGGATGAGAGGCCAGGGTGTCCAGGGCACTCGTGCCTCCTGGCCTTCTGCCCCTGAAGTCTGATACCAACTGCCTGGAGAGCAAAGCAAACGGCAGGAGTTTGGGCAGGAGTTTGGCCCTTTCAGGTCGCAGGGCCAGGGGAAGGCAGTGATGTTGTATCCTGGAGTGCTCTCTACCGGAGGGAAGGAGGCGGTGATGCTGTGGTAGCAGTGGTTTTTATCCTCCAAGTGGGGAGGAAGCTGGAGAAACGTCCTTTTGCCACCTGTGTGATCAGGAAGGAAGTTTAACTTGAGTTTGGTTCTTGTTTTTATCATTCCAATAGGCGTTGGCTTCCACCACATCTCATAGGAGTTTACTGATTTGTGTTCACGTATTTTTTTAACCCTGAGTTAAGCACACTCATCCCCAGTGGGCTTAAGGGGGACACCAGGCAGAGGGTCCCTCTGAAAATCAGGTTGTTTCTGTGCCTGAAGTGTCTCAAAGAGCCAGCATTGCATTGCTGCTGCCCTGCAAGTACTGCAGGGAGCAAGTGCCGTTGTGGGTGTCTGCTGCAGCCCTTGGGGCTCACTACACTGCATCTGTGGTTTCTGCTTTTCCCTTTTCTTCTTCTACTTCCTACATCTAGTAGGACGACACCCTTCCTTTGCTTAAAATTGTCCCCTTGCTTTGTTGATGCCATATTTGTGGTGTGTTGACCTGGAACATGCTATAGATTCGATGCCATTACAGTGTAGGGTGCTGAATGCACCCTGCAGGCTTGGAAGGGTTCTGGTGGTGAGCACTGCAGCTTGGATGTTGTGTTTGTGTTTCCATGGGACATGAATGGTGAAAGTTGTATGAATCCAGGGAAAGGGAAGGTCTCACCTGTGTACCAACAATCAGAGAAGTTGGCATGTCATGCCAGGCTGGCTTAGATCTGCTGGTTGGAGAGTTCAAAGGCTGATGGTCACATCCTCAATAAAGCATATTAGTGTACCGACTTCTGATGCCTGGTTCCTGCTCACCTCTTCTAATTGCTGCAGAGCCTGACTTTTTTGGTTCTTACTGCTATTTGAAGATTGATCAAGAAAGTCAGGGGTAAACTGTTTGACGACAGTAGGGATCAGACCTGAAAGGAAATTGTTTGCAGCTCATGAGTAGAAAATTGGATGGTAGAGCATTTGAGAAAGGGATATGAAAAGAATTGAAAGCGTAAGTGTAGAACCCAATTCTGTAGGTTCTTGACCCCTTGTACTTGGCAAAGCACTTTCAGTCCTGAGCATCCTGGTGTTTGGATATTGATCAGGGAGAAAAGCCCTGAGAGACAACTGGAGCTGTAATGATTGCTTTATAAGGAAACATTTAACCTAACTGGAGAAATGTGGGAGTTTTGTGTGAGTGTCTGAGGAAGCCTGTAAAGGCTGGAATATGGCTGAAGAACAGAAGGATTTGTGCTCACCCAGAAGAGCCTGAGAATAACTGGATGGAATGAGGGGTTGAGAAATGAACTTCAGGCTGAATGTGAGGAGAAGCTGGCTAAGCTAAGGCACATGAGCTCACAGAATGATTTTTCTAGGAAAGGGATGTACGAGTGAACTACTAACATTTGGCAAATATCTAAAAAGGAAAAGAAGATAGGCAGAGTTCCCTCATGGTGAGATGATGCTATAGAGTTCACCTAAAAAGATTGGTGTTTTTGCTGCCCAGTCTGTCTCTAAATGCAGGATATGGTCCTAATTTTGTCAAGAGTCCCATCACCCTCTCTTTGACACTTGGTGTCAAACGACCACACTTTGACTGTTGGTGGTTGAAATATAATTCTCTTAAAATATTTTTGCTGCTGGAAATAGGCAGATAATTCATGATGCTCATCCACAGGGAGTTGGAGTGGGACTTTGTAGGGCAGCTCAGGGCTGTATAGGGGAGGGGGAGGCAGAGGGGGAATGAATGTACAGTGAAACCAGACAGCATTTCTAGGTGTTTATCAAAACAGCCCCAGGTTCCACTCCTAGGCAATGAAACAAGGACAAAACAGTAATCATGGGGCCAGAATTTCTTTTTTTCTGGGGATTAATAATGGGCCTGGAGAAGTTGATGATCTGAGCAGCAGCCAACGGACCCCAGCTGATTGCTAATCCTCAGGAAATGCCTTCTGCTTAAGTGGTGGTTGCTGGTTATTCCCTGAAAATGAAGTTGGAGCAAACTGTGTGTACGCTGTTCTTTTCCGATTGATATTCCCTGCTGACAAGGCACATGTATCTTGGTCTTGCAGAAGTCAAAGGGGTGGGAGTGGCTGGTGGATGACTGATTCATTTGTCTTATCATTAATTTAAGCTAATAAAGATAATTCCACACTTCCATATACATATCTTGCACTTCATTGGAGAAACAGGAGCAGGCGATCCCTGGTCGGGAAGCCTGCAGTCTTAAGCAGGATCAAACACAGCCTTGGAGCCTGCTGGCAGTGGGGAGCTGAGGAAGTGGGGCAATAAAGAGCCAGGCATCCTGGAGTGAGAAAACTGGTTTTGGGACCCAGCAGGAAAACTGTCCAAATAAACAAACAAGATGTAGTTCAGGGGAGATTAGCACACAGAAATTTTGAACAGGAAAGGAAAACATTCCAAACGATACCTCGATGCAAGGCTGTACCAGTCTCTTTTCCTAATGAAGTACTCTGTGTTTTATAGCAGAGCCAGGTTTGGCAACGTAGTTCTTTCTGCTCACACTTCCCACTTGGAGCTCTGCTAGCTGGAAGAGGTAGAGGTGTTCTGTGGTGCTGTCAACAGCCTGAATCCTTTGCCCAGAAGGGAAGGGAAATACTCACAGTGTGTCCCTGACAGAATGGCAGCTTGTCTAACCCATCGCTTCTCCTTCCATTGTCCTTGTATCAGTAGGATTTCATTGCTTGACAAATAACTTTCCTTTACATGTTGCTTTTCATCTAGGAATTCATGCATACAAATCCATTTTTCCCTTTTTTTTTTTTTCCTCCCAGCCATTCATTGTAGGTTTGCTTTAATATTTGCTCAAAGTAATCCTTCCTGTGCTCAGACTTGAATAAGCCAATGTGTTACAGTTTTTGGTGCCCTGTTCTGTCACAGGTAAACCCGAATGTGCTGAGTTCCATGGAGAAGCAGAGGCGCAGGGAGGAAGAGGAGGAACGCCAGATCCTTATAGCAGTGCAGAAGAGAGAGCAGGAACAGCTGCTAAAGGAGGAGAGGAAGAGAGAGATGGAGGAAAAGGTCAAAGCAGTGGAAGGTAACATGCAGCCAAGTGTGAAGCAGAAGTTTTCAAAGCCAAGATTGAAATCTTGAATTAAGATCTGCCATTTACGTCCCTCCCCTGCCAGACCTGCTAATGGGAATATCTTTTCTTGCACTTATCTGTGATAAGTTGGTCTGTCTGTAGCTTCTTTTCCTTTGCCTATCTCCCTTGGTGTTGGTGGCTGTTCTCTAGTATACCCTTTGACTGTGTTGTCTTCCTCAAATCATGCTTATTTTCTCCCTCAGCTATGCTTTTTTTCCTGCTATCACGTTGTTTCTCAGTTCTCTTCCATCTCCCCACTTGCCTCCTTATGGATTTCCCTGTGTGCAGGATTAGCTGGATTTGCTCTTGCTGAATAGCATTTGGTTCTTTTGGCCCAGTCCATGATGAAAGAAGAATTCCCTTTGAGGAGAAAGGGAAGGGGACAACATAGGAGTAGCAAGAGTAACATTTTTTTCCTGGCCTTACCAATTGGAGAACTAGAGATGAAGGGACCAGGCTACCAGAGCACCAGAGGTGGCAACTTCACATGTTGGTTTGATTTTTTTTTTTTTTTGGTTATGAATTAAATGCTGAGTTAAACTGTTCTGCAAGAAACAAATGTATTTTATGTATTTAATACATCAGCTCAAGGCACAGACAGCAGGCATTCAGCTGTGGCACGTAGGCATGGGTGTCAGAGCAGGCTCATTTCTGACCACCTTCTCTCTGTCAGCCTCCCTTACGGGACTTCCGTGAGCTGCTGCTTCTGCCACAGTGACTGACTGGGCTGTTGCAGTTCTAGGGAAAGGCTGAGCATCTTCAGAAAGCTGTGGTGGTAGTGTGTGGCAATATCAGTATCCTGAGTCCTTAAGGGGATAAGGAATCAGAAAAGGAAAAAAAGATTAGGTTCATGCAAACCTTGTAAACTTTCCAAGATGAAACAGTCTGCTACCAGATGTTTGGTAGCATGCCAGATGTTATCTAAGAATAGGGTTTTTTACCTGCTTACCTTTCTAACCTTTAGAAAATCCAATTACTTCCTTGGCCTTCATATATTCCTGGTTGCCAGTCCTAGCTAATCCAGTGCTTTAAACTGAGACTCATCCAGCTTCCATATCTGCTGTAGATATCTGTTTCACCTTGGAAAATTGCATATTCTCTGTGTTTTTAATTCTTCATCTGTATAGACAAAATTAATCTTGAGGTTCCAGAGGAGCTGCAAAGATAAATGTTCCTGTAACATGGCTTTGCTTTGGGATAAGCCACTTCCTTTTCTGGGTAAATGCAGTCACTACATCATCTGATTCAAAGACACCAGAGCCACTCAAAAAAATTAGCATACATTCATAGCTTTTCTTGGCCGAGGTGCTTTTACTTTGGTTTAAACTCATGCCTAGTCCTAGGTCTTCTGTAGAGGAAGGATGTGAAATACAAAAGTGAAATATCTGCTCTCTGATGAACTTAATCAGCACTTCACCTTCTTCTCAATTTTGAACTGTATGCCTGTTTTTTAAAACATGTTCCTGTTTCCAGTCTGAGATTTCACTTCCCCCCACTCCAATGCACACTCCAGGTAGCAAGTTTCCTGCTGGGCCCATCTGTAGTCTCCTGAATTTATGAGTTAAGGCAGCTTTCTAGATTTCTACCACAACAGCAGGTTAGAGTTTCTCAGTTCTCTTTCCAGATGCTGCTTTGTTATAATCTCTCACAAACATGACTTTCTGACTGGTTGAGGTACTTTTTAGGGCACTGTTTAGATTTTAAAGCTGCTGGGTAGGACTCAACCCAGGCCAACCGTGTGAGAATGAGCTCTGCCTGATATGTAACATGCTGTGTTAATCACTAGCTGTGGTAGAGGTTCCTGCCATTAATCCTGACTGAAATCCAGTCTGGTACCAGGGTAGTGCTCCTCGATTCCTGTCAGTTTACCGAGTCACATCTTTGGCAGGCCTTGGAGGATTTCTAAAATCTATATCACCTTACCTCTTGGCTGCTGTTGCCATGAGATTTTCCTTTTGCTGCCCGAATTATTGCTTCATGTTTTCCTCAGCTTTCTCAAATATGCATCCATTGCAATGCCATCTGAGTGATGCTAATTTTAGGAAAGAAGCATGAAGTACTGAACTGTGCTTGGACAGACTCAGATAATCTCTGTTACCTGCAATTGGATGTTGGACTTATCATCATGAAATGTTATAATAGATGCTGTTACGTTCTGTAGGACACCTTAGAACCAAGTCCTATACTCCCAACTTCAGTGCTGCCCAGAGTCTTCTAACAGGAAATTCAGGCTTTCTTTTACCAATGTTTGACATATCTGACCATGGATGTCCCTATAAATAACCACTTTGTAGCTATTCCTACATTTTTTGTGCCCTCAGCCGCTATCTCAAGTTTGTTTTTGACCGACAGAGTAAGACATTAAATTAATATTTTTCCACCAGAGCTGGTACTTCCTGAGTCTTTGACATTTTCCAAATATGAAGCCTCTGATAGAGGGTGTTAGCCAAGTCTCTCCCATCTTTCTTTCTCTCTGGGTGTTCCCTGATGTGGCCTGTTTTCAGGGGTCCTACTCCTGTGACATCTCTCCTTGAACACTACTTTCACAAAATTCTGCTCCTACGCAAGGTTGGTCCAACCACAGGTGTTTTGCAAGTCAAATGAATTCAGATTCTTATAAGAGAAAGGAAATGAGGTTCATAAGAGCCCATAAACTTTCTATTATGAAGCAATCTGTTAGCCAGCTGTCTGGTTGCAAACCACAGGTTATATTACTAGAATTGCTTCTTCCTGTCTCTCACCTCTTTAAATCAAAGCTGTCCCAGTGGTCTTCCTGTGTGGCAGCTTGTTTGCTCTGGCTGCTGGCCATGAAGACCCACCTGAGCAACCTTCCCAAAGCTTGATCATGGAGGATATTAATGTCCCCAGTTACTCATTGCCACTTAGCTGGTAGAACTTCACCCTTCCCTCTGCACTGCTCTTCATCCCCTTCAGTGCAAAAGCAGCTGCCTTGAGTTTACCTGCCTGAGCCGAAGCACCTAAAGGAAGGTAACAACAAGCCAGCTCTTTCCATATTGCTGATCTATGCCTAGGTCTGGTTGAACTTCTCTCTCTGTACCACAGCACTTCTGAAAGCTGCCTAGGGGAGCATCTGTGTCAAAGCAATGCTTCAAAATCGGTGATGGTAAACCAAGGGAGGATGAAGAGGTGTGTTGATGGTGCACTGCATTCTCACCTCACCTGCTCCTGTGCTGTTGCCGCTTTTGCCGAAAGAGCAAGACCATCTCACTGGAGTTCTTGAGAGCTGCAGGACATGCCTTCTTTTTCCCTGAAAGAAGTTGACAAGTAGTGCTGAATGTTTTTTCGCCTCTTCCTACTACAGAACGGGCCAGGAGGAGGAAACTTCGTGAAGAGAGGGCCTGGCTGCTGGCACAGGGAAAGGAGCTCCCTCCTGAGCTGTCCCACCTGGATCCCAGTTCCCCTTCCAGGGAAGAGCGAAGGACCAAGGATATGTGAGTACACAACTGGGCATTGCAGCACGTGAGTGCATTGAAGTAGTGAGTATGGCAAGGAGAGGAGTGTAACCATTCACAGG
Organism: Lepidothrix coronata; assembly: GCF_001604755.1. Lineage (NCBI taxonomy): Eukaryota > Metazoa > Chordata > Aves > Passeriformes > Pipridae > Lepidothrix > Lepidothrix coronata. The sequence goes on from NW_016690190.1 coordinate 8,426,075, forward strand.
AGTGAGGAGGGAGAGGTGAGGTTAGAGAACAGTGAGGAGTAAGGTGGTAAACATCTGAATTTGGTCCACATGAGAGGAGTGTTTGTGATGAGGCCTATTTGTCAGCATTGTGACACTGTGCATGGATGGAAGGGAAGACGAAGTACAAGAGCATGTCCTCAGTCTGCATATTCACTGTGGTGCTTCTCATTGCAGCTATGAACTGGATGATGAGTTCACAGCCATGTACAAAGGTTAGTCCTACCCCAGCTTTCCCCTTTGCGTGACTTGCTCAAAGTGAAGTCCTCCCCTGTGTGTGTGTAACCATTCACCTTTCTCTTGCTAACTCCAGTTCTAGATGTGGTGAAGGCTCACAAGGACTCTTGGCCCTTCTTGGAGCCCGTTGATGAATCCTATGCTCCCAACTACTACCAGATCATTAAGGTATGGAAAGTGATCCAGCCGTCTTGACTGATGCACTTTGTTGACCAGGAGGCAGTTTTTTGGAAGTGTTTTGATGTTTTGTGGGCTGTATTAGTCTCACCTCTCAAACTGCATGTCTCCAGTAGTCCTTTCTAGCCTTACAAGTCAAGGAAACCAAAGATGAGAGGCTTCCTCTCTGGAGAGCATCCTCTGCTGCCCCATCCCCTCTCTGAGGAAGCTACAGCTCCAACTTTGTACACCCCACTATGCTTGCTGTCACTGAAGGGAGGTTTGGTTGTATTTCAGGCCCCCATGGATATCTCTAGCATGGAGAAGAAGTTAAATGGAGGTCAGTACTGCACCAAGGAAGAATTTGTGGGTGATATGAAGACCATGTTTAGGAACTGTCTTAAGTACAACGGTGAAGGCAGTGGTAAGAGCAGTAAGATAATAAATTCGTCTATTTGCAGTGCTCAGTCAAAGCAAGCAGTGATCTCTTCCTCCTCACCCGTCCTTGATTTGTGCTTCTTCTCTTTCAGGATATTTTTGGGAGACCAGATGAAAGAGTAGGAGCTTCTGAGTAATAAGGCCTGGGGTTTTAGTGAGGCTTTTAGCACAATTTGGCCGTGCTGGAAGGGGCATGGGATACTAAGGACTGCCGTGTTGGTAGATGGTGACAGCAGAACATATAAAGAGAAGGAAGTCTCTTTCTTTCTGAGCTCATTCCTTCGTGTGCCTGTGTGTGCCTGTGTGCCCCTTTTTCTCATAGTAACTAACACAGATTCTGAAAAGCATTGGAGTCTGGTTAACTCCTAGTGTTTGAGTACTACAGTGAGGAGTGAACCAGGTTTGTAGTCCTTCAGATGGAAAATGTCAGGTTTAGGTTCCTGATCTACTGAATGAACAACATGAGTCTGCAAATGAGAAATCCTGGGTTTAATTGCCATGCCAATTAAAACTCTGCATGTTACTTAGGTAAGAAATCAGTTCCCATATGGTGAGTCATCACTGCAGACTGTGTCTCACCAGCAACACCTTGAAAGGGATAACAGTTAGGAACTAATCAGCTTGTTGCTGTTGGCTGCAAGTAAAAGCATACCTGCACTGCCACTGACAGAGCTCTGTCCCCCAGGGAACTTCAGGGTTAGTTTAGTGGAAACAACTGGAAGGTCATTTGCTTCAAGGCCTTGTCATTAACACCTCTCACATGTCTTTTCCTTCCTACTCGCTCAACGAAAAGTAGAAGCCCATCTCAGCAGGACTGTCCTGTGGAAATGGTGCACTGGGGACTCTGGTGTTGGCAGTAGCTCTCATGTCAGGGCCAGCAAATGCTTTAGAAACTGTACATGAATAAATGTGTTTGCTGATTTTCCTCTGTCTTGTAGCCTATAGCGCAGATTCGAATGAGTCCAAGAAAAGCCTCTGAACGTAATCAAATAGCCTTGCTGGAAGTTCACATTTCTTCTCTCAGCACTCTGCTGGCTAACTGTGCACTGTGCAGGTCACACATCTCTGTGAGCAGAGGTAGTACTCCTCTAATGTAATTCTTGGCACTACTCTGGAACAGAGTTAATGCTGACTCCGCAGACCATGCTGCCAGTGGTACTTTGTCATGCCTATGTGCCTGTCCTCTGGTGGGGTTACTGAACAGATCTGTGTTGCTTATGGAAGTTTAGGAACCAAAGCCAACTAGTTAGAAACAAAAGTCTTCCTCAAAGAAACTTGGAGGAGGGGAGATGACTCATCTGATGGGGAAAGTCTGATGTTGCATAGCTGTTTCTCTCTATAAGGCTCCATTCCTGACGTTGTTGGGGTTTTTTGACTGCAGAATATACCAAGATGGCTTACAACTTAGAGAGGTGTTTCCACCGAGCAATGATGAAGCACTTCCCTGGGGAAGATGGAGACACAGATGAAGAGTTTTGGATCAGAGAAGATGGCAGACGAGAGAAGAGGAGCCGGCGGACTGGCCGCTCCGGCACGGGCAGTGTTTGGACTCGGTCACGAGACCCAGATGGGCCAGGCAAGAGACAGCAACGCCTGGAAAATGGAGGAAAACCTCCACCATATCGAGCTACTTCCAGGGCTCCTGCTTCTTCCTCTTCTTCTTCTTCCTCCTCCTTCTCTTCGTCCTCTGTAGAGGACCCAAGTGGCAACCCAATGCAGACTACTCGGGAGGTGGGCCCTTCCAACGGGCGAGGCTTCCCCCGCTCCCTGCAGTACGGTGGCATGCCCAGCCCTGTGCCACACCCAGGACAGATGGTAAGGACCAGCCTCTGCTGTTCTGCGCCCATCAGACCTGTGGAGGGAGGGAGAAATGAAAGGGGAATGAAACTTCCTACTGTGAAATCCCTACTGCCTGGCAAGAACCTTTTCCCAGAGATAAAGGGTCAGGGCTATGGTTTCTCCAATTGAAACTTTCCAGCACTTAGGTTTAAACTGGTACAATTTCAGTCTTCGCCACACGAGCTGGGAACAATCTCTTAAGGTTTCCCATGGCCAGCATGTCCCTGTGTAGTCTTGCACCAGCCCTGGTTTCCCCAGTTCTCTTCTCTCCTTAGAAAGTTTTACCCCATTGTGCATGGGAAGCTGTCACATTTCCTCTCTTAACCTCCAGTTTATGAAGCTGAAACCAACTGGTCTTCTTTTGTCTCAATTGTTTACAGATGCCTGGTAAGTTTGTGCCATCTGTGTACTACTGCATTTCGTGCCTTGAGTATTTATAAAAGCAGTAAACTAAATCAAACAAAGGCCACCCTGGACTGCAGCAGTGACCTATCTTTAGCCCAGCATTTCTTCTCTGAATGCCACCTGTTCTGCCTCCCGTCTGGGCTGTTCCTCACACATCCTTCACTGCCTTTTCTGTTTTAACCACTGATTGTGGTAATGGTGGTGTGGTGTATCAGCTGCACCTCTGAGATCCAGGCTATTCCTTGCCCTTTTAGCTGGAGATCAGACAAAATTTTTAGAGCGATTCTTATGATGCAGATAGTGGCAGGCAGTAGGAAGAGCTGGAGGCATTTTGAAGGAAGTCTAGCACATTCCCCCATTATTTTCCTGCTTCCATAGTCTTGTGGTTCACTCCACTTCTTGGAGCAAACCGCTGCCCTCTCCAGTCTTCTTGCTTGTTCCCAGGTACTTGGGTGGCAAGTGAGCGTATTGCAACCTAAAAGCAGAGGTGAGTGACTGGGGTGTGAGAGAGCGGCCTTGGCAAGGGAGCTGTGTCACGTCCTAGAAGGGAGTCTACAGGTTTTCCATGGTATCTCCAAAAAAGTCCATCTGCTCATCTGTGTGGTACCTCCAGCCTTGGCTTCCCCCAGCCTGTAGTACTTCTGTTACTTTTTTGTGCTTCACACGCTGTTTTGTTTCTCCTCCCTGCACCCCTCCCCGTCCCCCAGAGACCAGCCGTGCCAGGAACGTTTGGTCCCTTGCGCGGGTCGGATCCCACGAAGCTGTACGGCTCTCCGCGAGTGCCTGAGCCCCATCCTGGAGACCCGGTCCAGCAGCACCAGCACTTTGCCATGCAGGTAAGGAACGCTGCAGCACCCCAGGACCCACAGGTGTGACAGCTCTCACTGAGACCCACCTCATGTCTCTCTCTCTCCCTGCCTCCTCCGCAGCCGGCTGTGGGACTGAGCGAGCACCGCGGGCACCGGCTGGCCACTCCGGAGAAGCAGGCGTGCGCGGGACCCACCCACGTCTCCGGCCTCGGCCCCCGACCGGGCACACTGCAGCTGGGAAGGGTCAGTGGCCCCCCGCCCGATGCCGTCTACCCGCCAGCCCAGTTCCAGCAGGGCTTCCTCCCGCCCAGGCACAACGGGCCCCCGGTGAGGCCGCCGGAGGGCTCGGAGGTCCCCCCGGGGCACATGTACCGGCCCTACAAGTACCTGAACCGCGCACACCCAGCCCTGTGGAATGGCAGCCATGGCCCCGCCGGCCAGGCTGCCATGGGGCCGGAGGAGAAGGCGCCCATGGGGCCAGGGCCCTCACTCCAGCCACGTGCCCTGGGTCATATGATGGACCCCAGGGCCATGAGGCCGCCGCTGCCTCCCAGCCAGTGGACAGAGCAATCAAATTTCCTACCTCATGGGGTGCCTCCCTCAGGGTATATCCGACCGCCCGGGAAAGCCGCCAGCCAGAGGATGCCACAGCCACCAGCCGCTCTGTTTGGGGCACCTCCTCAGGTTCAGAGAGGGTGCCAGGGCGGGGACTCCATGATGGACAGCCCGGAGATGATCGCCATGCAGCAGCTCTCCTCCCGCGTGTGCCCACCGGGAGTGCCTTACCACCCTCGCCAGCCGCCCCCGCCGCACCTCCCCGGACCCTTCCCCCAGCTGGCCCACGCGGCCTCCGCCGCCGGCGTGCAGCCCCCAAAACCTGTCGTGGGAAACGGGAGCTCGCAAGATCCAACCGGGCAGACCATGGAGATGGAGAGCAACCAAGGTAAACCCTTGAGTGCCCACTGGTATTGTTGACTTTCGCTGCCTGCACCTCCCAGAAAATAATTCAAATTTTGATTAAATACTTGGGAGGGATGCAGCTTTTACATGTGTTTTTATTTTTTTTATATAAATTGGAATACGTTTTCTAATCCATCCATCACTTAGATTTTTCTAGGCTGTTTTGTTTCACTGTAGCCTGCCAGAAGTCCTCTCTGTCCCAGCTATACCTGCAAGTTATCAGTTTGCCATGGGGTACGAATGCAAAGCATAGGCTGCGATGCTTTTAGAGCTCACTTGGAGTTAATATAAAAATGGGATCTGCAGAGAGTTAGGAGATGTTGTATGAAATCACTTACATATATAAGGAGTATATATTAAATATACTCCTTTAAGTGTACATCAGTATGACTTCTTTTCTGAAATGCACATCTGCTTTGTGAGCTCTGAACATCACAAAATCTTCGCACAACAGGACTGCCCAAAAGCCCCTGAGCAGCTGTATCGGTTCATGTGGGATGGCAGTGTGTCGTGTGTGCCCTCACAAGTTTCTTTCCAGTTGAATTTCATCTGTTCTATCTAGTAAACTACAGATTAAAAAAAGAAAAAAAACCCCAACCTTAAAAATAAAACCTAAAGTAGAGATCAAAATAACGCAGAGATCAAAAAAATTTTTTTTTCATTAATTCTAGCTGGTAAACTAGAGATCAAAACCCTTGTATCTTTTATCAATCCCTTGTGTGCCTTGCACTAAGAGGAAACTCTTTCCTTGTGTGGCATTGCTTAAAAGTTATCATCATAATTTAACTTGCTGGATATAGAACAGAGACCAGGGAAGGACGCTGAGTGATTGCAGGACAGAGTACTCTCATCTTCAAACCACAGTTGGTTAAAATATGGCTGCGATCAGCTCTGCAGCATCTTGGTGTGCAGCAGCGCTTCTGCTCATGCTGTGGGCAAATGGCGTTTGTGGAGGGTGGGTTTAAATTTGGTATTAGGGAGAAATTCTTTACTGTGAGGCTGGTGAGGCACTGGCACAGGTTACCCAGAGAAGCTGTGGATGCCCCATCCCTGGAAGTGTTCAAGACCAGGCTGGATGAGACTTTGAGCAACGTGGTCTGTTGGGAGGTGTCCCTGCCCATGGCAGGGGGGTTGGAACTAAATGGCCTCTAAGATCCCTTCCAACCCAAACCATTTTATGATTCTGTGACCAGAAGGGGCAAGGCAGCATGAAATCAAAGTGCTGTTACTCTGACTTCTTATCTTGCTGTCATGTGGACCCCACTGTGGTATTTCCCAACTCTTGCCTCTCCTTTAGGCAGCCTCTGCACCCCGGTGTGTCAGACCAAACGCACATGCCATGTTACTCCAGTGGAGGTGTGACTTAGCAGTGGCTTGCAAACTGCAGAGCGTCTGTGTCATGAGGGTTCAGCCCATGTGTGCCATCTTTCCAAGAGTGGTGCAAACCTCATGAGTAGTTTTCAAAAGATCTCTTTCACAAGGAGCAGCTACTAAAGGTTACCCAAATTTGAAAAAAAAAATGCACTTCAGAATTGCTAAAAATCTCTGAAGGAAAAACTGTGTTATGGGTGTGGAAGGAAGGCTGCAGCCCCAGAGAAGAGCACTTGTGCTGATACCATGCTCCAACAGCCCTTTAGAGAGGTTTGTGTGGACAACAGGACATTGTAGGCTTTGGAGTAGTGACAGTGGAAGGACCTGCACGGCTTTAGAAAGTCAGTCCTTTTTCTCTTTTATTTGCATAAAAGTGGAATGCTTTCTCCATCCAGTTGTTAGGGACTTGTTTGGCAGAGCTGCCCAGCAACTTTGGGTCAGCAATCAAAGAGGTTTGGTAGATCTGGTTAACCTGGCAGGAATTACTCTTTGGCATGTGTGTTTTGGGTGAGCATGAGCAGGCATGTGTATGTGTTAGGCGGAGAGGGACGATTTCCAGTTAGACCAGTGTGTGACTTTCTTCTCTCTCTTTCAGTGGAGACACCAGCAGGCATGGACGAGAAGGCTCAGTGCATCAGCATTCCCGACGGGGCCTATGCCAAACTCCTACCTCATCCCAAGCCCCCACTGCCCATGGAGTGCGCCAGGCGCGCCTTGCCCCCGGATGGGGAGGCAGATGGCTCTGGTGTGAAGGGCGAGCTGAAGGCAGGGCAGAGCAAAGGTGCATGGTCGGCAGAGAGCGGCTACACCGGCGACCCGGGCTGCGTGAGGGACCTGGTGCCCGCCTCCGAAAGAGGGGGTCCCCTGCCTCAGAACGGGGCGGCGGGCGAGGGGCCGGCAGCCGGCACCGAGGGGAAGGGACTGGCTGCCAACCTGCTGGAGAAGCCCCTCTGTGGTGGGGGCAAGACTCTGCCTGAAGCAGCCGTGCCTTGCATGGGGCAGGGCACCGGCCTTCCTGGCGTGGATGCCGGCTCCATGGGGGCCACCCCCAACCAGTATCACCCTCTGTACATGCCTGGTCTGGAATACCCGAATTCGGCTGGACGGTACCACATCAACCCAGGCCTGCAGGGTTTTGGCCCGGTGATGGGAGGGAAGCCACCTCCTCCTGCCTCCCACCCCCAGCATTTTCCCCCACGGGGTTTCCAGCCGAGCAGCACCCACCCCGGTGTCTTCCCGCGGTACCGGCCCCCCCAGGGAATGCCGTATCCTTACCAGCCACAGCCTCAACCTTCCTACCACCACTACCAGCGACCGCCCTACTACGCCTGCCCACAGGGATATTCGGACTGGCAGAGGCCTCTCCACCCCCAGGCCAGCCCCAGCGGGCATCCCAGTGCCCACCCGCCCCTGGCCAGAGCCCCGTTCCCAGAGCGGGGGTCCGCGGGCGGCCTGCAGGGCTGCGAGGCACTGAGCGCCGCCCTGGCCTCTCCCAACCGCATGGACGTAGCAAGTGCCAAAGAGGTTTCTCCAAGTGACGGGCAGGATCTGGGGCCTGAAGATGAGAAGTCCGAGGAGTCCCAGGAAAGACCAGAGAGTCCCAAAGAGTTTCTTGATTTGGACAACCACAATGCAGCCACAAAGAGGCAAAGCTCGGTGGCAGCGGGGGAGTTCCTCTACGGAGCACCCCCACCCCACCTGAGTGCAGGGATGGGGTTTGGCCCGTCGGCTTTCCCTCCCCATGGGGTAATGCTACAAACTGGCTCTCCTTATGGATCCCGACATCCTGCCAGTCACTTCCAGCCCAGGACGTATGGATCGCCCATGAATGCCCACCCGTCTCACCATCCAGCCTCCAACCAGGCCAACGGCCTCTCTCAGGAGGGCCCCCTGTACCGCTGCCGAGAAGAGAACATGGGTCACTTTCAGGCCTTACTGATGGAGCAGAGAGGCAGTGGAGGTGGCATGGGGGGGCCGCCCCAGGACTTGTATAGACCCTCGGGGTAAGACTGTGTTTTCTGCGAGAAGGCAAGGTGGGAGGGGGGTGTGATGCCTGGGTGACAGTCACTGTTGGATATCCTTGAAAGGATGTGGCTTGAAGTCAGAGGAAATTGCAAATGAAGTCTAAAGTCTAACAGGTGGCTCAGATCCTTGGAGTAAGAGCTCTCCTAAGATGGAGAGAGAGTCTCAATGCATCTCCTTAAAACAATCATGGAGAGCCTGTTAGCCTGCCCCATCCATCCTCCCATCAGTACTTTGTTTCATCTAACAGTGTTTTGTTAATGTGTAATTCAGGGTTGTGCATCTCTTAGTCAAATGTACTCTTGCCATTTTCTTTGCAAGTGTTTTATTTCATCTTGCTTATAGTGGGGCAGAGTAGCTGACTAAATTGGAAGTTGGCCTCTTGTTACGAACTCCTTTAATGCTGCCTTCTTTTTCCCCTCCTCTTGATTCACTCCTCCTCTCTATGTCAAATTTCCCTCACAGAAAGTTGCTTCTCACTGAGACTGTGCATATCACCTTTTTTTCCCAAGTGGAAAATTCTGCTTCTCAAAAAATTGCCTGTTCAGTTTTTACTGTTCAATTGTTACTGTTTTATCCTCGTCACAGCATGACAGTCCTTCCTTCTTCTAGTATTCAGGGAACTTGGATTACAGCTAAGCCTTTGGGGGGAGTAGCATGGATTAAGGGTTGTGTTTTGGGGGGAAACCAGACAGAGGAATACACAAGACTGCATGCTTGTATGCTAATGTTGTATGTATGCATTCAATGAAGTAGTTTGAACCAAGAGTAGGGATTTGCTCCTGATATTCATGTGCTAAAATTCTCTCCATTCAACCTGACTCCAGAATGCAAATGCATCAGGCTCAAGTTCCCTTCCCGAAGATGCCTACAGCAACAATGTCCCGGGAAGATTTGACATCACAAAAACCATCAGTGCTGCCTCTGGATCAAGTAAGGACTGCTAGAGAGAGCAGAGCTGAAATGCAAGTCCTTCTCTTCCCACTGGTTAAAGGAGTAAAGTGTTTGATTAGAGTGGGAGGAACTGGAGGAAGCTGGGAAATTAACTACTGCTATGCAAAGGAGTTGAGAATGTCTCTAAAGTCTTAGCTGACTGCAAAACATAACCTAGGCAGATTGATAGTGCTATCTTTGAACTGGTTGCATGCAATCATGAGGTCACTCCTTTCTGAAGCTTCCAGTTAAAGCTTCCAACCCTTGTTCTTCCTCTTTCAGAGCTAGTCCGAGGAAGGAAGGACCTCATGAAGACGAAAGCCACACATGATTTGGACACCCAGGAGGAGGGGCAGGCCTTCCTCCCACCCTCCCCTCGCCCGAGCAGCATGTAGCTTCCTGGGTCTGTGGAACATGGTGCCCTGACGGCTTTTGTGTTGGAAACCCGGGGCGGTGCTGGGCCCCAGCCAGCCGAGCAGCTGGCTCTCTACCACAGGGCAAGCACCGCAAAACTAGTGGCTTTCCGTGACCGGAGACTGCGTCTCATTCAGGGTTTGGGGGAATTTTCGGGTGGGGAGGGCGGGGGTGGGGGCAGAAACTTTCATTGACTGCTAAACTCAGGTATATTTTTCAGGGTGGAAGAGGACGATGATGAAATTTTACTTGTAGTATTAACGTGTGTGTTTTGGAGCTGGATCCAGTTTACAGAATTTAACCTGTTGCCTTTCTAAATAAATTTCTGTTGTTGGTGAATGTATTGTACATAATGGGGGAGGGGGTGGGCCCAGCTTGTAGTGGGCTTAGCACTGGAGGAATCGTTAACTGTTTACAATCATATCACACTAAAATCTTTCAGGATAGGGTGAGGGTTCAGGGGGGACCGGGGAGAGGCGAGGGAATGTGTGATGGATGACTTGCTGTCCTCCTTCCTGTCCTCTGCAACCAAGACATGACCCGACAGTTGGTTGACTTAATAGCATGAATTGCTCAGGAGTATAACATGTCCTCCACTTTCTCTTGCCTTCTTCCTCCTTCCCTTCTCACCCCCATCTCCACTCCTCTGGATCCAGGGCCTGAGTGCACTTCCAGCTCCTGTCATCATGGGGGAACAAGGAAACCAGGACCAGGAACTGAAACCAGGGCAGGACACTCATGGCATTGTCTCTTCTGCTAGTACAGGACCCTTCTCCCTGCCTTTTTCTGATAGGAGAAATGTGTGCTCTAGGAAACAGAAAATGGCATAACTGGTCATCTTAAGACTTATTTTGGTGAAACCAGCACAGCTGTGGGTGCAGCAGCACCCATCCAGTAAAACAAACTTTGTGCAAATCTGTACTGCCCTGCTGCTTGAGGAGAGGAGCCAAGTCCCCACCTTTGTTTCTCTGACCCTGGGCTATATTCACTTCTTAGCAGCAGCAAAGCAGAAAGTACCACAGGCTTCCTGACCACTCTTGCTTGGTAAGGAGGAGGAGCAAGAGGCTGCCTTGGGGGAATGGTAGGATTACTGCAGTGTGAGCCATTTGTTGGCCTGTGGAGTTGGATTTGGCATTCACAAGTTGCAGGTGAATCAGAAAGCACTGGTTCAAAGTCAGGTGTTTGGGTGGCACAGCTCAGGGGCTGGGGGACAGGAGGGCTGCGTGCTTGAGTTGAGGTGGTTTTTTTTGTCTTCATTGATGACGTAGCAGCAGGTCCTACAGGACTAGTGGCAGCTTCCCTGTTCACAGTCTGCAGGGGCTCTTCTCAGTACTGTACTATGGAACCTCTGTGTGCCAGCATCTTGACAACCACTGGTGTTCAAGGGAGTTCGGCAGGACTCCCATCTGCATTTATTCACATCTTAAAGCTAACAGGCACACACGGTTGGCTGTTCTTGGGGGAGTTGGGGAGTTGTTACTCTACGAGGCTGGGCAGCAAGACTTGCTGGGACCATAACCTGGTTGTACTGGGGTGGGGACAGTGGTGCAGTTTACAGGAGGATGTGCCAGTGTGTCAGATAGAGTATGCTAGCAAGAGCACAAGCGGCAGCAGAAGGAGGACAGAGCAGCATGCCCTTTAGTCTGTGGTACCAGCATGGGGAGGGACTTTGTCTCCTGGTTTCTGGAGAATTTTTCTGGCTGCTTTCTTGTCTTGGATGGTGCCATCACCTGAATCTTTAGCTGGATTTAACATCTGTGACTGCACCACCTTTGTCCCACTTCGTGTAGATCTACCATGTGCTGGCAAAGCTGTTCAAGCAAATGGCAAGTAGCATCTGAGTGAGTCATTACTCCTTCTGTCCTAAGCTTTTGGAAGCACACAAAGCCTAAAAGATGAGAAATTACCCTTTCCTGAAATAGTTAGAACATAGAAGGACTGCTGTGTTAGTGCCCTCTTACCAATGAGCCTCACTGCTCTGTTGCTGCAGTACTTTTGCCTCTGATGAGCTGTGTAAGGCCAAGGCATTTTCCAAGCCTAACAGGAGTTAAAATTCATCTTACAGCTGCATTTCTCACCCACTGCTGCAGCCAGCCTGTGAACTGTAGCTGCTGGCTGCTTAGGCCAGTGAGTTGCCTGGGACAGCTGGTTCCTCTGCAAAGGAAGATGTCGGTGTAATGTGAATTACTTACAATATCTATCTATAGATGCCATTACATTAGAAAAAGGAAGGTGATTTTTTGGTGTGGTTTTTCTTTTCAGTTGCGTTCATCTGTCAGGGAGCAGTTGTCACTGGTGGATTGATATGAACTGGAATAGATGATCCTAAAGGTTGTCCTTTGACTGAGAAGTGCTCTCCCCAGCCAAGAACATTATGCTATGGCTCTTCTGAATTTGTCCCGTATCTGAGGGTTTGCTGCTGGCTCTTCAGCTGGTAGTTGGTTTTCAGAGGTGCCCCAGCTGCTCCAAAGGCAGCTCTTAGTCCTTCACTGAAAGGAGATACTGAAGCAGTGATAGGTATTTATAAAAAACTGTGCAAGTAGAACTGCTCTTAAAGACAATAAACCTGGGACAAACAAGAACACAGTTGCTTCTCCTTGTAAAATAATCTTGGGTTCACTGTACATTTAAAAGCAGATAAATGGTAAAATATAACTTGTAGCAAAGTATTCAAAACTCTAGAAATGTGAATGTAGATCCTGCAAACAATCCCTGCCATACTTCAGCCTGTGTCCTCTGTATCACAGACAGCCACCCAAATATTTGAAGTGCCTTTCATTCAGCTCATTGTGAACGTTGTGGAACAGGAGGGTTTTAGAAGCTGTAAAAAGTCCCCAAGCAAGCTGAAGCACACTTCAGCTGGAACTGGCACTGAAAACATGGTTCTAGTGGTCACAGGGTCTAGATGAGTACCAAGCCCAGGCCAAAACAGGGGCTGAACAAGAAAGGCAAGAATTGCTTGTGGTCTGCCTGGAGAGCACAGTGGAGTGTTAGACAGTGATAGATACCCCGAGGAACCTGTATGGAGTGTGCAACAGGAAGATATTTTCCCTTACCTGACATAATGCTAGTCTGGGGGAAAGATTTGTCTTGCAGGTGGTAGACAAAAGAGAGTAGTGAAGCTGTCTCCTCCTGGGAGGGTTTCTAGGTAAATGGCTTTTGATGTAGTCAGTAATTCTTATTAAAGAGACTAACAAGCTGCTGTTGTGAGGACAGATGGTTTCTATTAGAAAAGTACTAATATAGCATAGGGGGAACAATGGCTGGGCAACAGGGATAGGGCTATCCTGAGGACAGGACATGCTGAGATGGAGAGCTGGTTGTGGAACCTTAGCTCAGAATCTCCAGACTTTCAAATGCTTTCTTCGTAAGGGGGGCTTTGGGGGTTTTCCTATTATGATGTCTAGGGAACCCCCCCCCAAAATTAGAGCTCTATTTTGCTAGGCACAATCAGCAAATCACAGAAAACTGGCACCCCTCAGAGGGCACAGGGCTCTGAAGAGAGTTGTGGGGTGGAACACGAGTGGAAATGTACGGGGAGGAGCAGATAATGTGAATTTTGTAGTTTATCCCAAGCCATACTGCACAGGGCTGCTTTGTAGATATTGTGAAAGAGACAGGTTTGAGGGATTTAGGAGAGAGTAAAATGGCAGCTCTTTATATACAGAGTGGTGTTTTTTGCCATGAGTTGGCATGCAGTGCAGGAGAAGTGCAGCTGCATTTTAAAATAACCTGGCTTTTGAGTGCCATACTTGTGTCACTGTCTTAAATAATATTTTAACACAATAGAGAGAAATTCTAGTCACTGGTTGGAAGCCCTCTGTCTCAGCCCCCAGCATTGTTGTTTCACAATATATTACCAGTTGGTCCTTTCTCAGAAAGCATCCTGAGCTGGTGACTTTGCAAAGTTTCCTGTAGCTATTACTTTTTCCATACAGAGGATGTATTTTGCTATAATTAGGGATTTCATGTTAAACAAGACTATATAATACACAGAACAAAGATGATGTTGGCCATGCTGAAGCATGACAAAAATTTCCAATATTCTCAGAAGAGCTTTGTATGCCACTCTGGCTTTTTAGCATCTCGCTCTCCCCACCACCTTGTCCTCTGTAAGTGGTGTGTGGTATTCCCAAGCTCCCAAGATGTCAAGTTGCTTTTGCAAAGGCTGCTTTATAAACTGCCCCAGGGACTCTGAAGCTTTGGACGTCTTAGAGTAGGACAGGCCCAGGCAATTCAACTAGAAGGGCAGTCACTGAGGCTTCACAGTGACTTTTAGCTGTGTTTAGCAGGAGTTTGCAGTCTGTAAATTCCATGGTGTATCCCACCAAACCACTCAGTAGCAATCCAAGGCACCAGCCTGCAATGAAGAGGACAAAAGGGGAAAGTAAATTTGAGGCTTCAAGGCCCAACTGGTTGGATTTGTGACTTTAAAGTACATGGAGACACTTTTCTTGGAAGAGCTTCTGATTCTTTGTTGTCTGCCAAATGCCTTTCCCATGCAGACTTTCCGAAGCCAATCGTCTGTGTATATTTTTGTAAGTGTGGTTTCTCGGGGTCTTGGAGAGCTATCAGCTTCTTGATGTCTTATCTGAAAGCTAGTCACAGAGGCTCTTTCATTCTGCTGATTGAGGCAGCTCTCCTGAAGCTTCTCACCCCAACACTTCTCCATTTAAAATGAAAGTATAATTAGAAAACAACCTCCCTTTATTTCCTCCACTGATCTCTGTCAGGCTTTTGTGCATCTCTGTGTTCAACTAGGGCTGTTTCTTTGTTCTTGATGGCTTTGTTCTGCTTTCTTTTTCCAAGAAGACTGTGTTGCTGTATGAACTGTGGAATTTCAGAGAAGGTGCTGAACTGAGTGACAAAGAAGTGTCATCCCAAGGGGTGGCTTGGAGAAGAGCAGCAGGGGAATTCGTGACAGTGTAGTTGCTCCTGGTTCCCCTCACTGCAGAGCAACCACACAACTGGGCCTGCACTTAATCAGGGCAACCCCTTAAAAAGTTTTTACTGCAGTGCATCGGTGGCAGAGAAGTTTGCTCCTGCAGAATTCCTGTTTTGCCTTGAGTCGGGTGCTGGCTGTTGGAGAGCAGGTGTGTGGGAGCCGTATCCTTTCCGTAAGGCCAAGATTGAGATAGCAGGCTGGGAAAGTGGGGTTGCAGCTGCAGGCCATGTGACAAGCTTTAAGAGCGTGTGCTCATTGTAGCCGAGAAAGCATCTCAAACGTTGACCTTCCAGCCTTTCCCCATCTGTACCTGTTTAACATACAGATGGGGGTGAGCACACTGGGGCTTGGCAGGACCCCTGCCGCCCATGCGGAAGGAAAACGCTTTTAACCGGCACATAATGAACTGCGCGCTCCGGTTTTCACTCCCTGCCTGCTGCCCACCTCCCGCTCTGAAAAAGAGCTGGGGAGGGACCCACTTCCAGCTGTCTCCCCGTAGGAGCTCCTGGGGATGACAAGCGCAAGGCTCAGTCCACCCCTAGGCAAGGAGGTTCAGGACAGAGGTTTTATTTGAAACTAGATGGTAACATCCAAGCGTACCTTTGAAGCAGAGGTTGTAGTGAGCTGTGTGGTGCTGTTCTCTTTTTGGTGACTGTCCTGCCTCGGCTCACATGCAGGATTTGAGAGACCATGGAGCGTTTTGTAGATTTAACACTGCTGGTCTGGCATTGACTGAGGGCTCTTTTCCTTCATTTGCAGCAGTGGCCTAGATTTCTTTTGGCGAAGGTCTTCCTCTTTTTGAAGCATGGATATCAAAGTAGACTGTGCATCCAGGAGAGAGCAAGGGCTATGTCCACCAGTGGAAGAGGGGACAAAGGATTAATTAGGGCTGAGGCTTAACTGAGATTTTCACTAACTCTGGCAAGCCCCTCTGTCCTTTGCCCCTTTTATTTGGAAATACTTGGCTCACTTAGCAGAAGGGCAGTAAGTGGAATATCTTCTAAATAAAAGTGGAACTGGCTCTGTGTGGGTAAAATTCCCTTGTTGCGAACAAAGTTGGACCAGACAGCCATAAAGGACTCCTTTGGGCATCAAATGATGAAGAGGCACACAGACACCTGGTGCCCTCAAACATTTTGGAGCATGGCAGAGGAGTGATCTCCCTTTCTGAAGCCAGCCAGGCAGCTACAGGAGCTCAGGCCTCAACTTCTAGTCTGAAAAGTCCTCTGATCCCCTTTTGTGTCATATGCCAACACTTTCCCTCTCCTTGCTTCCTAGCTTTCAAGTTCCTTTCCCTCTGCTCGCTTCGCTGCAGTCGGTTGCTGTCAAGTGCAGAGATGAAGGCTCACTGCCCACGCGAGCACAAGGGCAGAAGGTTGAACTTGCCAGCTGTCTCCTCTGCACAGGCATACAGACAGCAGGTGGGGAGAACACATTTACTCTCCTCATGAAATTAAGGTGTCCTCAGTGGCTCACGAGTGTTCTCTCGTGTGCCCCTGGGGTTTGCCACCCTGGCACAGCGACGCCTGTCCCTCTGCCAGCACAAGGATTTGCTCCTGGTCCCTCTGCAGGGTTCCAACACATGGTCCTGGCGTGTCTACTTCCAAGGGGGTTTAGATTAAAAATATATACTCTGTACAACTGTGAAAACTCTTGTCTCTCTTCCATGATCTGTCAATGAACATTGCTGCCTGATCTTTTTCCAAGCAATAATAATGTGCAGCAGTGCAACTTTGATGTTCCCACGCTGTTTCACGGAGTGGATGGCTATGGGAACACGCTGCCGGGCTTCACAGTTTCAATGGGAAGCAAGATGCTTTCTGTGGCCCTGCATTTTATCTGTGCCACATTCCTGCTTTCCCAGAGACTGGCGGGTTGATTTAGGTGGCCCTGAGAGAGCTGGTTGCTGCTTCTGTGTTTGGGAAGGCAGAAAGAGGAGGGAGCAAGTTGGTAAAGCTGAGCCTCATCCACAAAGCAGAGCACATGTAAGAGGGGTTGCTTGTTGCTACCATGGAGCAAGGGGTGGGTGGACCACTGATTTAATGCCTCTGGGGGAGGAGAGTGACCCAGTGCTGCTTCACTTGGCATTGATGGGGGAGGCAGGAGAGCCGATGCCACTATGTCCATTCATTTTTCTGAAGTTGGGTAACATTGGTTTTTTGGGTTTTTTTGTATTATTGTAAGTTTGTAAAGAATGTAATCTGTCTGTCGGGGGCACAAGGAGAAAACGGGGGCCTTTCTTTTTTTTGGGTGAGGCTGTTCTTATGTTGCTGTGTTTTTTGTTGTTGGGCAGGGAGGGGTCTAAGAGGCCATGGGGCAAAAGCCTGGCCCTTGTCAACTGCTTGCAACTGTCCCAGGGCGACGGGAGGGTGAGCTGATGCTGCAGCAGAGACCTCCCACACCAAACTGTGAAAACGACCTCTGCCTGTGTCCCTCTGTGGGGGAATCTGACCTGCGTGGGGTTCTGCACTGGCACGCCTTGCTGGGGGTGGGATGTAACATTCAAGGACTGGTCTTGCTTGTCTTTGACTCAAGTAGAAACTGGGCTGGGCAGCTGCCCGTGCTGTTTATGGAAGGCTGGATTTAATAGCCTGAGTTTCTCAGTGCAAGAAGGAGTTCATGCTGGAGCTGCTTGCCCCAGCACTTCTTTCCCCAGCAGGAGCTCAGGTGCTGCACCTCTCCCATCACCTGCTGCCCAGGAGCCCTGGTTCTCACCCCTGCCTCCCTCCCCATCCCGTAGAGCACAGTGTCAGGGATCCTCTTCTCTCTCCTGCTGCTGCAAAGTTGTGTGAACTTTCCTGGTCAATACTGGAAAGGGGAATGCTATTTATTTTTATATTGTGTATATTTTGTCTTGGTCTGCTGATTACCTTTGTTCCCCAAGAGCGACAGTTACCTCAATAGTTAGTTTAATACTGTGTGTTGGGTAATTTTTTTAAAGAACTTTTTTAAAATCTTGATCCTTGGAGGTCTGTAGATTTTATTTCCATATAAATTGGTTATTTTGTATAAAGTACATTCTTAAAATAGCAATCACCCTTGCCGTATGTGTGTTTTCTTGTCTCCTGGATGGTCTCCCTCTTCCTTTGTGAGGGGAAGCGGATGGGGGTGGGATGGTAACACAGAGGGCTTTTTTCAGAGACAAAGCCCTGAACTGCAGTCAGACACATTTGTACCACCTGAAATCCATTTACAAGAGAGCACCTGGAAAGCTAATTGGGATCATTTCCCGTTCTGAAGCACAGCTGTCTGCCTGTGAACAACCCAGTTGTGGAAATGCGATGGTGTCACTGCTTTCCCTCCGAAGTCCCTGGTGGGCTGTGGGTTTTCCTGCAGCCCAGGTGTGCTGGAAAGCCTGCCTCTCTCCCCAAAACACCACGTGGCTTTGGGGTGCAGGTAGTCCGGTCCCCCACACTTGTGTGAAGCCTCTGTGCTTTAAAAGCAGTGCCTGCCCTTGAGTAAAGCCCATAGAGCGGTGCTGCTGCGAAGGAGGAACTGGTGTAGCCTATGTGGTTCCCCTTTGTGCTGCTTTAATGCTGAGCAGCACAGGGTATGAGCCTCCCCCTCGGGGGCTGTTGGAGGAATGAGAAGCCTTTCAAGCTCATGCACGGTGGTCCAAATCCATATTGGACCCAAAAGGTCACTTGCCATTTGCTGTTTATTAAATCTCTCATGTGAGATGGGGCAGGGGCTGCAGCCCTCCCTGCAGAGAGGCGTTTAAAGGTAACTTGGCTCTCTCACAGGGGTTTCGGCATCAAAACCAGGAACTGGCTGTACTGTTTTCGTGCTGGAAGGTGCCAGCAGTAGGTGCATGGAGGCAGCTTGCACTTGGCCCTTGCTCAGCTGGTCCCTGAATAAATAACTTGCTCGGTTCTGCTGATTCAGCAGCTTTGCATCAGGACAAAATCAAAGCAATGATCCTTAAAAGCTGGTGCCAGCAAAAGAGGGCATGGGGGGATGAGCAGCAGGAGGCTGGGGGTATGAAGGCTCCCGGGTGCACACTGCAGGCCCCTTCCCTTTCCTCTACAGCTCCCTCTGTCTCCTCCAGGGCTGGTAACAGACACATCTCCTGCCGAAACAGCTTTGCAGCTGCAGCCTGCTCACTCCATGGGCTCCATGTGCCCCTCCTGCCAGAGCCTCCCTGGGGCTGGGGCTGCTCCCAAGCCCAGCAAGCTCTCTCCCATGCTCTCAGTACCAAAGCTGCCTCTGCAAAGTGATGCTCACGAAATGTTTGTCCCTGACACGGGACCCCACACTTGCTGACCAAACCAGGGGCCTCATCCTGTCCTCACAGCTCCCCTTTGTGTGCCCTAAGCAGCAGAGTTCATCCCCTGAGGCTGTCAGCATTTTCCAAAGATAAGTGAGCTGCGGAGAGCTCAGACCACAGGCAGGCTTTGCTGAAGTTGATGGATGATGGATTTTTGGGGGATACCTAGTGATGGGGGAAGAACCAGAGTGCCTTTGCACCCATCAATGGTTTGTTGTTTTCTAGTGTCCCAGACTAAATCCTCAGGGCATCCCTGCCCCGGGGCCTCACCTCCATGGCTGGGTCTGAGAGTGACTTATCCTTCCACATACTTGCATATTTTATGCAAGAAGCTCCCAGGAGCAAGAACAAGTGTGAGCACATTCCCGTCCTGGGCACTGGGAGGAGCCTGAAATGTGATGACATCTTGAGTACCCCAAACCCACCAGCTGGGTGTCAGAGCTGCCTGCCCCTGCTGCCCAGGGCAAACATCCCAGCTGGGCACTTCCCCAGCATGGCTGCAGCTCCAGGCCCTGCAAAGGCTGTCCGAGGAATTTGGCTCCCTGTTCCTGGGGAGGATGAAGGGCTGCTCTCTGTCACATAACCCCCTTCCCCCTCTCCCCTCTGCAGGAGCCAGAGTTCGGGGTGACGAGAGCAAGCTGTCCAATTTAGGAAGGGGAGGAATTTGGTCGCCCTATCAGTCCCAGGAAGTGTTTGGGTCAGAGGGGATTGGCACGGGAAGATTTTTAATCCTGGGGCTAAGCCAGCACTGAGTGGAGTCAGCACTAATTGGAACCAGTCCTGGGGAAGGGGCAGCTTTTAGAGCTGCCTTGCAGTCCAGGCAAAGACAAAGCTTATCTGTGCTATAGGAAATGCCACATCCTAACTTTGACGAGATGCTATCATGAGGGTAACAGGCCATGAGGGTAACAGGCAGCATCAGACTAAGCCACGAATCCCCCTATTTTTTTTGCCTTTCTTTCTACTTTCTGCTGTCCACAATTCTTGATTCTTCTCCTCTTTCCTTACCTCCATGGGTTGGCAAAGCTACCCCTACCCCCTTGCTCAGAGTGAGCTTTCCTGAGCTCTTAGACTGAGGCTTTAAACTCTTGACTTTCCCTCTAGCCTCCTTCTCCCAGAGAGCAGGGATGCTTCCCAAACCCAGATTTTTTGTGCAGCCATTTCAAAGCAACTCAGTACTTCATGTAGGCTTGATTTAGGGATGGATTGGATGAACCAGTTTCAACAGGGACTTGTTTAGTGCCCAGTTTGGATGTGGAAATAAATGGCAGCCCTTCATATCCCCCACCCTGTTATGGGGTAGCCCCTGGGGAGAACTCAGACTCCAGGCAGGCTTTGCTAAATTTGATGGATGATGCATCTTTGGGGGTTACCTAGTGGTGGGGGAAGCCCCAGAGTGCCTTTGCATCTGTCAATGGTTTGTTGTTTTCTTTTTTTTTTTTTTTTGGAAGGGGATGGTTGGCTTTATATATTTCCCCCCAAAAATAAAGAATCTTGCAGGTAAAGTTCCCATCTTGAATTTTCCTATTAATCACAACTTTAGCATGGGAGACACTACCTTGCACAGAAAGGCAGGACTAAGGCATTTGGGGTAGCTCAGGAAGACTCAATTTTGGGCTGAAACAATTTCTAATGTTTGCTTATAAGTATTAGGAAAAATATATGCACTCATAAATTCGAAATTCTGATTTATGTCCCACATTGGGATGTAAAATGCAAATTCTCCAAGCAGCCGGGGGTCTTTGGAGGGGTGGGACCCTGCTGTATCTCCTCCAGCCCTCAAAGCTGCTGCAGTTTTTGTTTGGTGGAGAAATCATGGGCACAGGAAGGCAAAGCAAAGCCATTTGCCTGGTGGGGCAGCTGGGAACAGACCCGAACCCCTTGCTCCCAGCCATAAGCTCAGTCTGAGGTGCAGTGTTGGTGCCTGCATATTTATACACACACATAATGAATGTCAGGGTCTCCCAGGCACTAACAGAAAAATGTAAACCTGTTCTGGACCCTAACAAGAGCCCTAAAGGCTGGTCCCCAGATGAGAACCCCCAAGGGCCCCGTATTTGCCCAGCAGCAAAGAGACAAGAGCGGCTTTTCTGGAGGAAGGGGAGGAGGTGGCAAGGGGCAGGGGCAGGGGCTTGCCATGGGCCCGGAGCAGCGTTTCAGGGCTGCCCCCTCCTCCCTCTGTCGGCTCCCGGAGGCCACATGTTCCCTGGCCACTTTTTAAAATTCCTTTCCCAAAGAGGTTGCCGGGGTGGAGAGATCATAAAAAGTTCACCCCCTTGTCACGAGTGCACCCGTTCTTCCGGGGCCGGTGGGCAAAAGTTGTTTGCAATTTCCTCGGGCCGTGACCTTTGTTTTGACCGTGATGGAGGAAGATTGCAATCCATCAAACCTCTGCCTGACCCACGCTGAGGATGGGGGAGAGGGCTGCCTCTGGCTGGCAAAGGAGGGAGTGCCTTTACAAGGGGCAGGGGGCACAAGGACATTGCTCTGCCCCTCGGGTTTGGTCAAGAGGCAGGGGGGTTGCCAGCTGGCTCAGCTGGGAGCTCAGACTTCCTGATGTGGGATTCACTGAGGGAAACTTCACCGTGTGTGCTACACGATACGCTCCTGCCAGAGAGATTTGAGAGAGTTTGCTTTAATTTTTTTTTCCCAAGAGGGATGCTGGATTGCAATTTGCTGCATCAGTAAAGTGGGGAAGGATGTCTTGCAGGGCTTGTGCCCAGAGCCAGCAATGCAGACTGGCCAGCTGCATTAGGACCGTTCCTCTAGCAGGAGCTTGGACAAAACGGGAGATGCCAGCAGACTTACTGCCTGCAAAGCCTCAGCCGCTAATGGTCCCTGGCTTTTCCAGGCTGCATGAGGTTTTGGAAGATCCCGCAGCGCTAAGTTTTGTTAGGAAAATCAGTGGCAAACTACAACTATCCCCTGGGAAATGGCTGGCACCTGCCTCTCTACTGGGGTTCCCAGGGGGGGCAATTCAGCCCAGGAGCATGTGCTCCCCTGCAGCCCCATGTCCCGTTTGAAGACATACCTGCATCTGAGATGAATCTCCCCTGAGGAAATGCAGCCGGTGCATACCAGTCTACTCTGCCTCCCTTGGCTGCCTGCCCCTGTCTCTCCTCCCTCTGATCTCCACTTCCCTAGGGAAATGCATCCTACCACACTTCCCTGCTGTTAAATACAGATTCCCTTGGGAAGTTGCCCTGTCAGGAATCCCCCTTGATCAAACCCCTAGGTTTTGGGGTCTGAAGGGAGGATTTTAAAGTTTCACTTGTCCCCTCATGTAACACCAAGCATGGCCTTGCCACATCCAGACCTTCCTTTCCAGCCCAACCACTTGCATGAGAAACAGGGTATTTCTTTTTCCTAGGAAGCACCTCTGTGCTTATTTCCAGGCACAGCATACCATGATATGGAGAAATGTGCTGCTTGTTTCCATGTTTGATGAGGACCTGTTGAGCTCAGGGAGAGAAGGGAAAGACCTTTTACACAAGCTGAAAATCATGCTGCAGGAGGTGGCCCCTTGGACTAGGAGGCACATGAGTCCCCCAGAAACTCTCTAGAAGACAAACCAGACCCCTTTGTAGGCACCATCCTCTGCCCCCATGTCAATCACTGTTACACTTGGTAGCCTGTGTGCCTGAATGCCCACACTACTTCCCTGCAATTCTCTTCTTCCCCTCTAATTTTCCCATCTGTATTTGGCTGCCACCAAACCCCAACTTCTCCCTGTCTTTGTCTGTGCACACTTGAGTCAGCAGTGCTGGGGGCTCAACATCTTTGACGTCCCACCACGCGCTGACCAGTTGTGCAGGGACTTTGTACCCTGGGTGTTGACCCCAGGCCTGCTGGCATTTAGCATCTGTCACTGCCAGAACACTAAACACAGCCCTCCTTGTCACCCTGCCCAGAGACCCGTGCCTGCTCCAGAGGGCGTGTCACGCTGTCTGGCCTCAGAGCACCCATTTTCAGGCCTCACTGAAATTAAAGCCCCAAAGGTCGCTCTCTTTTCCCCCAGCTCTGCTTTAGATGGTCTCCCTCCAGCCCAGGCACTGTCCACAGAGTGGCCACAGCTCCCACGTGGCTCAGAGTGGTTTGGGGGCTGAGGCCCCTGGCACTGGTGGGCGTGGGAACAGTGATGATGCAGGGTTGGACGCCGCTTGGCTCCACCAGCGCTGCCTTTTCTCCAGGGCTGAGGTTGCCTGACTGCTTTGAAGGAGAGGGCCCACAGAGCATGGGAAACAGGGAGCATCTTGCTTTGGGTTTTCATCCCCCTCTCCCAGTCCTGCATGTCTCTGGGCCTGCCCCATAGGCAGATATAGAGTGGATGCCCACGTACCAGATGTTCTGGGAGATCAAAGTTGCCGCTCGCTGCATCCTCCGCTCACGTGTGCGCACACACCCCCCTGCGCCTCCCATAGGACTTGTAATGTATGCTCTCTATCTTCTGTCCAAGATATTTTCCTTCCTTTCCTTTGTTTGCTTTCCAAACCCCCTCTCTCGTCTTTGGCACTCCCTGCAGCCTGGGATGCGCCAGCAGGGAAAGACACCCTTTGCTCCCACTCACCACATCCAGCGGCAGAGGGAGTGAGCCTGCAGTGCCTCGCAGGTTTTCCACCCTGCTTCCCTGCTCTGGGATTTGCTGCTTCTTGGGGTGGGAGGCAAAGGGACCTGTCACCCATGGGGTTCCTTGCAGTATCCCTGCACCTCCCACTCCACACGGCTGAGAGGTGCTGAGGGGTGTTACAGCTCCACGTGATGACCATGAGACCCTCTGGAGACACCCACCCTTGCCCTCTGCAAATTTCTGCAGCCCTCTTATCCCTTCATTGTCCTGTGGGGGTTTCCAGCCTCTAGGGAAGCCCTGAGACCTCCCCATGGGTGCACTGGGGACAGAGTGTGATACAACACCTCTAGTACCAAGGTTACTACTACACTGACCAGTAAGGAAAGCCTTTTGGGTACATCACATGTCTCCAAAGTGGGGTACATGCAGGAGAAAACATTGAGGTGCAGGAAGAAAATACAGTTTGTACTATCAATAACTAAAGGAATATTTATTTCATACTTATATAATCATAATTTTTTTCTATGTTTTATAACATAGAGTCAGTACAGTGATACCTGCATATAATTTACAATTAAACATATATATTGAGGGTGTATGCCCCTAATGTATGTATTTACTTTTACCAGTATGGGTGCACAATCAAAGGAGTTTGGAGCCTGCTGGCCTCAGTCACCAGCCAAAAGGTTAAAATCAAACCAAAGGGTGATGCCCAAATGCCAACAACCCACTGAGCAGTGTGGACACTGCTATAGAGAGACAAAGCAGCCGAGCTTTGGAATGCTCCAAGGGTTTGTCTCTCTCCTCTTTTCCCTCAGTGTTACATAATGAGGGGTCAGGCAGCTTATGGGGACCTCCAAAGCACATGCAAACCTCCCTCATGGGTGCTGCAGATGGGGAATTTCCATTTGGGGTCGCATAGAGGCGGGAAATGTGCTTTCCCCATCTTCCCACTGTGTCTCCACCTGAACTGGCAGGTAATTCATAAGTTAAGCAGGCTCTAGCCCAGCTCTTTTTGCAGAAAAGTCATGGGCTTTATTTTTTCCACCTGTATTTCAGAGAAATGCTGTGTCCACAGCACACAGTGTGTGCAGTACAGCCACCTCCAGCCCAGAGGACGGATCAGGTTGGTCTCCTGCCAGCTGCCAGGTTGGAAAAGCACATGCTGACCTAGAGTTATAGCTGCTGGGGGTGGCTACAGAGAGGTGAGTGACCTCACATGCCTTTTCCCAGCCCACTTTAGATGAAAGCAAAGCAGCAGCAAAGCCCTGGCACAGCTGTGCCCCTCCTGCCATCCCCTGATGGCTCGGGGTGATGGTGTTGCCTGGAGTGCCCAGCCTGTCCCTGCAGGGAGCGTGAGCGGCTCCGGCCCGATGCTCTGGCCCAGAGGATGGAAACACCAGCCTGCTGCCAGCCCACCACAGCAGCGAGGCAAGAGCCACCTCCAGCCCAGCTATCCCACTGGCACACACAGCCAGAGATGTTCCAGCTGCCGTTGTGCGGAGCTGGTGCTCCTTGGAAAAGGGAAACACAAGATGCAAAAGGGACGGTTCGTACAGAGCAATAAAACCATTCAGATGCAGGGAGATATGGCAGCAATATACTGAATGGGGAACAGAAAAAAAGCCAGATGGTTGCTCCAATTTACTTTACAACTCCAGATGACTTCACAAGAGGTCACCTGGTGGAACTGAGAGGCAAATGCTTCAGCTTGGATGAAAGCAAACAGCTCGTGCCTGCCAACATAACGTGTATGAGGCTGAGGACCACCCTGCTGCAGAATGGCACTGGCATAGCTGGACTAATAACATTTTTAAGGGTTTTTAATAGGTTAGCACCCTTAACCTTCATTGCAGCAGTAGTCACTGTTATGCTGGGATTAAAATTTCAAATGGCAGGATTTTAGAACATGAGTGATGAACTGCTCATGCTCTTAGCCAAGAACGGTTCCCCCACAGTACGGAAGCGCTTCCTTCATGTGGTTTATTGCCACAGGTGGGATGTGGATGTCCTTGATGTTAGCAATTCATGTGTTCCTAAAGTCCAGTGACTCTGCAGTGCTATCCCACAGAGCCCACCACGGCAGCAGGGATACTTGGCAAGTCAACCAGGCAGAAGGTGAAAGGAGCCTCCCAGTTCCTGCTGTCCCAGCCCTGGATAGTCATGTTACCATCTTCCTTCAAAGTGTTCGGAGCTGAGAGTAGGAGGGTGGAACAACTGGCTGTGCTTAAACTGCTTTACACCACATGCATGAGGGAAAAATAATAATTTTTTAGAGAGATTAATAATTTTCTGAGTTGCTCAAGAGTTGCTTTGGGACTAACTTCTAGCATTTCGCTGCTGATAGTGAGGCTCACCTCTCCTTCTGGAGCCCTCTGAGGGGAAGCACCAGCATTTCTCCGAAAGTGTTCCAAGAAGGTTTTGTCTGTGCTGGGTCCCCACTGAGGGTTGCTGTGACCACCTGGGTAAAAGTGGCCTTTGCTGGGAGAAAGGTGTTACAGTGGCACTGCAGGCAAATGATCCCAAGGGAGCCAGGTAGAAACTGTGCACATGTGGATGAAAGGAGAGTTTTGCAAAAGATCCCTCCAAATAGCACAAGTACTTCAATGTGTGCCTCTCTCCCTTATTTGTGTTCAGTTCACCAGCTGGGGCAAGCCAAGACAGCTGTTCCCTTCTCCTGTCCACTTCCAGCTGGATGTCAAGATGCTGCCTCTGTATTTGGTACCCGTTTGCCCGCTCATTTGGCAGCCACAGAGAGCTGAACAGCCCCAAGGTTTGCAGTTGGTGCTGGGTTGGGGATGGCAAATCACTTGGCATTCAGGCAGTGGATATGTGGGCCAGGGGCTGCCTGGAAAAAGGAGCTGACTTCTACAAACCCTCTTGGACACAGGAAGGGAAAGGGGCTTCAGAAATACTGGGAGGGACCACCCTTGATAGTTTCCCTTTGCAGTCTCTCCCAACAGATCAGCCTTGAACTACCTAAAATAACATGGTAGCCTTGATTTCCACAGCCCTTGATTTCCATCATGTAACAAGGGCTGGGAAATGGCATTTTTTGGCACATTGTCAGTATGATTCTTAACCTGAGAATGCTCCCATACAGATGTTTGTCTTGCTTTCTCTAAAGCAAAGCCAAAGAAGTGGTATGGGATGCTCTGAACAAGATGCCTAGGAAGACAGATTTGGGGTTTCCCAGCCAGCTCTACTTTGGCTGAGAGCAGCAGGAACTTCCCAGCCCTGGAAGGGCCTTCTTGTCATGGCCTGTTCCCTGAAAACATGTTTGAGAGGCAGGATGAGGGCCTCCACCTGCCTCTCTGAGCTGCCTGTATCAAACAGCAAACCCAGCCAAATCACACTGCAGTCTGTCTGGGCTCTTGCTCAGGGCTACACACCTTTTGCCAAGTTGCTTTACTGCAGTCTCAAGCCTTTGCTCCCCAGAATAGCAGCTCAGAGTTCAGTTTCCCAAAGAAACTTTTTTGCTTTGAGTTTTCCCCTGGGGTCGTTCACTTTTATTTCCAAATTTTTCTGTTCCTCCTTCACTGCTATTTCTCTGGAAGTAAATAAATGGGTAACTTTCTCTTAACCTCCCCAACTATTTCACACTCCTGTGGGTCTCTGGAGGTGGCCCCAGCCCTGCTGTACTGTGTATGCTATTGGTCTGTGTAAGGTATTAGCCAACACTCTTCTGTTCTCCAAAAGATGCATATTCTCCTTGCTCACATCAGCAGGCCATGCAACAAGCAAGGTACCCTCCCCCTGCCAGCCTGCCTCTGGCTGCAGGATGGGATCTGTGACCTCCCTGGACACCGAGCACCCCAAGGCCTGTAGCTGGCCTTTCCTGGCACGCTTCACCCAAAAGCTGGATTTTCACTGCTAGTTTTTACAAAGCTCGCGGAAAACATTGTTGTGCTTTTCTCCAAGACTGGAGGAAGAGAGCTGGGCACCTGAACAGCCTCCCTGCAGCACCTGGCCCTGTCACCAGCACTGTTCTGGGGAGTAGCATTCACCCCCTTGACAGCCAGCTCGGAGCTTCCCTCCAGGAGTTCTCTCTCTATCCACTGTCACTGGCTTAATAAAGGCATTGAGGCCTCAGTTCTTGGTACTTTCTGGTTGTTTTCTTCCAGTCTTTCTCTCACCTTGACACTTGGGTGCACCTCCAGGAATCATTCATCCAGCACGTGTCTCTCTGATTAATGTTAATTCCTCTCGGTGCGAAAACTTCGTGCTAAAAGCGGGGTTGTGACTCAGATGTGCAGTAACATTTTAAGTCCTCTGCTGATCACTTAGTCTCAAGTCCGCTCTTAAATTTTCCACTGCCAACTCTGCAGAGCAAGCACAGCATTATCCACTTCCCTAACTCCTTTTCCAGCTCTAGTTCTTGAACTCACTGTTAATCTTGCCTCTCCCATCACAATTTAATTCTTTTACCTGAACCCTGATTTAATGCTTCCTTTGTTCCCTATATTTGTATAGTTTCTTAAAGTGCTGATCTGGCTTAGGGCTTGCTTACTATACCCAACTGGAATATTATGCATGCTTATACAAAGATGAATAAAGATCAATATCCTCATTGATTTGCCTCTGGTCACCAGGTACATCAGTGAGAAAAAAATTCGTGTATCCTGCCTCGTTTGCTTCATTCAGCAGTACAGTTCAACTCATGAAACAGTGCTGCAACAAGGCTCCAGCAGGAATTCCAAAATCCACCTAAAATGCCGCTTTTGTCTCACATTTTGCATGTAAAAATCTGTGTACAAACACTGAAGAGAAGTCTGGATGAAGACATAGCGGGGTTGCCAACTGCACTAGGTACACCTGGATGGGATATTCCATTTTTCTCTGCATCTCTTAAGGCAACAAAACTCAGTAACAGCCCCTGTTACTTGGAATCAAGGAGAAAGATGTTCCAGGTGATGCAGACATTTTTTTGCAATCAAATTATCTCATGTGGCTGTCCCAAGATTAAAATTAATCCGTGCCTCCTTGTAACACTCTTGCAGGGAACTTGCAGTGAGCAACCACAGTCAGACGCTTAACTAGTTACTGTTTTGCTTTTCAAAAGTACACAAGAAATGGATTTATGAAGGTCTTGCCACCTTCATAAGAATCTCCTTTTGTCACAGCCAAGCATCTTTATGTTATTGATATCAGAAACATCTTCATAACTTCTCAAAGAATAGTTTTTTTTAGTGAATAAAACCTACTGGAAGATAATGTTGTAATATGTCCCACCACTGTGGAATGATGTACAACAAAGCAATCTGTTTCTTCTGTGTCCCAACCTTTAGCTTATTCTGCCCCTGACTCTACCCACATACAGTAACACCACGGCCTGTATCAGTTTTCCAAAGGAAACAGTAGCACTAGGACAACATAAAAGCTACACTTTCAAATTATGATGGCCAAATCTAGGCTGTTCACTTCCTTAGAGATAATCTTACCATCTCTTTGAAGTCTCTTCATGGAACACTGGAGAAAATATTCATAGTGTACATCACCTACCAAAGACTACTAACCTCCTCGCCTCACCCCTCAATTTTTATTTCCATACACTGCACTCCATCTCAACGTTTAATTTCTGTTCTTAAGCCCTGGTTGCAGAGCAAATAAGGACCCAAGTAAGTTCAACTGCTTTTTCAAAGCACTGGCAGATAGCCTATTGATGAGCCATCTCCAGACAGGAAACAAATCTGCTTCAAAAAGTACTCTTTGAACCAAGAAACAACACAGTTAAGCACGAATATGTGAAGATTTTCCTTTCCTGCAGGTGTGTCACAAAACCAGAGCCCAAAGCTTAGTCAGGAAGCTGGATCACTGTTGCAAAGATTAAAGCTGTAACACTTATCCAAAACCTAGAAAGGGTGGGACTTTAATCCAGATACACTTATTGCCCAGTCACAGAAACATGTATTAAAAAGCAAAGCACTAAAGGAATAAATGTCACAAACCATCTATGTGGGAAAACAAGAACTGGCACCTAAACGCAACAGTAAGGGGCAGTAAAACAAAAAAAAAACCCCAACCTTGTTAAAGAATCTCATTTTCTAAGAGTAAATTTAAAGCATTTCTTCTAGACATGAATTAAATAAGTTTGGATCCAGGATTTTCTTAGCAGTCAATCTCCATTTGAGAGAAATGAGGCAGTAAAAGGCTCATCCAGCATTTAGAGCCCACTTTACATGAGGGCACACAACTCAGCTTGAGAAGAAAGGGCCTCAGGTTAAAAACACCACATAAAGCAGCGTTGCTGCAGCTTTCAAGTATTCTTCATGGCACAATGTAAAACTCCTACTATTCCTGATTCACTGCAACACTTAAGAGAAGATGATTTCAAAACACACTCAAGCAGTAATTCATCAGCTTCTTACTGCCACAAAAGAAGTTTCAGAATCGAGCACTAGGCAGAGAGTCAAGTATTCTGGCAGAGGTTTGTAACATGGAAAGTCACCCCAAGAATTTTTCTGTCCTACACCATAAAATGTGGAGACAATACTGGTCACCACAGCAGAAGCAAAGGAGAAGTAAATAGCAAAACTTAACAGATTTAGTAATTATTATAGTTATGCTACTGTTAATTAAATTAATAGTTACTGTAACAATAGAGAGAACACTTGCAACAGAGTCAGCTGCTGTCCCTCAGGTCCTGAAACTTAATTACTACAGGGTTATGGTTTGGATCTCCTGCACAGAAGCGACAAACCTGTGACTGGAAATGGATTGCATTTGTTTTATCTGAGCAGCACAGTCGTGTTACTGTAGTTCCCTCTTGTGAAAAAAGACTGAGGGAGCAAAACTTCTGACCCATTTTTCAGGGAGAATGACGGGCATCCTGGAGTCCTATTCAAAAGCCTTGCCTGCCATCCAACGCTATTCCAGCAAATAGCTTGACACCACTCTGTGCACTCGAGTTCTGGCTTCACAGAACAGTTAACACACACAGCTCATGTAGTAAGTCCTTACTCACACAATCCCACTCTTCAAAGGTTGCTGCCCCAGAGAGAAGCGACAGGGAACTCCATATACACACACACGCATTTTTATTTTAATAAATAGAATTTTACAGGCTCAGGCTTTTTATTTTAAATCACATATACAGAACAAGAAATGCCTGACCAAGTAACATGAATTAAACTACTACCTTGGGAAGGAATACATGCCCTCTGTAACACTGAAGACCTCAACTGAAAAGGGATTTGCCAGCAGCAAATAAAAGCAAATTTGCCAGCACAGTGATTTACTTCACAGATCAGACAACTTGAAAGAGATGTGGCCAAAGCAAACAAAGTGACCCTAAATGGACCACTTGTCTTTATAGTGTCACAACAGTGTAAGGAAAGCCAAGAGCCCAAATGCCTCCATTTCCTAGTGCCACTTCTGGATGAATATGTATGTCTTCACATCCTTTGAGCAATACATTCTAACCACAAGTAGAGAGGCTAAGCACAGCAGGTATGCAAAATTATTCCATTGAAGAACAGATATTGGATGACACAGTAATGTTATATTTCAAGATTTCAAATTAGCAGATGCTTTTGCATCCCCTTCAGTATGGCAGTGGAACAGATCCCACCTTCTCTCATAGAGGTTTAGTCCAAAAACTTCCTGTTGGCATTAGCACCAAAGAGAGCCACTCTGATTTCTGGCATCATCTGTGGAGAAAGAGCACATCAGTTCCATGCAATGGGCAATACAATTCCTGTATGTTCCTCCTGCAGGCACCGTGGGATAGCCAGGCTAGGCTTCAAAATTAACAAGTCATTTCATTTGAGCTTTCTGAAGTCTTTATCAGATCACACATTGCCTGCTTCTCTCTAGACTGGAAGGACTGCCTGTACTGCAGCATAAGAAATAGATGCCAGAGCTAGTTCAGTGGCTTTTTTTTTTTTGCACTAGAATTTAATAGGTCTCAGCCAAAGTTTCTGGTCCCAAGCTTGCTTCAGTAATTCAAGGTAGCCTCAGAATTTCAGCATCCTGACTGCAGTGTAGTCATACCAAGTCTTTCAGTATCATAATTTATAGAGTTTTATGCTCAAGCTTAATTCAAAAGGGATCATTCTGGGGAAAGCCATGTTTGTTGCAGACAAGCACAAACAGTAGGTAATTTAGTCCTTTCTATTAAAAAATAACTTTTGTCATCCACGTTGAAATCTGATCCCATGCATTATTGTGACACACTGGAAACAGGAGGATTTAATTACAAGACCAAACTAGTTAATTGTACTTTGTTCACCTCAGTTGTTAGAGAAACTCACCTGCTGGGCTACAAGGTCCAGTCGACTTTCCAGGGTATTGGAAACCTTAATTTTACCATCACCATTGTAGATTTCAACACCTCCAGCACTAAAAAGTGACAAAAAAAAAAAAAAATCTGTGAACTCCACGGGTCAGAGACAGAATGTGGCAGAGAAACTATCATAAACCAGCGTTTATAAGCAAGTCAGATACACAGATTTTTATTTCTAAAAAAAGCAAACTTTTTGATCATGTGTTAACAGGAATCAGCACAAAGTGATCCAGTGAAGCAGCAGTGCAAAGCACCTTTGGAGTTATCAGAGCCCACAGCCACGTGCAAGGGTCCTCATCAGCATGATCTAAATCTTAAGTGGAGCTATGAAACTTGTCACTTCAAAACAGCTTCAGACTCTGTGTTATTAAGACAGCTACCAGATTTCGGAAATGAGGGTGAGTGATAAAAGAATTGTTTGTTGGTCCATACACAAAGATCACTATCAGAATATACAGCTTTGTGCCATGTTCTTTAGAGCCTTGCAGACAGAAGAGACATAGACCCCATCAAGTGATTATCCTGCAGCACCTTATGACTCAGTTTGCATCATCTTGAGACAGAAAGCAACATCCATATCCTCTCTCTTAAAAAGACCAGTGGTTAAGTTTCTATGTGCAGTTATCCTCTACTCCAGTACTGTGTGAATCAGGCTGGAGGGTGCACAAAACTTTTACTGACATTTCTGACTGAGACACTGCTTGCCTGGAGAAAACTGCAGAGTCTGTGCCTGATTAACACAAAGAAGTGCCAAATTCCACAAGAACAGCAGCAGGCACTGTGAGGATGTTCCACACTTAATTTTCTGAGAGTGTTCTAGTACAAGCTGCGTCTTGAAAAGTTGCATTATGTTAGTCCTGCGTATAAAACACTCCCGTTTTCCTTACATGTCTTCTGGCAGGAAGTTGTCTTGGTCAATGTGAACATCCACATCTCTTTTTATGGCATTTTTGTAGACAGGAATGCTCTTCTGTACTGCACTCTAGATAGAAGATAAACCTCCAGTTAGCACTGACAAATGCTATTGCACCACTCAGGTTCGACCACTCAATTATTTGTAGTAATAAAATGAAGGGATTGAGGCATCTTTTTTTTTTTTTTTAATTAAGCAAATGCATTTCAGTTTGGCTTTTGAGCCAAACCCAATTATTATTCTTAATACTGTAGCAATGTATAAAGTTTCCAACGTAATATCCAAGCAAGCAAATGATCCCCAACTTTGGAAGCACACTTAGATTCTTGCATTGTATCTACAACAGAAGTGCAACAAGCAAAGCTTGTTTTCATGTCATGCAGAAGGGATCTGAGCAGCAAATATTTGCAGTCAGGTCTAGGCCTTTGTGAGCAGGACACTGTCAAACCATTCCAGGTGTCTTACCTTAACCATTGGGAGATCCGGCTTCCTGCACCGAACAACTAATCTGGGCTCAAGCAGCTGGTAGAATCCCTGCAGGGAACAACCACTTCAGGATCATACAGTCAACATTTTAACTGTCTTAGAATTATTTAACCCCAAGAAAGGAAAGAAGCTGATCAACTTGAAACCCAGAACCTGAAAATATCAGCCTCTTTTATTTAGTTCTTCGCTCACAAGTTCACCTCATGCAGACATTCTGTGAGGACAGCACCAGTACCTGGGAAAGAGCCCAAATATGGATGATGGGTTTGGAACTCAAGTGCAACTATACATGGAATCATAGGATTGTGTTGGCCAGTTAATGTTCATGTATACACAAGGAGCATTGCTGTCTATGTAGACTGAGGATGCAGCCAAGCTCTTGAAGACATGCAGTAGTTTCAGATGCCTGTTCTAATAACTCCTGTCTTGCAGCTCCTGTGGTAATATCTGAGACTAGAATAGATTAAAATAAGTTTAGTTCCAGTTTGAAGAGATCTACAATGATCATCTAGTCCAACTGTGAGTACAGATCTCTCA
The DNA here is from genome assembly GCF_001604755.1 of Lepidothrix coronata. NCBI lineage: Eukaryota > Metazoa > Chordata > Aves > Passeriformes > Pipridae > Lepidothrix > Lepidothrix coronata. The sequence continues at coordinate 8,459,676 of NW_016690190.1, forward strand.
CTGGATCAAATATAATGAGCCAAGACAAACGTGGCCAGTTCGCAAGAGAAGGACAGGTTTGTTTGATGTACAGCAATACCAGATCTGAGTGTGGCAAGGAAACCCACTAAATTGGAGGCACAAGCTGGTAATAGACACTGCTGAGAAAACTCAGCCATCCAACTGTGACAGGAGAGCTCGTGGGTGGCTCCTGGGAGTTCACAGAAACAGGACCAACCCGTACCAGGAGGTGGCACCAGGGCCCGCAGGACTGACCTGGCCAATGCCTGTTGGATTTTTGGCAGTTAATTTCTGGGGCTTGAGGACGTTCTTCTAGGTAAGCAAAGCTTTGATTTCTACCTCATATGCCTCTCACAGGCACATGCCATACTACAGCAAATTTGTCAAAGCCAGGGCTTATTAAGTCTCAAACACCCAAAGGACTTTAGAAGCGGATAACTACTAAATTCTGGGTTTGGAGAAACAGCCTTTGTCAAAGGTGCATTTGATCCAGCTAATTACTACAGGACCTTAATGTGTGCAGCCTAAAATGTGCATGTTACAGTGTATGTGTGCACATCTGCAATTATTGCTACAATGGAACTGCTGCTTGGTATATCAGGTTCTACCCCTCAAAATAAGCTGCAACCTCTTCTGTTCAGAATCCAAGCCTGAAACATATTGAATTGATGTTTAAAACCCAAAGATCACCCAGCAACATTTGATCTAGACTCCAATACAACTGTAATTTCCAGTGGGTTATTTCTGACAAAAGAAACTTAGGGGGATAGGGCAGCAGTGATCTGTGTTCTACAATTTAAATATTTACCTGTAGAACTAGTCCATCCAGCAGTGTCTGGTACCTGGCAGTATCCTTCACCACCTTGGCAAGTCTCTGCTTGGCCTCATTCAGCAAATCCTACATTCAGAAGAAATCAGATCAGCAGAGCCCATCTGTTTGGCATTTGGTTTCGTGCCTACCAACTTTCTGTACTTCTATTATAGCTATCACACCCTGCCAACACGTAAATGTACACTCCAGCTGGTGTTCATCCAAGCTAGACCTTCATCTCTGTGCATGGCACACTATCCTCTCCAAACACTTCCCTTCTTCCTGCCCTGATCTGAACTCATTAAAATCTGACAATAACTCCTTTCTCATGAAAAAGGGAGAGCTCAGTAGTAAAAGGATAGTACCTGCAGCATTAATTCAGACAGACTAAATACGTTGTAAATAAATGCTTCATGTAAACTAATAAAGTTGTCTAAACAAATTTTTCAGCTTTATGGTCAAACAAAGAAACCTAATCTATCTTTCTAGCAAATAATATTCAGGTTAGGTATTTTTTAATTGTAAGCAAATGCAAGTCAAGATTTGAAAGAGAGAGTTTATTTTTTAATTTGAAGAAGTTGGTCTTGACTATCTTTATTTGACAAATCAATACTGGATGGGATTGAATTTTTAAGAAATTTGAGTCACCTCAAACACAGCTCCTAGAACTGAACCATCATAATTACTTCAGATAAAGAAACCATGATTTGGTATAAACCCTTCCCTACTGTCCTGCCTCATGGCATTTAGAAGAAGAGTGCAGGGTTACACAATCACTGTGAGGATATAACATTATCACAATTTAATGCCATGGTCAAACCTAGTTACACTGCCCTCCCTAGAGGAACACAGCATTTCTGGAACTGCTCATCTCTCTTCACGAAAGAAGCCAAAGATCTGATAAGGGAAGAAAGAGTGAGCAGCATGTGATTTTAAATGTCTTAAAATGAGGAAGAGTGTTTAGAATTACTCAGAAGCATGAGGTTGAGTCAGCAGATAAATGAGGAAGAGATTACCCAGCAGAGACTATCACAATAGAATTAGCTCTTCAGCTACCCACCTTCCTCTCTCTGTGAATACAATCTAAAGTTTGAAACTCGGTTTAAAGAGTCAATAAACTGGTGATTTTCTTCTGCTAACTCCCCTTTTTCATGGTAGAATCAACTTGAACATTATCCTTTATCCATTAGCTTTTATTTTTGACTTCCACAGGTCTCTCGGCTTTTCCAACAGCTCAACAGCCCCACCTAGCAGAGCAGGAACTGTCTCTAAGACAGGCGTGGGAACGCAGCACAATGAGCAGAGTGAGAACACACTGCACGTGGTGTAAAACAAACACAGTAAGCCCGACCTAAGCCCAAACTTAGCCTGCTCTGATAAACGATCACTCACCCTGTAAGTCAAGACACAGACTGGTCACCTACTAGAACAAGAAACAAAGCTTTTCATGTAATATGGGCCACCGAAGGAGACAGAAAAGCCCAGTTAGTGGTGTTTTAAGCCTCCTTGCTTACACCACGGCAGCTTTAACACAGAAACGTTGCTTCGGGCAAAGAGAACCTCAAACTTCTACCAGCCGTGCAAGAGAGAGCTCCTGCTCTTTAAAGAAACAAGCTGTTGTGCAAACGACAGATACAACAGTGCCTGCAAGGTTCCTGGGAACAGGAACAATTGTATTTTCCTAAAGGAACACGTAATAAAAACAGTGAAAATAAGCTAAAGTAGATCAGCAAATCTGGACTAAATCCTTAATGCCTTTTAGGAGCAGCTTGGAAAGCCACTTTCGTATGTTGAAGCAAACGTCACTCACTCCCAAATCCTATTTTTCTTTAGAGAATTGTTACATTTCCTTACACACGGCATAAATAGAGCCTCTGTGTATTTACTGGAGAGATACTCACTGCAATAAGGTCATCCCTTGCCTTGAGGACCTTCAGTCTTGCTTGATTCATCAGGTTGGACATCTGACTGCAAGTTGAATGATATACATTTATCAATCCATCAGCCTTTGACAGAAGAACTGCAACATTTATCTGTACACCTTAAAGATAACAATACTACAACATTTAATAATGAAGCCTGTTCACCTGTTTGAATCTGTTTCTGAACCTGTACAAATGATTAAAATGCAGAACTCTGTCCTTAAGTAAAGACCCACCCAAAATAAACCTGACATGATCATTTGTCCCAATGTAACAGACCAGGGCAGATTTCCAGAAATTAAGTACATAAAGAAACATGAAGGATCCTTTCATTGCTCTTCCTAAAAGTTACACTATTGTAGCTCAGCTCTGACAATTTCTCTCCAGAAAAAAACCCTAGAAACTCAGAATTAAATATATCATCCGTTTGCCTGTTTGCCAGGGAAAAAGAATTTTGTATAAAATTAGCAATAAAATGAGAGGTCAGGCTTTGAAGTCAGCCATCTAACCTAAGCAACTTACATTTTCTTTTGCTGTTCTATTTGCTTCTCCTTCTTTTCATAATACTCCATGATTTTCAGCCTCTGTGTCTGAACAAGGCGACCCTTCTCAATGTTGAATTCTTCTTCTGCCTACAGTAAAAATTAAATAACTGAAGTGGAAATTGATTCCATGGGCTGAAAGAAACAGAACCAAAATGTGACAGCCATTCTATCAGAGCGCATTCACAGACAAGATAGGATGATACAATTTATGGTTCCACATAAAATAAAACATTTCAACCAGTCCTCAAGTCAGAGTGAGTACAAGATGTGTTCTGCTAAACTAGAACCTTGCTCACCAAGATAATGCTTATTTTATTAACTGACTGAGGCATGTTTCCTTGCAGCATTTATTCCTCAGGCACAAAATTACCAAATTTATGTATTATATACTGTTACACGAAACTCATTTTAGCTTCAGCTCTGATTTGTTTTTACAGAATTGGTCTCTTTTCTGGCTACAAAAGATTCTACCTAAAACAAGGTACCCAACCCTCAGTGTCCACAAACGTCATTACTTTAAATAATTCTTACACAGGGAGAGTAACAGTATAGATGTTACTTTTGTGTAAAGCCTAGCCAGGCAGCACGTGAAAACACATGGAAAACTTCCCTATTTATACCTGAGAATCCAATCCCAACCTTTGACTTCTGTTTGCAGATCCTCAGGAATACCTGCTTTGGTGCTGATTAAATATTTGTGTAGATCTGAATGTTTAAGGGAGATTAAATATTACTAGTAATGCATATGCTGAGTCCAATACCAACAAGGTGTTTCTGTAGTGGTACAATGCACACTGTTAGGGCTGTAAGGCACCATTAATCCTTCTTTAGTAAACATCTACACTCTGTCACCTGATTAATATTAAACTTGGTCTCTTGTGGCTTAACCTAAGTGAAGAATTCTGCAAGTAATTCAACACAAGCCTTAAACATGAACTGATGGTTTAGTTCCCCCAGGATCCTACTGAATCACATCTAGAATTAAGACTGCAGCTGTCTACGCAGTTTTAGGTACAGTTATGAACCTGGTTACAAACAAACTTTCACCAACATAATCCAACCAGTCTAACTTTCATCTTTTAGCATTTTGGGACATGTATGAGTTCTTGTGCAATATTATAAATAGTTACAATAAAACAATACTATAATTGTTAGCACAAACCTCAGCAGAATTAATAGTTACGAAGAGAACTCCTTCAATCCTCAGTGATATCAAGTTATGTACAGGAGGTGGGGAAAGTGTTTCACTTAATCCAATCCAGTCACATTATCACTCAGACCTCCTGATTGCTTAAAAAAAAGGAGTGAACTTCCACATGGATGAATTTTTATCTGAGAACCACTAAGGAAACTTAGGCCAAAATATAGCTCCAACCTGTTTTCATCTGTCAAAAGTTAAGAAATGTTAACTTTATTTGGCAAACCATTTTTTGCTATGTAATAACTAAACATGAAATCAGCTGTAGCTTACAAAGGTGTTCTAGGCCTGCTCTGACTGCAACTATCAAAACAGGATGCCAGATGCAGTTTTCCTTTTGCACTTACTGACAGTGAACTTCCATTTTTACCTTTGCATCTATTTCTTCAGCCTTTTCATTGGCTTCCTGCTCAATGAAAGCCATCATATGCTTGATCTGTGACAAGAGAGAGGAAAGAAAATATTTTGTGTAGGAAAGCACTTTGACTAGAGGAAGTAGGTATATATATTTCTCATTTGTACAGCAGGCCCTTCCATATCCATTTACTAATTCATATAATGTTGTTTGCAAACAAAGTTAAATTGAGCATGCAGGCCAAAGAGTCAGTTTATTTTAGCATTGACTACAAGAAAATTATTTTTCCCAGTAATTCTACATAATGGTGTTTCAATGGCTATCACTAGAAGAATGTTCCTCAGATATGCAACCATACAAAAAAACCCAACCAACCAAACCCAACCACACAAAAAAAACCCAACCAACCCAAAAGTAAATTTGTATAAATGTGAGGCTGGGTGTTTTTCATTCTTCACTAATGAGACCAACATTTTGGCCTCCGGGGTTTAGTTAAAAAAAATATTCAAAAATCCTCACGCAGCAAAATGAGTGTGTTTGTTATGACATTTACATGAAACAGAGAAGACTAACAGAGATGGCATCTGAATGAACCTGGGCCTTCCACACTCAGTGACCAGTGAAGCAAAGCAAAGGGCTACTGACCACTCTGGTCAGATCTGTGCAACCAGAAGTTCCTTCAAATACCTGAGAAATCTTTCCTGAAAAAAAACCATAATAAATTCTGTAAAGATCTACAGGGTCATTAAAAAATGCTGCTACAAAATGACTTTACAAAGTAGTTGCATGTCAGTTTGGAGGAGCTGGGGAAGGAGACAGAGGCAGCAGTGCTAGTTGATCCAGACCACATCAAGCATATCACATGCTGCTTCAGAGCCTGGTATGCACCAATATATTCCACTTGGAGAATACTTCTGAAGCCACCTCAAAACACTATAAACCACAGGTCCAGCATCTTAAAGACAAGGAAAGCAATTATACTGAGCTCTTCTTATCTATCACATGCCTTTCTGTGACCAGGCCTAAGGTCAGGATCCCATTGTGGGGCAAACCATAAGGACTCATGACCACACAAACTGCAGCTGGGAAGGGGGTACATCCATTTCCAGGGGCAGATGGAGCAGACCACAAAAAACTACCGGCTTTTTGCTTGCACTTAGTGCTGAGACACGTTTTGCAGACAACCCACTCTGAGTAAACTCACACAAAAGATTCTACTTACAGAATCTCATGTTAAAATGTAATATTTTAAAGAGATTAGGAAGGTGCCAAGTTGAGCACTGAGCCAAGGTGCAGAACAGCACTATGCCCACAGAGAGGAGAAAACAGAAGTGAACCAACAAGTGGAAGATTTTAAACACGTGCAGTGGAAGAAGTGAACAGTAATATCCACATCCTCAAATCAAATCAGCAATTTTTCTTCTAATTCCAGTTTGCAACACTTTAAAGTGTGTGTCTACCTACAGCATCAGTTTTCCACCCTGCACTTCAGAAAGGACAAGAGAGGCACATAAAGTAAGGAAATTATTTTGCTGAATAGCCTATTGTTGAAGGAGACTAAGAACTTTTGTACAACAGCAGCAACCCTCACATTACTGAGTCACTTCCTCTATCGTGGTTTGGTTTCTGGATTTTGGAAAAGTACTTCTAACAATTCTAGGTGTTCAAGAAACATCCTCTGCATACAGAAAAGGAACAAGATGGAAGTAAGCTAATACAGAACTCACTGCCCCTGGTATGGTAAGACTGAACAGTGTCACTTCCTTCAAATGCTGCTGTACTGAAATCCTTTTTTGCTTTTTATAGACATGAAAAGAGGTCCACAGTGAGATTTTCACATCTACAAATAGGATTACTTTTAATAACACTAACAAAAAATCTATTTTGAAATGAGATATTAATTTAAAAGTATTATTTCCTACAGAAGGGAAGAGAGGGTTTGCCTATCAGCAGTATTGTGATTATCCTTTCCATAGGAAGTTCTAGATGTTAGACTGGCTGTAGCTAGAAATAACTAGATGGAACAAACTATTAAACACCTCTGACAGAATAGAGCAAACAAATCTATCAACGGGAAAAATCCTTAATTAGAGATGATTTTCAAAGTGAAAATTATTGAAAGCGCCATGGCGAGTAGGTAAGAGGGTCAGTTGGCAAGTTCTTGCCAGATTTATACACATTCAGGACTGCCATATCATCAGCATTCCTCTTTCCAGTCAACAGGATCATCCAAGGCTCAGGAGTGTAGAGCATTGACAGGAAAGCTGCAGATCTGAAATGCTATGAGAATGTCACGTTTAGTACATCACCAGAGCCTGAACTAACCTTTGAAGTTCAGGTCCATCATGGCTGAGCAAGGCCACCCCTAAATCCAGATTTATTTTTATTCTCTTCATGGAAGAGGCAGGAAAAAAACAAACAAGCTTTGTGGATAAAATGCAATGTTACAAGTCTCCTTTAGGAGGAAGGCAACCCATTGATTTTACTTTCAATGCGATGCTTCCTTGCCAAGAGACCATGTTTACTGAATGAGAAAGTGAGACACGAAGTACTTGTGATGCAAAGGACAAAGGGAACTTGCCTGATCTGCTCATCACCTGTAGGAAACCCCACAGACCAGTGCTGACTGGATCCGTGCAGCCTTTAACACGGCACAGCATTTCCAAACCAGCTAAAAGCAGCTTTTTTAGGCGGGGGCAGTGTTTACTGTCAACAGGGACAGGCTGTCCTGCCCCGGGAGGAGGTGTCTGCAGTCAGACTTACTGCAGGGCTGTAAGTTTCCATTTCAAGCCAAGGCCAGGCTGCCCCACTCTGCTTAGACGTGAAAAAGGCATTCAAGAACACCACACATCCCACCCAAAGGCTGAGGTACAGCCAAGTGGATGTAGGACAGCTACAAGCAAAAGAGAGATGGAAAGTCCTTAGAGAATCATAGAAGGGAGGTTGGAAGAGACCTTTGAGATCACTCAGCCCAACCATGAACCCAGGACTACCCCTGCAGCCCCTAAACCACTAAACCATTAAAATGTGTCACCCAGATGCCTCTTGAGCACTTTCAGGGATGGTGACTCCACCACCTCCCCGGGAAACCTATTCCAATGCCTGACTACCCTAAAAACGAATTTTTTTTCCTTCTAATATCTTCTGAATCTCCCCTGTCTCAGCTTAAGGCCATTTCCTCCAGTCCTCTCAGGGCAGAAGAGATCGGCCCCGGCCTCTAAACATCTACCGCAGCATCTAAAAAGCCGGCACTTGTCTAGGGCCGTGTGTTTATGTGCCTTGAAGTGCAGCTAAACCCCGCAGACAGCAAACAGCCTGCTCGTGAACCCTTTCCTTATAACCTGGCACAAAACGTCGCCAAAACGCTTCACGGAATAAACCAGTTTGTTCAGAGACTTCTCCTCCCCTTCCTCCTTTCCCAGAGGAGCGCCCGGCTCCCCCTCGCAGAGCAGGACACACGATTTCACACCCCCAAAGCCCGAACCAGCCGCCGCCGCGGGGGCCGGGGCCGCTCCTGCTCGCGCTCCCCACGGCTGAGGCCCCGCGGGCCTACCTGCTTCTGCACGTCGGCATCGCTGAGCGCCATGGCGGCGGTGTCTGCGGCGGTGGCGGTGACAGTGGCGGTGACAGTGACGGTGGCGGTGACAGTGACGGTGGCGGTGACAGTGGCGGTGTCCGAGGACGCGCCCGGTGCCGTCGGTGCCCGGAGCGGAATCACATCCGGGTCGGGTCAGGCGGCCGCGAGCCCCGCCCACCCCCCTCCCGCGGGCCAATGGCGACCCGCGCACCGCGTGACGTCACGCCGCCGTGCGTGGCGGGGCGGGGCCCGCCGGGGCCGCTCCCGGGTGGGCTCTGGAATGGTTTGGAATGGCTTGGAACGGCTCGGAGTGGCTCCACGGAAGGAGGCTCCGCGCCCTCCCCCGGCAGCCTGTGCCAGGGCTCTGCCGCCCGCAACGTAAAGAGGTTCTTCCTCGTGTTGAGGTGGAAGCTTCCTGTGTTTAAGTTTGCGGACACTGCTCCCCCAGCCCTGTCGCTGGGCACCACGGAAAAGGGCCTGGCACCATCCTCTTGGCACCCACCCTGAGGATAGTTACGTGCACTGATGAGATCCCCTGTCAGCCTTCTCTTCTCCAGACTAAACATGCGCGACTCCTGCAGTCTTTCCTCAATAAGAGAGATGCTTCAGACCCCTCATCACCCTTTCCAGC
>NW_016690190.1:8470186-8521546 GCF_001604755.1 Lepidothrix coronata
CCCGGGACACCCCCGGGACACCCCCGGACACGGCGGGAGCCCCCGCGGAGCCCCCGGGTCCCCGCCGGCAGCTGCGGGGCGGAGGAGCAGAGCCGGCGGCTCCCCCGCCGCAGGGGCCGCGGGCTGCGCGTCCCGCACGGCCCCGCCGGTGACTCATCGCGGCTCCGAGCCCGCCCGGGTATAAATATCTCATTCATCGCCGTAGTAACTGAGGGGCTCACGCTGCTCTGGCGCTGCTGAAAACTTGGAGCCGAGTTTTTGTCCAAGTAGGCAGAAAGTGAATGGAAGGTTGTTAGTGAAAGCTGGGTTTGCCGTGGTTTAATGTTGTGGTGAGGTAGCTTGAAGCTGGAGAGGATCGAGGACCTTTGTGGTGGGTAACTCACACAGTTTTTGTTTCTCTTCCTAGAAGAGAAGTCACACCATTTGCCTAGAATACTCTAATTATATTTCCCAGTAAGGTTGACTACAACCACTGCCCAGATAAACGACCATACTATTTTCCAGTATTTCTATCCATTAAGTGCCACCAGAGGATCAGCAGTGGATGCCATATCGATTCATTTCCAGTAGGGACTGACATGTTTGAACTCAGTAGTTCTCAGTTTATTAAAAACAATCTCTTAGTCATGCTCTCATATACTGTTGGAAAAGTACTCTGAAGAATTTTTATCTCCCAAGTCGATCACGATCAAGTGTCTTGGATAGACCTGCCTGTTATGTGAAGTGTGTTCAGAGGCAAACTGCTGCAAGGTTGAACTAGTCCACACATGCAGGTCTCATCTGAAATCCGTACACAAGCCTCCTGGTAAGGTTGCAGAGCACTTGGATATTTTCCATCTTGTTGATATGGGGTGTGGTTTTTCAACTCCTTGAATTTCGGTACGTTTGGATAAAGAGCACGATGTAAACCTAAGGCTGTAGATACAGCTGAACTGACAGGGGTTGCCTGTTGCAGAGACTGATATCAGGAGGATGACCCAAACCATGAGCATACCAGTGTCAAGCTACCCTAAAAATGATTTGAACGTCATTTTGTTGCCTCTCTAAATTGCCTGTCCATGCTTGAGTGAATGCTTCTGGCTGAGGCCATTCATGCTCTGAAATAACTCTGCAGCACAGGAGGTGTTCTGCTAGAGCTGTCTGGGGTGATTAGGTTTGTAGCCGGTAAGTGAGGCCTGGTGACCCGGGCTATAGGTGGGAAATGCATCCAGCTCCAGCCTGACTCTGTGTTCCAGTGGAAGTGAAGGGCAGCGGTGCTGCTGTTTGTAACAAGAAGGCAGTCCGTGACAGCACCGCTGCTGTTTCTGAAATACACACTGACACTGAACACCTACTATTTTGTTTATAAACATGCAGTGAGATACTTCATGAGGCTGCAGAAGGGCAAGTCTCAGACCTGCAGCAGCCGAATAGGCGCACGATAGATCCGTGGCAGCTGCTGAACTGTTCCCATGGGCAGCGTTGTGCTGCGTTTTGGGGGCTGAATGATGCACAGGGAAAGCTCGATGCACGGTGGCATTTTGCAGATAGGGGCTGAAACACAGCAGAGCCTCATCACTGGGGGATTATATTCGCTGTATTCATTGGTAGCCTTGCTTTGCCCGTTATCCAATGTATAACTCTTCTGTGGATTAGGACGTGACAGACTGCATGAAGAAATGTCAGTCTGGCTGGAACTCCTGTTCTCAGGTCGGTTGAGCAGCTCAGCCCACATGGAACAAGTGACAGCAGGGCTGGAGGAGTAACAAGCTAAGTAAGCTTCAACAGGTATAGCCTTCTGTTCCCCCAAAGCTACAGGAACTGAGAAAGGTGAATTTTTTTGTAGGGAGCAATTGGTAATAATTTTGATCTCTGTAGCTTTTTAAGGGCAATATTCCTGCAGTGAACCTGTTAAACCAGAAGTAACCCTCTAGCTCTTGCTCTGAGACTTGTGGATTCTGTATAATACCTTATTTCCTGTGCTCTGTTGCATCTCCTGTACGAGCTTATTCTCTTAAAGTGTTTCTGGACTCTCTTCCATTTTGCTCCTTTAGTGGAAAGCTCTCCTTCCTCTGATCTGGTCTCTCAAGCTGCATGCCCTTTTTCAATCCCACTCATTCCTGTAAAATGGCCTTTTCTGAGATATTTACAGTATCTGAGTCAATATTTCTGTATGTCTTTTTGTAAACAAAACCAGTAATTCACAGTTTGAAATGAGTAATTAGGTTGCTGTGCTGTGGGCTTGTCTCAAAGGAAAACCAGGGCTTCTGAAGTGCATTTCCACTCGTGACATTCTTTTGTGTGAAGCTGAAGATTTCTCCCATTCAAGTTCTTAAGTCTCCCTTCTCATCTCAGTATAAAACTACCTCTCAGAATATATTGACCAAAGGGATTATTTTTTTTCATCCAAAGCTGAGTTTTGTCATTCTTTTCCCAGGGAAACCTTAGCCACTATTGAAATGCACTGTGGTCTGATTTTCCCTCTGTTTTTTTTTTCCCTCCTCTCTCCAGAGGTGCTGAGCTAGCAAGCTGAACTTTTTGTGAAGTAGGCCTCCCTGTTGCACATGGATCAATGTGCTTCTCTGGAATCTCTTGCTTGTTGTCATCAACTTTTTTTCTGTCATTTTCTGCACTGATATGGAATTATATCTTGAAAAATAATCTTTGTCGTACGTCCAAATTTGTTCTTTGATCCACAGCCTAATTTCTGGATGTCTCTGGACCATCTGTCAGGCTGATTCTTTCAGGAGAGATCAGTTCAGGTTGTCTGGAAGGGCTCCCATGCGCCGTGTAGGCATTGCGGGAAGCACGTTGATTCCAGGGCTGTGGATCTCTGCGGAACAAACCAGAACTGAAACGCGCTGGGGAGCTTTTGCTTTTTGGTGAATGGCATCTTTCCCACCTGGTGATGTGGTGGTTGTGCATGGAGATCTTGTCTGAAGAGCAGATCTGTTGTTAAGGGATCCTAAAGTCCTCAGAGCAGTTATCTTTCTCCCAAATCCCCTTGTTTTATGAAAGTCTCCGTTTATGGAAGCGGCCGAAGGATAACTGTGCATTTTGCAAAAGCTGTGCTTTATCTCTGCTATGATTTCTTACTTTTCTGAAGTAGGATACGGTGCCCATAGAGCATTCTGGGATGGAAGAGGCAACATAAATGTAGGATTACTGCTCCAAGGGAAAAGGGATGAGGGTTGACTTAAAGTTTTGACATTGTTTCCTTCATAAATAAAGCATTACTTTGGGTCAAGCTGCAGGAAAGACACAACTGAAGCTTTCTGGTAAAGGCTTTCAGGCGTTTTCGAAGACGTGGTGCAAGAGGCAGGGCTGCCATAGTACAGTCTTCATGAAAGAGTCCTTTTCTGTTTTCAATACTGAATGAGTTTCAGAAACTAGAGTTTCTAAAGATTAAAGAAAGAACACTTAGCCAATTTTACACCAACTCTTTTCCTTTTGCAGCTTTTAGTTCGATGGGTAAATTTTTCTTTGCCAAGCTACCTACTCACACAGCAACCATGCCACAGCACAGTTCTAGTTCTGTTTATCCTCAGTAACCACTGTACAATTGCTGGTAATCCGAATTCCTCTTCAGGGAGGAGGGATTAGAAGTTAGCCCAGACATCTTGGGCCTTAGCTAGACAGGCCACTGCTTTTATTTTGCTTGCTCAGTTTACTATTATTATTTTTAATTTTCTTTTGCTTGCTCAGTTTACTGTTATTATTTTTAATCTCGATCCATCATTTGCAGTTTGTCCTTTGGGTTTGAAACCTGGCTTTCTCTCTTAGTCTCAAGGCGTTTCCAGCGTAATCGAGAACTCTCTTGAGATGGTCCAACTTCTGTTCCCTGTGTATAGCACTTTGCTCATTCTGACTGCTTTAAACTTTAAACTTGATTTAAATGGTTCTTCTAAGTGCAACTGCAGGCTCACACTATTTAAATTGTCTGGCTCTTTCGGTGTCTCTTTAGTAGTATGAAATTTTTTGCGTGTCTTTCATTTGGACATTCATTCTGATGGCCCAGAACAGGCTACTACTTGGTTGGGAATGGCTCTTTGAAGTCATGGAGAACTTAACTTTCAGAGTTTATCATAAACCCCTAAATATTACTGTTTGATTCGTTAAGTTGATAGCATGTTGGAAGTAGTTATCCAGACTTCACCCAAAAAAAAGAGATAAAACATGTTGATTAATCTGAAACATCCTTTCAACCTGTTGCTTGGCTCTTTTCTCCACTTCATCTTGTTTTCTGAGTTGGTTTTTTTTTTTCCCTTGTCCTTCATGACTGTTTTCAATTTCTCTCCACTGTAGTGTTTCCTGCTTCCTTATTTGAATGTTTGAAAAAAGCAACAAAAAAGAAGAGTAAAACAGGGAGGTTCTTTGGCCAGATGTTGCTGTTAGGTGTGGCTTTCTGGTTTATACTTATTAATGTCTGGGTGAGAAATCCAGGACACACAACCATCTGTTCTCCCAATCCCTACAATAATGTGGAATTTTCTCTGTTGACCATATGTTTTCTGTTGCTGTTGGAACAGTGAAATGAATTCAAGGCAATTGTGGTCACTTTTTCTGCCTTACAACTTTTAAGCTTCATAACAGTGAACCTGAGAGAGCAGAGAACTGGGAAAATATTCATGGGAGGCTTAGGGGAAGAGAGATTCCTCCTCTCTTCTTCAGGGGAGGAGAGATTCCTCACAACCTGTCTTTTTACCTCACACTGTAGTTAAGTAGGTCTTCAGAATCCACCAAGACCTCTTTGTGTGGTTGAGCTGGGAGGTGTTGGGAGGAGGACGTGTGGTGGGGAACTGCTCAATTTACTTTCAGGTGAGAGTTTTTGTGCCCAGGCCGGAGCTGGGCTGGGGCACGGTTGGGTTTGCTCTGCATGGTTCTTATTAAAATAAGAATGCATAGGATATCAGGGCAAAAACCTGGATATTGCTTCCGGATTGTTACGTAATTCCTGGTTATGTAGGAGTTCACGACCTGTTGCAGCCTTACAAACAACCAAAGAAAACCCTCTGCTCTTCCCTTACAGTCTTCCTGGGCTCCCCGGAGTGCTCCTGCCGTGCCCCACAAGGACACTGCCGCCTGCCCGCCAACCTGATGGCGTCCACTACTGCTGTGCCTGTAGGATTCCACTATGAAACCAAGTACGTAGTGCTCAGCTACCTGGGGCTCTTAGCACAGGAGAAGCCGCAGGAGCATCCTCCTCCTCCTCCTCCTCCTCCTCCTCCAGCTCAAGGTAACATTTGCATATTCATCTGTACCATTTACTTGTGTGGCTCTGCTTGCAATTAGTTCTTGGGCTGTCGGCGGAGTGTGAGCCTGATGTTTGGTGTGACACATCTCTTGTTTTATTCCCTGAAAACTGAATTGGATTTCAGTTGAAATAGAAGAGATGTTGCTGGAAACAAAGCTGTTTGTATGTAGATGACTGTTTTAGTTTGAGCTACGTCAGGGCCTACTGGTGTTTATGAAGCAAGTAAGTGGTTTTAGTAGCTGCCTTCAGGCCAGGAGGGATGAATGTATATTGTCTTCATTGAGTTTGAGCCCATGCTTGCTTTTCTGGGGACACAAGTGGAAGTAAGCAGGGGTGAGGTGGTGTTTACCAGCTGAGTGATGGCTTGAGCAATCTCCTGTGCTAAATACTTTTGCCCTATTACATTGAGGCTTCTGTTGTTGTCAGTCAGTGGCAGTGCTGAGACGCGGCCTATGCTGCACCTATTTATTTATTTATTTATTTATTTATAAGAAGTCAAGGACTGCGTGGAGTCAGATGGTTCTTCCAGAACAGGTTTATGCATAAAATAGATTAAATAAATAAATAGAAGGCAAAATAAAAGAAGTTTGGTAGATTGTGTTTGACATAAACCTGGGGAGTGAAGCTTTTCTCCATTTTGTGGTGGCAAGCACTTAAACAATGTTGTTTATCAGGATTGCTTGGGTGACTTGCCACTTCTTAATGATGTTTCAGTCACTAGTAGTTCCTATGATTCAGAACTTATTCTGCTTAAAGAAGAATTAAAAATACCCAAACCAAAGTCTTTAAAATATTTTTTTTGAACAGGCATTTAAGAATGCATACTGTGTCATTTACTGACCTTAACTGTCATGAAGTGAGGAATTCCTGGAAAGAAAAGATTGCATCAAAGTTACAATAGAAATGATTTTCAGTTTGGCACTAAAGCCTATAGCATATGCTGGTTGTATGATACATAATTCATAAAATTAATTTTAGTGTATTTAATTCATAAAATTAGTCTGAGTATATTTAGGATATGTCTGCTACTTCCACTTTGATCTGTGGTCCATGAAAGGAGAGGCACCTTAGTGCCAAGATGCTGTTTCATAAAACCTCTAGTTGAAAAACGTGCTTATTTTAGCAATAATGTCTCATTCTGAATATCCCATCCAGTTATAACTGGGCTGTAACTGGAAATGTATTGAGTACACAGAAAGGTTCAGTGTGGGAGAGTCTGCTTTGTTCTTATAAATGCAAGACTCAGAAAGGAAACTGTTAGTCTTAAAGCTTTTTAAAAACAATTTGGCTGTAGTTACCTTTGAAATATTTGCAAGCTGAGAGGAAACCCTTCAACTGATTCTCATTACTGAAACCTCTAAGCTTCTAATTTGAATTGAAGAGCAATATTAAAGCTTTCTAAAGAGGAAGCTACAAATGCTTAAATAAAAATTTTGTACTCAGGTAAGAGGACTTTAAAGCTCCTGAGTGCAGATAACTATTGAGTCTACATTTCAGATATTGTTTAGATATGTTAGCTTGTGTGACAGCAGGCTGCAGCTGGATTTGCTATTAAAATACCCTAAATCATTGATACTTTACAAATCTGTTCTTTCATCCTTGTTGCTTTAAACCTTCCCTTTTAAACAGGAGGTCTTCCTACATTTTCCCACCTCATTCCCAATACCAGACAGTGCCCACAATGTCTCCTCCCCTCGTCATCTTTCACTGTAAATAGATCTCTCTTTCAGTATTTTTACTGCTTTCTGATCAAAGCCTCTGGATAAAATAGTTTCCCCTTATTTTTAATTTGCCATCTTGTTTCTCACTCTGTTTTGTAAAGCCTTAGAATGGACTTCAGGCTGTGTGGAACCAAGTGCAAACACTTTATCCTTCTGCTTCAGGATTTGTTTCATTCTTTCCTAACTCTCTTTTCCTGGTGCTTTTCTGCTTTCCATGCACCTGACAGCTCTCATTTGTCTGACAGCTACTCTTTAAAAATCCTTTTTCCTACTTCTTCTCTCCTTGCTTGTAAACAAAGAGTGTTTTCCCTGCACTCTCAGGATATGTGTGGCAGCAGCCCTGTGGTTATTTAGAGGTGCTGTATCCATCTTCTCTGACTGCTGAGTAGTTTGTATACAGTCTGTATCTCCTTGTTGTCTGGCACGTGGCTGACGCCTCCTTGCTGTACTCTGCTCCATGTGCTCTATATTCTCCCCTAGGAGAGGAGTAATACCCATAATGGATATTTCCTGCCCTGCTAATACACTGCTGGGACACAGATGGGTGTTACAGCGTGGTCTGAGAACCTGATAAGAGCAAGAGAGATGTGAGAGCCGGTAAATGAAAATGGACAGTTGTTGTCTAAAATCCCGTCATGAGGAGGAAACTTCTGGGGTTTGGTGACTACGACATAGGAGGGTGATAACAGCTTGACATTGCATCGTGCTTGCCAGTGTGTTTTTCAAGCACCATCACTAGTCTGATGATCCCAAGTTCCTCCCATTGTTGATTTCTGTGGCACTTCAAAACACTGGTTAGTTGTCTTTCTACTCTGTATGGCTGAATTGTGAATTGAGAGGATTTCGGTAAAAAGCACCTGTTGCTTAATCTTGTTTTGCTTTAATTTGGTTCCTGTGCTGTCAGACCTGTCATGGGAAAAAAGCAGTAATTTGGGCTATTGCCTCTTTCCTTTTCAGGTGCAGAACACTTCTCTATTTTATGTTTCAGTGAGACATTGACTCTGGTTTATGGTACTTTCCTTTGTTTATTCTTTTTAAATCTAAATGAGCCCTTACTCAGTCTGTTTTCTGAACCCCGTTACATTATAATGGGAGTATCCAGAAAGACTAGCTTTACTTTGCCCTCATAGTTTTAACCTCTTTGGTCTCCCTCGGTGTGGGAGAGTGAGGGACTCCTCTAGAGGGCAGTTCAATGCAGGATCCTGATTGCAGCCTCCTTGTGTCACCTGCTGGAGGATCTTCTGCCTTTCCATTGCATGTGTGCACAACGTAGGAAATAAGGAAATAAGGCACACTTACTTTTAAGGTGTTGTTAGTATTTCTGTACTGCTCTTGAGACTCCTTCTGCAGCAGTTTCCCAGATTTCAAGCAAAGTTTCAACAGTCCAGTTAAACCAAGGAGTGTGTCTGATGGGCCAAAAAACCCAAACAAAAAAGCAATCCTTCCCAACACAAGTTGGAAGTTTCTCTCTTATCCTACCAGAACCAGTAGGAGAGATTAAATGCTTTTGTCCCTTCCTTTCCTCCTCCCATCACCTGCCACAAACCTCTGCCTTCCTGCATTCCTTACTAAAGAGTTCTTTTTCTGATGTATAACTTTTTATTCCAAAAACTCAGATAAGATTAAATCTTTAAGTTACTTGGTAGGTTTCAAGTTAAAACTTCTCATTTTTTGCAGACATAATGTGTTTTGCAAGACTGATGGTTTTCAGGGGGTTTTTATTTAGTGAATAGAAATTCAGACAAATTACACAGAAAATTACCTCCTGTGTTTCCCTTTGGATCTCTTGGTTGGTCTTGACTTTGTTGGTAGAAAGATGCTTCAATTACAAACACTGAAATCACTTTCAGCTTCAAGCAAATAAGGCCAATCTAAGTCAACACCTGATTAGTACTTCCAAATTTTTGTTTAGATCTCTTCTCTTCAATGCAGGGACTGAAGAGAGAACCATCTGTGGTATTCCAGACTCTTGAAGAAAAGATGGTTTTACTGGACAAACCAATCTTTTAGCATTACAGCTCTGTAGTTCTCTGCAGTGGATTTCAGTGCCTCCAGAAGAAAATCCAGCAAATTTAACTGGGAAATGTTTGAGAGATTTTTCCTATTAGTTTTGGCAGAATAGTGATTCTGCATAACAGCCACTTCTGTTTATTAGAAACAAAGTCCATCAGCAATAAATTCTGTTACTTTTTGGTAGGTTTTCGGGTAGGTGGATAGTACCAGTTGCTCAGATAAATTGATAAAACACACAGAGTAAGATCTCACCTGTGTAAGTTCATGTGGTTTGAGGCAACAAGTGAGTACATATATTTAAAATGTGTGGAAGCTCTCAGCTGTCTGTTCATTGGATTGTGGAGAGATGCTTTAGTACTTTTTCAGAACTTTTTGTCATACCTGTAACTACTGGTTCATACACAGAAAATAAATATCAAATATTGGAAAACATTTCTACATTTTCCCCCCTGAAGTTACACTCATTACAGAAGCTTCCATCTGCTGAAATTGTTTGTACTACTTGGTTTTTAAGTGAGTCAAAGTACTTTGTTTTTGTGATTCAGTGAATTTGTATTATAAATACTTCTTTGCACTTCATCAAGGAGGGAATTTTAGTGTATTCCTCTTTTTTAATGTAGTTCCCCGTGTTTTGGTACCATCCCAAGAGCCTGTGGCTATAACAGAGGTTATGAAGGAAAGTAGTTTTTCTGTGTTTTCCTTGACAGAGTGAGAAATCTTGAATAATCCCTTAACTCAGAGAGCATCTGGAAGATTGATAATCAGTGCCACTACTGCATGGTGACATAGATTAGTCAAGAGGTGAACAAGGTTTTGACAGTTTTTCAGTTTCCCTGAGGTGCCTACTATCCACAGTACTTCAATCCAATTATTATGTTCTTTAGACCATTTATCATCTGTTTTGGAATCACTGTATGAAGTGCTGTAGGTAGTTAGTGATCAAGCCATTTTTGTGGTTTCCCACACACGTCTTACAGCTGAGCAGTGTTGAACTGGGTTACTGGGAAAAATGTTTTTTTTTTTCTCTCATTCTCTGTCCCTGTAGGAAATGAAGGTGTTTTTTAGGTGATTTTAGCTTAGGTGATTAACTCATTTGTTAGAAGCTTTCCTCTTAAGGAAAACATGCCTGCTTTGGCTGAAAAAGTACACATTGTAGTCAGACCAGTTGACTTCATGGTAATGAGGAAGCTATTCCCTGAACTGAGGTGAGGAAAGGGAGTTTTTGGAGTGTGAATATGAATTCCCATTTGGCTAAGCTCTGCCTACAAAAAACCAAAAGCAAACAAAAAAAAAAAAAAAAAAAAAAAAAAACCAAAAAAAACCCCGCTAGTTGGCAATGTCTTGTCTCTTTTTGGTTCTTAATATTTTAGACTTTTTTAGGTGTTTTTTTAAGCTAAGCCTTTTCATTAAAGGATAAATATGTTTGTAAAGAGATCTCTCCTTGTAGTTGCCACTGTCCCTTGTTAGCTGCAGTATTTGGCCCAAGCACTGTAGAGTCACATGTGCAGACTCTCCGGCTCTGATGAATGACTTCCCATCCCTCCTCCTCCTGGGATCAAACCTGGGGAACGGGTTAGTCTTGTATTTTTACCAAACTTCTGGAATGGCCTTACCAGTGGAGTTTTACTGAAGTATTACATTTATTTAGTAGTCTGATGGGCAGTGATGTGGTGCTTGATGGACTTCTAGAGCACAGTTTCCTCTTCTTTTCACGTACCTCCAAATACCTGAAAGCCAAAATCTTAACGAGAACACAGTTGTGCAAAATGGAACGTGTATTACATAAATAGAAAGTAGAATGCACTAACCTGTTGTGTAAGACCGTGTAACAGAGGTTTGTTGAGCCTCTGGGTTTGAAAGAGGCCTTAAAAGGGTTGGTTTACCCAAAGCCCACAAGAGGCAAAGCCATTTCTTGAGCACAGGAAAGCGCTCGGTGTTTGTGGCTCTTACAAGCCCCAGGGTGTGACCATTTGCATCATTAAATGCTTCTCATCTACTACAAACTGATTTTGCTGTTTTATTCTGCCTGTTTGCAAACAGACTTGGGATTTGTCTGAAAGAGAAAAAGATACCCCTCAATTAGGACCTTTGCTGTTGGACTGCGCTGTTCTCCAGCACCGTGTGCAGTTTTTGTTGGTACTGGTCAACCTACAGGAGCTGCACAAAGCTGAAGTCCATTCATAATTGAGGGAATAAACAGTGCAAAGTCACTGGTGTGGGAGGGGTAGGGGTTTGATATTTTGGCATGACTGAACAGTCAGGTGCTCTCGGAATCAGCAGCTGCTGCAAAGTTGTGGGTGTTACGAGATGGAAACCATTGACTGCAGCGCTGATTATCTAAACAGCTCTTTTGTACCCTGGCAGCAATGGAATTTCTCTTCCTTCCACTTTCCGGGTGACTTCTTATCCAGTATGACAGCTTGTCATGTGCAATCATCGTCACATTAGTCCCGTGAGAACGGTGCTCTCCTGAACACCCTGGTCCCTTCCGCGCACAGGGGGGAGCGCAGGTTCAGGGAGGAGTTTGCACTTGCACGTACTTGTTGCACTTCACTCAAAGAGGCGACTGAAAGGGACTGACAAGGCATTAACCAAAAGGAGGAACAGTTTGCTCCTCTCTGGAATTTGTGGTTCAGAGTGACAAAGAGAGACTGCTTGGGAAGGGATTTAAGAAGCTGAATGAAGTTATTCTGCACATGTGCGGTTAAGTAAAATGGAATTAAACTGAGTATGCTTTGTTCTTTTAGACTGGTCACAGAAATAAATGAGAACATTTTGCACTGACTTAAGCACACATTGGTTTAGAAATGTTTTGTCTCACAGATATCTATGAGCATTAACACACATTCAGTGGCTTGATTCTGTGGATTTTTAACTTATTTTTCAGTTGCAGGAGACCTTGAAAGTCTCATTGCGCAATGTTTTTTGAAATACAGAAAATGCACAGTGTACTTCACTTGTGTGTAGTTAACTGCACACCTGTGTGTGTTAACTGCTTTTAGGGTTTTTACACACTGTGTTGTGAAAATTAATGGTATTATGTGTCCATTGTGGAGGAAAGGGGCAGGCAATGAACAGTTAAAGAGAGTCCCAGACAGACCAAAGAAAACGGGCTGTAAAACAGTCATTCATAAGACCACCAAATTATGATTTAGTGTCTTCGAAACAGGAATGAAGAAAGATGTGCCAGGAGGCTACGCTGGCTGTTACAGGACTTACCTGAAGATTTGGGTATGAAAACTGTAGCAGTTGGTGTAGGTGAAGAAAGGGTGAGGAAGGTTGGATTGTCAGTATTTGGGTGAATGAGTAAGAGACAGTGGACATGGGGAACTATTATCAGAAACTCAGCCTGGAGGTGGTATTTAAATCAGGGGTGTGAGAGAACATCCCCCCAAAAAATTCTGAGGAACATTCAGAAGTAAGAGAGCTAAGAAAATGTGTTTGGGGTAACCCAGTCACTGATGCTGTTGAACATAACACAGTGCAAGGCTAATGAGGACTGATGACTGACCCAAAACTTAGGGAAGGAAATGGCTGGAAGGGGGATTACTAAGGAAAGGGAAGTTTTGTTGACAATTTTATTTGTTGATTTATTTATTTCAGGAGTAAGTTGATACAAAATTCACTTTTGTATTCCTTTGGATATAACAGAGATCCATTTTATCTCTTAAGTAGGACATTTTAAGGAATGGAATGAAAGGAAGAAGAAAATTTCAGTGGTGGGCTGTTGGTTCAGTGAAGTTTGGTGAAAATAAGAGAGCAGTTAATGGAATAGTTCTTGTGTGTGCCTTAAGAATGGGATTTGAAGATGTGCTTGAAAGCTGATGCAAGAAATAAAGATGAGCAAACCCAAAGAAAAAGCAGCTAAATAGCAAGAGCTCTGTCCCAGACCTCTGATCTTTGCATTAGTACCCATCCCATAAAAGTTACTTGAGTAGTTGCACTGCCTTATATTGGAAAGGCTGATGTTCAGCAGACAGTTGTCTTAAATACCTTGCATTGTTTGGAGACAGTTTTGTGTGTCTATTTTGGTTCAGCATAATGATTAAGATGATTTAGATGGCTGAAACAACTTTTTGTGACCAAATATCCAGAGTCAGCATATGGGATATGTATTCATAATCCCAGTCCATGGCATGTGTACTTCTGGGGATATGCAGCCATTTCAGATTCCTAAATTGTTTGATCAGGAGATGAGAATTGACAAATAACTGACAACTGTGGGGTCCTTTGCCCTTAGTCTTACTTGTGAACCCGATCTTAAATTATTTCATTGTGGCCTGAAATCCTCTTGACCAGGGAAATGATGCACAGTTCACAGATTTCAGAACTGTTCATTTTTCATTTTTTTTTTCATATTTCGGTAGATTCTGCAGGCATCAACATACATTTTTTATTTTGCTACTAAAAATCAAGCTTATGGCAGTCTGCTTTGTTTTGGTGTAGTTTGATGATGACTGTATTCGGTTTAATGGCAGCTTGTTTGTGTGCCTTGGTTTGGGTTTTATCTTAAATTTAAGATAAGCTGGTTTTTAAAGCTGTTATATATTCTGTTTGTAACTTTTTAGTTCTATTTTTTCTTTTTAACATTTAAAGCATCTGTTCTGTCTTGAATAGGCCTGGAAGTTGATGTGTTTCTGGGTTCATGTAATAAGTCCCCTTATGGAATCATACTTGTCACTGTCTGAAACAGAACTGTCACCCTGAATTCCTTAATAATTTAATATTTCAGTATCATGTTCCAGTGTCTACCTTGTTTGAAATATTGAATTGAAACATTTGAATGATTTCTCTGGTTTCTTCTAGGGGCTCAACAACAGCTTATGACCCAACATGCTTTGGAGAAAGAGGCTTTGGCGAAGATCAAAGTAGAAATCGAGGAGGAGCTAAAACGTCTCGATGAAGAAATCTTGGAAGGTGCTCTTCAGGTTTTCCCATTTCAATCCATAATCTCTATGCCCTGTAATGGTGGTTAATTTGTAACAGGTACTCCAGTTAAAGAGATTTTTGAATGCATTGAATCTCTTTACCCTCCTCCCCCCCACAAGATTTCTACACATTGTCATGTGAAGTAAAATAGTTAAACGCCACCATTTGGAGTGGTGGAGCCCAGCCAAAGCAAACAACTGGATGACATTTAATAGGCTACTATAAATAATGAAAAGTAAACAGCCCTTAAGCTGCTGCAGCTGATGGCAGAAGTCCTCAGCAGCCAATATCCCAAGGAGTGTGGACTTAAACCATCAGATTTCTCACTTCCAGCAGGTTTATTTTTTGTGACATGCTTTGATGTGTAGATGTGGCTTTTATAGGATGCCCAGTGAGGGATGACTTGAAAACAGTCTTTGGTTTGCATGTGTATGGCAAATTGGAAATCTGAAGTAGAAAGACTCTAAGTTCATTCATAGAGAGCTTTCTTAGAGGTTTTAAGCAGAGAAGGAAAAGGTTGTATGAACAAAATAATATTTTAAAAAATGATACTCTAGTACTGCTGCAGAGATGTCCATGTGTGGGCAAATTCTAGCACAGAAAAGAGGCTCCCTTACTGCTCCATCAGGGTTGGCATCAGCTTAAAATTGAGAATAGCTGCACATTCAGGAAAGTTACTGGCTGGGATGCAATTGTGAAATAAGAGCTGGAGGGGAAATGCAGCTCAAAGTCATCTGGGGCTCGTAAGTACCACTTTGAGAATGTATTTGGATGTTGTTTTATGATCATGTGTTTTTGATTTGTTCATAACATGCTTTGACTACAGAGCTGTGATTTCTTCATCCCTCATGTAAACTGTGTTAACTGCTGGGATAAGAAATCCGAGACTGTTGATGTTCTTATAGGAATCTATTTAATTTTATTTTGTATACTTGTTTCTCTCAGCATTTACCACTACAGGATTTGACTGCCACACTTCCCCAGTGTTCAGCCCTGCCAATCCAGAGAGCTCAATAGAAGACTGCCTGGCTCATTTGGGGGAGAAAGTGTCCCAGGAGTTGAAGGAACACCTGCACAAAGCACTACAGACCTTGCTTAGCAAGTGAGTTTCCATTTGCTTTTCCAAAGGGAAGGTGTTTCCTTTCGCACTGTGACTGCTGTTGAAATGCTGAAGATGGAACTGCATCTTGTATTGCATTTCTTTCTTTTTCAGTGTTCCTTTATCTGGCTGAGGGTTTTTTTTGTGTTGTAATGTGCAAATACTTTGTGTTATTCGGCCTTTGCAGTAATGTAAATTCTAAAATCTTTCTAAGCTTATTTCATTGAACTTCTGAGGCTGCTTCAGGCAGTTTGAGGTGCTGGTGGAAGTGGCAGCTGCCACTGCCATTGCCAATTAATTTCATGAATCTGGGCTGTAGCCAGATTAACTTCTTTTACCTTATAGTTAAGAGTGGAGCTGAGGGTTGGTTTGTAGTCTGGCTCCTGATGAGTGGGAGAGTTTGCCTGAAAGGATGGTGGTTAAATGCTTTGTGTCCACCCTTCAGGTACACATCTGGAGCAGATGTGGGCCCCTGGGCTAACCTTGGTGCCTTAAGAGCTGTGCTGCCAGTTTAAGCTTGTTGTTTAAACAGCACATTGTACTTGGCATGCAAGTATCTTGATTAATGTCTTTTGAAAATGGATAAAATTGTTGTGGTTGCTTGGTTTTCTGTTATAAATTACCAGCCTGAATTTAATGGATCCACATTGACTACTTGAGGCTTTTCTGAGTGACCTCCAAAATGTGTTTGTAGAGAGCTGGAGTTGGAAGGTGCTGCTTTAGGGATGGTTACATAAATGCAGTTGTGAAGGCAACATTAGCAAACAGCTCTCTGAGCCTGTGTTTTGTGGATTGGTTAAAGTAATGTGGCTCAAAAGAGGCTGAGAATCTCCAGTGCTACTTTTTATAAGAGTTTGTGTAGCTGTTCATGAACTGTTGGAACAAAAAGGTACTGGAAGCCTAGAAATCAACACCTGGTGTAAACTTTGTTGCATGAGGTGTAAGTCTTCCATATATACATTGGAGAGGCATCTCATGCCCTCATGAAGGTAATACCCTTCATGGCAGACTTCTGGAAGATACAAATTTGGAATTCATTCCATCTGCACAAAGGAAGCACCCTTTTACTGAAGGTGGCTGAGCACTGGCACAGGTTGCCCAGAGGGGTTGTAGAGTCTCCATACTTGGAGATTCTCAAAAGCTGTCCTGGGCAGCGTGCACTAGGAGAGCCTAATAGAGCAAGGAGGTTGGACAGGATGTTCTGCAGAGGTCTCTTCCCACATCAGCCATTCTGTGATTCCTTAACTAGCCCATATATTCCTTAACTAGCTCCCTAGCTGACAAGTAGGGGTTGACTTTTTATGACTAATATAATTTAAAACTGACTGTTCAAAGTCAGGTAGGATGGGGCTTTGGGCAGCCTGATGTAGTGAAAGATGTCCCTGCCACTGATCTTTAGAGGTCCCTTCCAACCCAAACCATCCTGTGATTCTATGACCCTGATGTGGAGTTCACACCAAAGGTGCCATGTGACATCTGACCAGAGAGATGAAGATGGTTGTCTCTTTTTCCATGAATCATCCAAGGGAGAAGTGCACTCTGTCTTAAGTGGCAAAAGATAGGCCAGTGTGTTCCTCTAGAAATGGCAGCAGCTTATCTGCCTTTACAAGCCAGGCATTAGTCCCACGTGGCCTTAAAAACTTGTACTTCCTGTCTTCTGAAGAGCTGAGATTCTGAAAAATACCTCACTAACACACTAAAAAACCAGACTGGCAAGGTCTTGGAGTGGTGGAGCAGGAAGTCTTACAACCCATCCTTTTTCTGTGTCTAAAATGTTACATCGAAATAACAGCATTTTAAGTGTCTTAAAGGTTATTGATAGTTGGCTGACTGGCTGACATTGAGGGGTCATAAGTGGTGCACTCTAGGTTGATTCTTTTTGGAAAGTTCCTGAAAGGAGGTCTTTGAAAATTAAGGATTTCTAGCTTGTTGGTAACCTGATGTTCTAGGCTTCTTATGTTTTCTTTGGGAAAATGTTTGCATTCTGAGTAATTTTTTCTTTCTGTACGTACAGACGTACGTATAAAATCTGAAATGCCCGTGAAACTATGTGGCCTTTTTCTAAGGCAAAGTAGAGCTACTGTTTAATCTCCCGAGAATATCCTTCCTGCAGCTGTTCTTGCTCTTCTCATCCCACTGATTGATCTGGATTTGCGTTGTAAAGAACTAACATATCAAGGAAGTTAAGAGAATGCACTTAAAATGACAAACCCAAATTATGTTTTCCCCACTGTGCTTTAACTCTGTTCTTTTACCCATGTTTGCCACAGTAGCGCTGTTCGATGCAATACATATTTATTTCACTTGTATTTTCCTGCTCTCTAACCTGCATATAAACAAGTATTAGGGTTCAGCAGGCTGTTAGGTCATGACAGATTCAATAAGGAGTTTTCTTGTCCAATGCCAGTTAACACTATTTCCCTTAAACTAAAGTCTGAACTTGCCTTTTGTAATGATCTGGCTGCTTTTGAAGCAGTGCATCACTTGGCAGACAGCCTTTATTGTTACTGGTTCTGTATCAGTTGCTGTGTGATCTTGGAGGAAAGAATATGGAAGAGTGGAATTTCATCATCCCGATTCTGAGAAGTAGAGAGGTGATAAATCTAGAATGGAGGTATCTACTGAAATATGAAGGGAGTTTTTATGATCAGAAGTGCTGTTTCTTGCAAATAAAGGCTTCAACTCTAACATAATGTTAATGCAGCCAAGCACTCTGTGTTGGTTCATAGCCCATATTGTTTATAAAATTTTTACTCTTCATTGGCCTCTAGCTCACATATGAATTTCTTAGTGGAATTTTTTATCTTTAAAGTCTGGGACCATAAAAAAATTTTATTCAAGAGCTTAGAAATTTTGTAGCATATCAGAGAGCCTACTTATCTAATGTCTTTTAAGTTGTAGAGTATCAAATTGTTACAAAATTTACTTAATCAGTTAAACAAAACTGTGTAACTGGGAGAAGGTGATGCCTTCCTGACCCTGTCTGGTGCTGGTGTTTTATATCCTGAAACACAAGACTCGTTAGCTCTGGAAAATCATTTGCTGTGATGCATGTGAAAATGTTTTGTTCTCTGGAAACTGAGAATTTTATTTTATTCTTGTTCTTTTGTTTCCTTTTATAACTTTCAGTGTTGGTTTAACTTCTGCAGGCCGGTGACATATCAAGAATATCGAGAGCGCACGCAAGAGGCAGCTGCTCATGCCAATGGATGGAACAAGGTACCAGATAAATGACTTTAC
This sequence comes from Lepidothrix coronata, assembly GCF_001604755.1. NCBI lineage: Eukaryota > Metazoa > Chordata > Aves > Passeriformes > Pipridae > Lepidothrix > Lepidothrix coronata. The sequence continues at coordinate 8,488,422 of NW_016690190.1, forward strand.
CTTGGATATGTCTCATATCTGTTTGATGTCCATAATGGTTTTATGAGGTACAGCTTCACAGAGGGCCCGGAATACAAAGAACCCACTTGGTTTTAGTGTGAAATAAATTGCACTCTCAGAACGTGCACATATTGAGTAGTTTTTAGGTAATTTAGTCAGAAGTTATAGAATGTAAGTATTAGGTCAATCCTCCTCTATTATAGTAAAATGAAAAGTTAGAGATGTTGCTTGACTTTTTTTTTTTAATAATCATTAAACATTTTTAAATTCCCAAGAGACGTTTATTCCCGTAGCAGTTTCGTAATGGAATCTGATACAGATGTTTTCGTAATACTTCTCTACTGTTTTTCTGTTCCCATGTCAGGTTTAAAATACATGTAAAAAAGAGTGCTGAACATGGTGAAAATAAAAACTGACAGTATCTTCATGATATTTAAATTGTTCATAAAACATAAGCATAGTGTGCCTACCTGGATTCCAGAGTAGTTGTCTCAAATGATACAAAACTTCCTTTTAAAGCAATGTGCAAATCTGTAAATGAACTGAACCTTCTCTTTAAAACAAAATGCAAATCTGTAAATGAACTATCTTTATAATACTTTTAATGTAGAATGAGTAGAATTACTCTTCCCAGATTCATCTTTCATTAATCATTCAAATTCATCTCCTTAATCCTTCTCTGATAGGTTCAGTGGGCATCAGAAAAAGAATGAAATGAAATAACTATTTGCAAATTTAATCACAATTTGAGTGTTAAAATTCAGTCTTAAATTTAAAATAGAACAAGAAATCTTTTCCCTCTTTATATTTTTTTTCCAGAAATACTTTTCCTTGACTAGATTTCCCTGCTTACTTCAGAAACTAACCAAGGGTGTGGGCACTCATAAAGCAGTTTGTTTAAACATTGCATGACAAGTTACTGCCCATGGCTCCAGCAATTATAATTGCTTTATGTGTGTGCTCTTTCAATTTGTCCTCTTGTGATTCACAGCATTTTAGTTTAAACAACCATGAAATCTGATTATCAAGAAGGTGGCTTAAGCTAGCACATTTTGCTTTTCAGTTGGTGAAAACTAAAACCAAGCATAAAACCAGTCATTGTGGCTCAGCTGGCAACGGAGAGGGTGGACGGGGCTTGTCAGTGCCCTGGTGCCTCTCAGTCTGCTTTTGGAACCCATCCCTTGAAGATACAGCCCTGGGGAGGTGGAATGGCTGTTTTGGGGGGTTTATGATTCAGCCTCCATTGTGCTACATTTGTGCAGCCCCTGGGGGTGGTGAACTTTGGTCCCCATCACCTTGTGGTTGCCATCAGCTTTGCTTCCCTGTAACATTTGTTGCTACAAAACTTATAGTCCAGAAGCAAACCAGAATGGAAATTTTGTAGACTAGCACAGCATCTGTTGATATTGTTTTCATGGTAGCTTGGTGCTTCAGGAATGCCCAGCAGTTCCTTTAATAATCCTTGTTTTGAGGAGGTGGAATACATTTGTGTTGGTTTCATTTCCTTTTAAATTCCTTTATCATCTTAATCAGAATTGTATTTTGTAACAGAAGACATCTAGATATCTTTCCTCCCATCTCAGCCCAGCTTAATTTTCACTGTAAAGAAGCTGTTAGAAAAATAATTTTAAGAAGCAGCTATAAATAGAGAGAGTGTTAGGTCTAATTAGCAGGCACATAGCAGCAAAATGAGGCTGTGCTGGCCTCAAGTTTGTGAAAATCTGGAGGATGTATGTTTGGGAGAACTGAAGCTTCCTTCCTTTTATGACTGAATAATAAGAAAACACAACTGGCCTGGCAGAACAGAGTAACAAAGCACTCCCTGTATCCTGTAGTTTCTTGGGTGGAGCAGAAATTGAAGATGCACAGGAGCTGTGACAGGAGCTGATGGTTTGAAATTGGGGAGGTGTCATGTTTAGTCATACCAGCTTCCGAAGAATATTCATCATACAAGTGTGAGCAGAAAATAAAGCTGTTATTTTTTCCCTTTAAAAATATGGATATTTTCCAAAGTGCAGTGGTATGTTTGAACTCCTGAACAAATTTGGTTAACTGACTGGCACATGGGATGTAAAGGGATGGTTGCAGTTACTAAAACATGAATACCCATCTGAATGAGGAGATATTGCAGGGTAAGCTAATACATGAGATCATCAGTTCTTCCACTGACATCCCACAGAAGCAAAGTTTATCCACAGACATTAGAAGTGCTGGTTCTCAGAAAAATAAACCAGGAAAATAATTTTTTCCATGTATTTCTCAGAAATTATGGTGTGAAAATAAGAGGCATGCTCTTGGATTCTGTAAAGAAAAAGTCTTCACTTTCTATTTGAAGTAAAGCTCTCAGTAAAATAAAACAAAAACAAAACCAAAACCACCTAAAACAGGGCAAATTATATTTCTGTAATAAATATAATTTTAAAAATTGAAGTACTCCACTGCTGAGTTATGTTTTTTGCTTAAAACTGAATATTCTATACATGCTCCCACTACTGTGCATCATATGAAAGGATAACAAATACTGTTATTGAGAGCCAGTGGAACTGGTGAGTAGGTTAGCAGTCATCTCAGTGCCCCATTCTTACTATTAACAGGGCCAAAGAATAACACAACTCTTAAGTACAGAAAGCTGTTGTTAACCTCTATGGAAGTACTGTGAAGGTAATTTCTTTCACGAATTTAGGGACAGTGTCATGCAAACCTGCTCCAGTTCATTCTGGTCTCAAAGGTAGAAGTGTCAGTAATTTCAGGGGGAGAGGAAAACCAGGTGGTGTTTGTTGGTCTGTGTGGGACTGGTGTTAGAGTTTGAGTTTGGTCCCTCGGTCCTGAGGCTTGCACAGGCTTACTGAATTTGGGAGGAATGGATGGATTAGGTATTTAAGTTGGCAGAGGAAGAAGGCAAGTCATGTTCAGTGTGCCAGCGTTTGAGCTCCCTTCATTTCCCAAGCAGCCTTTTTTTGCCTTTGTTTCTTTTGCCTTCAGCTTACAGTAAATGTCAAATATTTTGAGATCTCAGTGTTCATGCTCTTGTAGAGTTATGTGGGTGTGCCCAAAGCCTCTGAAACATGCCTACCCTTGACAGCATGCTTTTATTTTGGATCCAAAAAGATAAAAGTTTCTTCTGACATCTCACCTCGACTTGCTCCTTACATTTGTGCACTGTGAGCTTGTACCTCTTCTGCCTCTGAGTTGAGATCAATTGCAAGAAACTCAAAAAAAACCCCAGACTTTTAAAATTCAAACACCATCTTGCTTTTAAAATTCAAGCACCGTGACATTCCTAGTGAAGTGTTGACAGTTACCAGCGTTTGCTGTTCATCACAGAACAGTTCTGTAACCTGTCTGCCATAGTATAGGACTCTCACATTTGTTAGTCAGCTGGAACATCTGAAATTTATCAGGTAACAGGTATTTTTTGAGTCCTGTCTGGTTTCAGTAGTCCACCTCAGTGAGACACCACCATGAATTTAGTACTAATCTCAAACCCAGCCTTACTTTTCCTATTTGTCTTCCTCCAGCTTTTCATTCTAAGGTGTGATTTCAGGGACAGTAATAGTAATGCAGGATATTTCCAGCAAAGAAAACCAGGGTGAAGGGGGAAGAGATTGGAAAAGGAAGGAGGCATTATGAGGTAGGAATGAACAGTAGGAAAGCCTGTATGTCCCTTGTGCAACTGGGGAGCAGCGTTCCTGTCTGCACAGTGAATGGATGTGCAGTGCAGTTGTCACGAGTGAGGGGTGGTAAAACTGACAAATATTTTTCTCTCACATCATAAAAGTGCTTTTTCAGATGCTCGTGACTTCAGTTCATGCCGGTTTCCTGACCTTGGCGAAGTGCTGCGTATAAACTTTGCCCAGAGGCCCACTTGGGTGCTCTAGGAGAATAAATTTAGAGTTTAAAAGTTCAACTGCTTGTTGTTTAGGCAAATAAAAACATAATTTCAGAAGGAGGTGGCTAGAACTGTATAATATGAAGGAGGTGGGTTCACAGAGTCTTTCATCTTCCAGAGCAATTTGGGTTGAGGCTGAGCATTCAATTAAAGAAAAAACATTTCTAAAGAGGAATGGGTGTGGGAAATAAAGGAACAAAATCTGTGTGTTAAATTTGTCATAGTTTGACATGGAGAGGGGTTTATGTTTGTCATTCTAAACATGTCTGTAATGTTATGCTGCTGGGAGGAGATGTTTGTTCCTGTCCTGTCTCAAGGTCAAGTGTGAACTTCTAAAGAGAAGTGCAGAGTATCTATTCAAGAATGTGTATGAGTTTGCTGCTTAAATACAATTGGATGCATATCCCTTCAAGCTATGTTTTATCTTTCCATTTCTGGGGTAGAAAGTTCTGGACCTCTTCTGCTTTTCTACCTGAATCCTGTCTTGGGAAAAAAATGGGGCTTAAGAAAGCACTGCAGTCCTGTCCTGTGAAATTCTCTAGTTAAGCTGTGTTATTTTGCATATCAAACTGAGTGTTTCTTTTTTAGTGCCTTGTATTGCGTGTCTGCCTTGTGTCTTCACAGAAATGAAGTGTATTGAAATGTCAGAAATTAAATCCCTGGTATCTTTGGACTTGTAGACTCAGACCTTTTCTGGCCATGTGAATTCTGTTCTAGCTACACAGTAGCATTGATGATGCTTTTTATATTTATTCACAATTCTTGTTTCTTGAAGGTCTTGGTGCCCCTGGTTCTGTTACAGCAGTTTCTGATGGAGTTAACCAGACGGGGCCAGGAACCACTGAGTGCCCTTGTGAACTTCGGGGTGACATATCTAGAAGACTATTCTGCAGACTATATCATTCAACAGGGAGGATGGGTAAGAAGACCATGTTTCATTTTCATACTTTGTCCGAAGTTTATTTGTGATAAATGTGATGAGTCTGAACAGGAGTGAAAGCTGAGGAGTTGCTAGAAGGAATGACTCAGAAAAAGCAAAAAAATAGGAGGAGGTCAGGACCAGAAAGGGATCTCTGGCAGTCATCTATGTCACTTCTCTGCCCCAAGGCAGAACTGACTTTTACCCATTCATTTCTGATGCTGACAATAAAGACCTGTGTGATTGGACTCCACGGTTTCCCCAGGCAGTCTGTTCCAGTTCTTTGCATGCCTGGTTTGCTGGATTGCTGTTGTAGATGAAGAGGTCCTTAGGTGTCAGATAACAATTAGGTGTCATACACGGTGTGTTAAGGTGCTAATTTGTTGGTAATTTGTATGGTGAGCTTTTGATTGTATGTGCTTTCCTGTTAATATACATGCAGCACTGCATGTGGAAGCAAACACCCCTAGCAAGAGATACTGTGCCCAAGAGGCTCTTCTTTTTAATAGTATCCCCTAGTGACTGCTGGGAATGCTATATATTTTCTTTTCTCCTCTTAAATTTCAGAGGGGTTTTTTAGCAAAGTAATTGGAGAACACTTCATACAGAAATGTCAGTAGGTACTAATTTATTTTTATAATAAGTGTTAAAATACCTCATGCATATTAGACTTTATAGCTGTATAGGAACATGCATAGAATGAGCAATCAGGATTTCTTTGTGCTTCAATTTTCCTTGTAGAAATCTTTAATTCATGGTAACCAATGTTCCTGAGTCATGGCATGCTGAGAAGGTTTCATTTAAAAATACATCAGAGAGACAGCTCAGAGCCCAGGAGCTGGGTCTTGAAGGCTGAGCCTTAAGATTACTGGGTTTGGGAGGGATGCCAGATTTGAATGGAATTAATCTGGGATTTGTGAAATGGCTCCAGCAAGTTGATTTATTCTAAAAAGAAAAGCTGTTCAGGAAAACCCAGTGATAAAAAAAGCACTAGTAGGAAAAATCTCATTCAGAAGCTTCTCACATTTCAAGAGTGTACCTGAGCTTTTTTTTAAGACTAGTTCTTTCCAGAATTTCTGCACATCTGCACCTTCTTTATCTGTTCCCTTCCTGGCAGCGGTGGATAATAGTTTTCAAGGCCTTTGGGAGGGATTGTTTGTCTTTAATGGAGAGAAGCAGTAACAGCACTCAGCCAAATGACCTCAGGTTGTTTGATAAATGCACTTACATTTCAAAGTATTTTCATCCCAGGGCAGGTCCTTACTTGCAGCTTTTAGACAGATCAGTGTTGGTGCTGTTTTGCTTTCCTGCCTCGTTTTTTAACCCCAGAAAGGGCTGTGGTCTGTTCTCCAGCCTCTTTTAGAGGCCTGCTGTAAACACACTTAATACAGCGCAAAGCCTCTGAAAACAAGCAGCTTTCCAGCACGGCCTCCAAGGGAGGGGGCTGTGCTTTGTGTTTGTGTGACTGTGCATGTATGTACAGAGCCGGGCTGCCAGCCCGTCTGTGTCCGTCCAGCCAGGCATGAAATCACACTGACACCAGCGGCGCAGCAAACAAGCCAGAGCTATTTTTGAAACAGCACAAGAGGCGAGGAAAGAGACAAGGTGATGAAAATCCTTTCCAGATGAATTAATGTAGCTGCACTAACCTTTTGTGAGTTGCTCTGGGCATAGGGCTGGGGACCCACTGGGCGTGTGACTTTACGTGGAGGAAGGGAAATATGTGGGTTTACTGTATTTTTTTTTTTTTCCTCCCTAAGCAAAATGTTAATCTTTCCCAAGCTGCATGATTCTCAGTTTGTTCCGAGCCTGTGGGATGGTGGTTGGGGATGGCAGTGCTGGGAGCAGGGCGTGGGGCCGGGGTGGGAGAGGTTGTGTTTCTGAGAAGGGCCGGGAAGAGCCACTGCCATGGAAGTGTTTGCATTTTTTGAGATAAGCATCTGCCACTGGGGCTCTGTGTGCCGGATCAAGTTGTCAGTAATAATCTGCTAGAGCCATAAGGGCAGCATAGAAACCTGGGAGTCTCCAGTGACTCATGTTGCTGTGACAGTAACAGGGTCAATTTTTGTGTTATTTTGGAGCGGGTGAAGATAGGTCTTTCCTGCAGCTGTGAAGAGCTTGCTTAAAACTGAGAAGATGCCAGAATAGCCTCTCTGGTTTTTTGTGGGCCAGGAGCAGAGGAGAACTTCACAGGAGTCAGCTTTTCAGGGGCAGACCTGAAAAACTCTCTGGTGTCTCTGGTGCTATCTCTTCCCTTGGCACTGCATGATTTGGGATCTTCCTCAATTTTTGGATTGAAGTCAACCTTTTCCAGGAGGGAAGTAGCCAGTCAAAGGTAAGGGGTCAGCTGAGCCTTTCCTGTGCCCCACTGTGGATCTGGGGAGTCAAAATTTTACAGAGCTGTGTCATGCACTTGGTGCATCCTGCTGTGCAGCCAGGATGCGGCTGGAAGAGCTCCCAGTGTTCTGCATGTGTGCAAGGCTTGAAGGTTCCTTTAGGAGCTCAGGAGACTTGTTGGTCTGGGAAAGCATCTGATTGAGGAAGGTGGACAGTTAACTAGAAGCAAAATTGCTGGCTCAAGGGAGTTAAGATTTATAAATTGGATAGCTCTGCAGCAAATTTCGAGAAGTCGATGTGGCTTGTAGGGAATGGGAGATTTGAGATATGAGAGGATGAGAAGTTGCATTTTGATTTTTTTCATGCCAGTCCTGCAGAGAGATGGTTACGAGATGATGTGTTGAAGCAATGAGTGTTCCCCTCCCATTCTTCCTTCAGGCACTGAAATTGTGATTCAGCTAACTTCTGGTGGCGGGATGGGACTGGGATGTAATGGTGGGTTGGTTGGTGAGGGAATGGCTGGCATATTTTTGTGTTCAAGTGCATAGGTATTTCAGTGCTGTGATTCTGGCCATTGTGTATCCTGTTCCCCTTCCCCTGGCTCTCTTCCACTACTTCAGGGTGAAAGTCTTCCAAGTAGGAATGTCTGCAGTGCACTGCATATTGTGTTTGGCTGCAGCTGGCAACATAAACATGAATGAAGAGATGAAAGGACCACCTCATCTAGTTTACAATCTCTTAGATTTGCAGGTAGATGCAAAAGGATTTTGGAGGACCGTAGGAAAGCAAGGAAATCTTACTTTCTTCTGGACAGCCTCCCTCTTTCACTAATTGCTGTGAAGGGTTTGGCTGCAGCTTTTACATTTACCCTGCTTAAGTCTTAAGTTTTAGTATGATCTCTCTTTCAGAGCAAAAAGTGTGCTGGGCATTCCAGGTTCTCTAAAAAGGGGACACATTTCTTCCTCCTGACTAATGAGTCAAATGGTCATGGTAAGATCTCCTTCCTTTACCATCTTGAACCACTGCAAAGCAATACCCAGCCTGATTACAAGTAGCTTCATTCTTCTCTTTCCCGAAAGCAATGTTAGGGCTCAACAAACTGACATGCAGTGTACATGCTCTCCCCTCCTTTTTTTCTCCTCTCCCCTCCCTTTTTCTCCTCTCCCCACCCCTTTCCTCCTCTCTCCTCCCTTCTCCTCCTCTCCCCTCCCTTTCCTACTCATACCTCCCCTCCCTTTTTGCTCTGTCTGACTTCTCCAGGGCTGAATGCTGCTGCATCAGAAGCAATTCTTGGTCTCCTGGAAAGGTGCACAGTAAGGCCAGTCAGTTGGTAAGGATATTTTTCCTCTTCCTTTTCCACCCCTACTCCCAAAAAATTTACTTCTTCTCAGGTTCTGCGGATCCTGTTTTCATGGTTAGATTTCATATATGTAGAAATAGCCTGGGAATGTCTATAAGGAGGAAAAAGTGTAAGATTGCTTGGAAACTAGCTGCCTTTTTTTTTCTCTCAGACTCACATCCCTGTTACAAGCCCATCTGCTTTTCCCTTGTTTGAAGAGGTGAATTAAGCGCACGCAATCGATGTTTATCGGTGTGCAGTTAATAACCAGCCTGGAACTTCTTGTATTTGTGAAGCTGAAATTGTCTCTGCCTTCCCAGGGTTCTTGTCTCACGATGTTCAGGCCTGGATTTGCGTTTAACTAGTTCATTGCCTATGTCAAAGAGAGTAAAAGTAAATTTGCTTATAATGTGCACAGTGTTTACAGTTTCCTATCTCAGCCTTAGAGGAGCTGTTCTCTCTGTGTTCCCGGTGTTTTGTCTTGGGCTTTGCAGCGAGTGTAAACATTCTCTTCACTGCTGGTGCTTGAATAATGTGCGTATGAGAGTCTGTTAAACAATCTGGAGGAGAAAGAGTAAAGAGATGCTTGTCATCCCACGGAAGGAGGCAGGCAGTTTGTGCTACTGGGATGAAAATCTCCTGCAGCAGTCCAGGTGTCTGCCCTGGGAATGACAATGCAGAAATAGAGAGACGTGCTCCACTGGAGGAGAGAGAAGTAAGTTTAATGTGGGGGAGATGCAAGAAAGGGCAGTCTAATTAGAGAAGTCCTAGAAAGGAGTTTTCCTTTCAAAATAATTCTAATTTCCACTCGTGTCATGGAACTCTGCAGTGAAATGTCCACTTTTATTTGTATCTAACTTCTTTGATACAGTAATAGATTTTTTTAGGCACTGCAACTGAAGAAGGAAATTAAACAGTAAAGGAGCAACTAGATCTCCTTTCTGTTTTTCCCTCCGACAACTTCAAATCTGTCTGTCTGAAGAAGTGGTCTATAAATAACTGAATTCACCTCAATTTAAACAGATAACACAGAAACCTTAAAAGATGTTGGTTTGGTGCTGACTCTCTGCAGGTTGTAGAGGTTATGCTGGAGGACAGGGATGGAATAGGATCATTTCTGCAGGCTGTTCTAGCCAAAGCATTCCTTGAAGGGAAGAATGAGAGCAGTGGTTGCAGTACAGGAGTGCTTTGATCTGGTTCACTCAACCTTTTTTTTTTTTCCTTAATAAAAAGTGCTGTCCTATTTGTGGACTGTTTGTAAGAACTCTGCTCTCTTTGTCATAGCTCCACCTGTCTCAACAGTTTCAGAGAGATGGACAGAGAGGCACAGTAAGTGCCTGAGGGCTTTTTCTTACTCCTTTATATTTCAAAATGTGTTGTTCTGGATCTGAGTGTTGTCAGCAGCTCCTTTATAATCCCTTTTCTCTGAAGGATTAGCAGGGTAGTGCTGTCAGGTCTGACTTCCAGGAGGGTCTGAAGAGGCACAGTGTACCAGGGCTGTGGATGGAGACATGGAGCAGATGGAACTGCAGCCTGGTCAAACAAGGGTGGGAGCGGAGCTTCCGCACCCTGGCAACCGTCCCTGGGCACAGCCTTTGCCCGCTCATCCCTCGGCACCAGCACACGACTGCTCCTCTGCCACAGCTAGAAATCCTACAGCAAGTGTGTTCCCAGCTCTGGGGAAGTTTGTTGTTGTGGGAAGTTTGCTTATTTCCCCAGAGGGAGATGTCTTAGGATCCGTGGACACAGGCCAGTTCATCACTCCTTGCCTCTTGTTTGTTGGACAGTAGATTTTAAGCACAAATGCACTTGATGGGTTCCTAGTGCTCGTTGCTGTGACACTGCTGGTGTGAGGAAAGTGGCCATAGAGTCATAGAATATCCTGAGTTGGAAGGGACCCACAAGGATCATCAAGTCCAGGTCCTGGCCCTGAATCACGCCATGTGCCTGAGAACATTGTCCAAATGGTTCTTGAACTTCATTTCTCTCTGTGATGGGTTATGTTACAAGATAGTCAGTACCCTCAACTAAGAAACTTCCTAGCTGAGTTGAGTGGTTTGAATTTTTTATCGTAGCCAGAATTGCTCTCCTGGGACTGTTCTGCCAGTATTTCCTCCTGCACCTCAAGACACTCTTTTTGTCAGGGATTTTATGTGGGTCTGTTTAGTTTCGTGTTGAGGGATTGAAGCCCAGGGAACATGTTTATTTTTTCCCCTGGTGGCACTTTGATCTGTGTACAGAATTTTTGCCTGTGCTGGACAAAATCAGGATCTGGGGTGTGTGTGTGGCTAGCTGGGCTGTGTGGTTTTTCGGGTGGGCTCTTCTGTGTCTTCAGAAATGAGTTTTGTGTGAGTTGCCTGTCCACATAATTCCTCGTTTATATTTTAAGAACTGAACCAGAGAGACCAGTTGAGCTTTTAAGAACACTTAAAACCAAACCTTAGAAGCAGCTTCCACAGCATTTAGACACAGTTGGTTTGCATTTTCCTGGTCTTTGGTGTTTACAGGGGAGGGCATTCAAAGTCTTCTCAAAGAGGCAGTAAATGTTCTGTTGGACTCCTTGATGCAGATCTCTTTCTGTTCACTATTTAATAATATCTCCATTATAGATGCAGTGTGTGCTACTACTCCTACTCTTTTCATAGAGAAAAAAAGTTGCTTTTGTCTTTGAGACATTCAGAATTCGGATTTGAATATTGCTTTGCACCAGGAACAGGTTTACATAAATCAGGCTTAAATTATTATTTTACTAAATAAGGATTTTTTTTTTCTTATGTGTAGTTAAAGTTTTTGCTGTATAGCAAAAATAACTACTATAGTTAATAAGTCAGTTTGTATACCCTTAACAACCTATTAGAATACTATGAGAAATAATGTTAGTCATCATAAGAGTCAGTTTCCAAGTCGTGGTTTGGGTTTTTTTTTTGTTACATTTGCTGTCTTTAGGTCATAATTGAAACTTGACAGGTGTTTTTTAAGGAGCAGTTCTGTACTGTATGTCAAAGACTGGTAGTGTTCTGAATCCTTGGCTGAGAGTGATTTTCAGCAAAGTTCAGGTTCCTGGCACTGTCAGGACTACAGCTAAATCCAGACTGATGGATTCTGCTTGTTGGAGGAGCTTTCAGATGTGTGTTTGTTATTTTGTTACCAGTTTAGAGTAGTCCAGTGTAACTCACCCTGTAGCATAGTGGCTACAGCCTGTCCTGAGGGTGAGCCTGCCACAATTGTTAGAGTGCTTTCTGTCACTTGTCCAAATACTTTCTGCAAGTCAGACCCCACGGGCTGAGGACAGTGGGGTCTGACTGCAGTAGCTCTGTTCTTTAGGTCTGCAGATGCCACCTCCACAGAATTGTTGATCTTTTCCTCAGGCCTGCCTCATGGGCTGTGAACCATTCTGGTTATGTTCTAGCCAAGAAAGGAAATATGCAGTTCTCCTTCTCCTCCTCACAATTTGTGTCCACTCTTCCCTCAAGTGGCAGTGGCTGGGATCAGGAGTGGCAGGATGCTGTGGTGAGGGGCTTACCCACGCTTCTCTGCCACACCTGACATGGTTCTCTAAGTGTGCTGGATGAGTTTGTAAGTCTCCCGTGGCAAATTTGAAAAAGAGCAACTCTGATCTTTCTGGTTTGAAGCAATAGACTGTCTATTTACAATAAACAAAGCAGATAAAGAAATGCTTACATACATTCGTACTTACTAATAAATCCAAAGTGTAGGGCTTATATAAGGCCTCAAGTTATTAAAAATCCTTCCACATGTTACATCCTGTCCTGAAATAATCTGCCTGTTGGGGCTTTGCTTCTGGGTCACATCTGTAGATGAATCAAGAGAATTGTCCTGAATGTCATTCAGTTTTTATTGCAGTTGCTTTAAAAGGGAAAAAAAAACAAACAAAAAAACACCAGGAAGTGCAAACCTCAGCTGAACTGGCACAAAATCCTGGCTTTATCCGCTTGACTTTATGTATTAAATCTTAATTCAGCTCAAGAAATATTAATCACATATCCTAAATAACGCCTATTACTGTCTGGCTTTTCAATCGTAAGCTTTTAACGAAAAAGCGGTGGAATTACCCACTACCACTCGGGGCGTTCAGCTCTCCCCCAGGTTTGCCAGCCCTGGCTTCAGGCTTGGAGAGTTGTGTCCCCGAGGCACTGACACGGAAGTTAAATTGTCTGTAAAGACAGAAAGGAATCAGCCAGGCTGCATAAGGCTCTGATTTGTAGGGAGCCAGCGACTGATAACTCTTTTGAGGTCAGCGCAGCCTGCGTGAGAAGAGGAACAATAACACTCTTGAGCCCCTTTGGCCCTCCTCCCTTCTGCTTAAGGCAGGATATGTGTGTGGTGTTGGTACATGTATTAATGAAGTATTTGAAATGTTGAGGGTTGCCCATGTTTCTTGTAGTACCCCCCCCTTCATTTCCTTACACTCTCCAAAACAGTTTATCCTGCGTGTTACCCTCAGGATATGCCCAGATCTTACTTGTATTTTGTGAGAAGTGTGTCTCCAGTGAAAGTGCTCCAGCAAAGCACATTTTAAAAATGCCTTGATATGTGGGAATAACCAGAATAACTAATGCCCAATCCTTGTACACCAGTGTTGCCTCCCCATCTGTTTGTCAACTTGCTGAGGATCTGGCATCGTGTCATACTGAGCAAAGATATTTTCTGGGCCTGGGCAGCTACTGGTCCACATTACAGCTGTGGTAGTATTTTATGTACCACATGTACGTGAAACTACTTGTTCTTTTTTATCATGGGCAAATTGTCTGTGGGTTTCCTTTGATTTTCCTTATGACAGGGAAGGGAATAGTGAAGAGTGGTGGATCAGGAAGAGAGCAGAAGCAGAGGCTAAAGGAATAAGTACGTATTAAGAAGCATCAGGATGGCTTAAATTTCATGGCAGTCTCTGTACCCAACTGTCCCCATTGGCTACAGGTGGCTCCATCCTCCCCTCCATGGGCTGCTGAGTCACAGCTTAAAGCCTCTGGGCTTTCTCCAGTGAACAGGGCGTGACTGCAGGGGAATTCAGGCTGTCTGAGTATGGCCCTGTGTGATGCTTCTTTTAGTTCATTATGGAAGTTTGCTGCGATTGCCAGGGCTCACAAACCCGCAGCAGCACAGTGTGGTTTTGGAATATTTTTGTGTATGCCTCGTGTTGAGTGGGTCACAGCAGCAGGGGCACACTCCCAGGGCAGTGCCAAGAGCAGAGCTGTTGTCAGGGCTGGGTGTCCCTGTTCTTTTTGCTAACGTCAGATCACAACTGTGGCCTAGTGTGTTGTGATGTGCTGTGGAGGGGAAATCATTCTGATTTGTGGAAAGGTAGAGCTGAGCAGGGAGGAGGGTAGTACAGAGGTTCATGAGATTGCAGGTTTCACTCTTAATTATTTTGTTGTTTAATTGCCACTCTTAAGAGTCTGTGTCACTTGTGGAAATAAAAAATGTTATAATAGGAGGTGTCTGGCACTGGCTTATATTCCAGTGAGAGTATTTCTTACTTAATCAACATCCAGAGCAAACCCTGATGGTGAAAGGAGTGAGTGTACAGTCTGAGTGGGCAGCGAGCTGCCTCTCCATCCTCAGCACAGAGTGGTGGGAGCTGTGACTGACAGTGACTGACTCCCTGCTGTGCTGCTCTCCAGTGTCTGCTGGAGCAGGACAGGGCAGTGCTGCTGTGGAGTCCTGTCCTCCCACACTGCACAGCAGCCCCAGCCCACACGGCTCAGGGCTCTTTTGGATCCAGTAACCTCTGCCTTTACTTCAGTTTCTTGGCCTCTTCTTTACCACTGCCCTTCCTTTGCAATGCTGGTTGTTTCCCCCTGGGTGTAGAGCTCTATTTTATTTTAATGGCCTGAGCTGCATTTAAAAAAAATTAGTTGTTCTAGTGAAACATGACTTTCAAGAGGGTACCAGAGTCCTGAATTGTCAGTCACTGCTCACAGAGCAGAACTTGCTTTGGGTTTGTTGGCATGTGGGTGGTGTCTGAAATTTTCACAAAGGTAATGCTTTATTATTTCATTCATTTTTTTATTTCATTCTGAATTAAGACTTTGTGGAGATCCTTAAGCAGTTAATGAACAGCTTAATCACCTTTAACCCTTTCCCTGAGGAACTCAGTGCTTCGTTTCTCTTTAGAGTTTCTGAACATGTTACCGAGCTGGATGATGTTTTCCACATCCAACCAATTTAAAGGCATTTATGAAGAAAAATTCCTTTTCAAAGTGTTCTTCAATATTCCTTTGTCCATGTCCAAATATATTCTGAAATTCCATGGGCTGAGGAGATTTACATCCCAACCCTGCTTCATGTGTTCTGATCACAGCTCCTGCCAGTGACCAGCAGTGTTTTTTGCTGCCTCTCCTGTGTTTGCCAACTCACTTTTTGGGATTTTGGTGGGGTTTTTTTGTCTGTGTGAACATCCTTCCCCGTTCTAGGGCAGTGAGGAGTTGCAGTGTGTCTTGTGTCTCTGTGCAGAGGAATGGGAAACAGTAGGTAGGAAACTGGAGCACAGTCCACCCCCAAATGCACTGGTGTTGGAAAGGTTTAAAAAAGAGGGACAACTGCTTGGAATGCTTTAGAACTATTGCATGTAGAAGGGAGCAGAAAGAAAGAGAATGAATGGAATTTTCTTCTTCATGTTATGATGGACTGTACAGGAAAGCTTGATAATTGAACAAGGAATTTGCACAGAAGAGGCTCCCAGCACTGCAGTACTTTATAGAATGTTCAAATATTTTTGTTATGAGCGAGGAAGTTATTGAATCTCTGTTAATGGTTTCACAGACTTCTATTATGTGGCATAGCAAACTTTGGGGTTCCTCTCTGTCCCATCTCTTTGTCCTGGTTTCAGCTGGAATAGTTAATTTTCTTCTTGGTAACTGCTACAGAGTTGGGTTTTGGATTTAGTATGAGAGTAATGTTGATAACATGCTGACGTTTTGGCTGTGTAGCGCTTACCCTAAACCAAGCCCTTTTCAGTTTCTCATGCTCTGTTAGCAAGGAGAGGTACAAGAGGCTGGGAGGGAGGGTGGCCAGGACAGCTAACCCAAACTGGTAATATCAAAGGGATATTCCATACCATAGGATGTCATGCTCCCTGTGTGAACTTGGGGGAGTTTGCTGGGAGCTGCCAGTCACTGCTGGGGAATGAGCTAAATACAAGCAAGCCAACTCTGTCAGCATCTCTGCCTGTCTGTGCTTGGTTGTTTGTTTCAACTTAACTTTTCAAGACTTTGGCTACACAACTTAATTTTAAGAACAGCTAAAATTGTTTGCAGTAAAATACTAGAATTACTGTATATTCCAGCTTGTTGGTACAAAGTAGAAATGCAGGATTCAGATAGCACTGGAAATGGGATAAAATTAACGTAAGAGGAACACTGTTGGATGAAAACAGACAAGCAATAGGGTGCACAGAAGGGAGAAGGCAGCTGTATTCAGCTGGGCACACGTCCTTGTGTTTGCTTGCTTTGTTTTGTTGCAGTTTGGTTTCAGATTTTAGTATCTTGTCTGGTTAATAGTGGTGTGTTTTGGTGATGTACTCGGCGATGCAGTAACGTCAGGGAAAGGAGGAGCTCCCAGCAAAGCTCATCTAAGAGGTTCCATTCTCTGGAAATGCCAGCTGGACCAGCTGGGTCCTGTAAGCTACTGAAATGTAGGTCAGGCAGCTGCAGAGCCCTCTCATCTTTCTTCCAGCTCAAGTTTCCAGGTGTCCTGTTCCTTCCTGTACAGGGGAGGTAATGCTGAAGCCGTGGCTCATATGTTGTGTCTTCCTTTTTGTTTGTAGGGGACAGTCTTTACTTTGGAATCCGAAGAGGAAGAGTACCCCGGGCTCATCGCAGAGGACAGTAATGACATCTACATCCTGACCAGTGACAACTCAGGCCAGGTGAGCCCCCCGGAGTCCCCCACGGTGACCACGTCGTGGCAGTCGGAGAGCCTGCCTGTCTCCCTGTCGGCGAGTCAGAGCTGGCACACGGAGAGCCTGCCAGTCTCCCTGGGACCCGAGTCCTGGCAGCAAGTGGCTATGGATCCTGAAGAAGTCAAAAGCCTGGACAGCAACGGAGGGGGTGAAGAGAGGAGTGAGAACAACTCTTCCAACTCCGACATTGTTCACGTGGAGAAGGAAGAGATACCAGAGGGGATTGAGGAAGCAGTGGTGGCAGCTGGCGCTGCAGAGACCATGCAGGCGGCGTTTCCAGAAACCTCTGCTTCTCTACAGGAAGCAAAACCTCCAGCTGAAGTTGCTGCTGTTGAAAAAGCACATCCCTCTGCACTTCTGCGTGCAACACAGGAGGAAAAGGGAAAAGCGGCCGAAGAGCTTGTTGAACCTGAAATCCCCGCACTAAGTAAACCTGTCCCAAAGTTAGCGCCGTCAGAAGAAAAGGCTGCACCAGAACCTGAGAAAATACTGCTTCCAGGGGAAAAAAAAGTGGGGAAAGAGGGCCATTTGGAAGAAGCGGAAGAGAAATCCTCCGCTGCCGAGGAGAAGCCCATCCTATTGCCGGAAGGGAAATCGATACTGCTGTATGGCGGGGCTGCCGCCGTGGCTATATTGGCTGTAGCGGTCGGAGTAGCGCTGGCGCTTAGGAAAAAGTAACGGAGCTCTCTTGAGGAGGAGGAGGAGGGGGGAGAGACAAGAGAGCACCATCCAGTTTTTTTGTAGTTGTGTTACCTAAGGGTTGAGCTGCCTGCTGTTTAATTGGACATTCGAGTAACTTAATGGTGACGGGGTGAGGTTGTTCAACAAGCCTCCAGCTACGGACAATCATGTTTTTAGTAGAATTGGGGCGGGGACTGGTTTTTCGTGATTAAAGTACTGGGGTATTTTTAAAAAAAAAAACAAAAAAAAATTCTGCAAATTTAAGAACTTAAGTGCAGGTGCTGAAGAAAGGGGTGCTCATACTCTAGGAACTGGAACAGAGAATCCCCAGGGGAAGGGGAGAGCCAGCTGCTGCCAACCCCTGGAGTTTTTGGCTTCTCAGACTGACCGCTATTGCAGCTGTGCTGTCTTGTCACTTCCCGTCGCGCCCCAGAGCCCTTCCTAACAAACATTAGCCAACCTGAGTCCTGTAGCGAGAGGCTGGTCTCCCTTTTGTCTCAGCTTCCTCTCAGGTACAGCACTGCTCCTCATAACCTTCCAGGTTCCTCCTAAGCCCCGGTGGGACAGTGCTTTTTTTTACCTCTTGGCTCACACTGGTTTTGGCCCCTAACGTTTACTGGAGCCCCATCCTGTGAAGATGCTGCCTCTCTATTGCTGTATTATCTCTGAGCATCCTGGTGTTCCTGGGGTAGAGGTGCTGCCCAGGAGGGTGGGAGGGACACTGCTGGTTTGAGAACCCATTTGCTTTCCTCCTGCCCGGCCCACTTACTGCGACCCCTCGGTTACCAGAGGTGCAAAATTCATGCTGGACACGGTGCCGCTTGGATCAGTGCTCTGATCTCCGGGGTGCGTTCAACGGTAAACGCTCTGCTGTCCTGTGTCACGCTGCAGTCTGCATCGTCTTTCCCAAGTTAAGCACAGAGTGTATTTAGTCCTAACTTGGTCTTGCCTGTGACAGAATCCCAGATATATAAAGCAATGGATTCTAGTGAGCAAAAGAGCATTAAACATCTCCTCTATCTGCTTGTTCCTGACCTGACCCGGAGCGCTGGTCAGTGCGATTTCTTTTGCAGCGGTGAATCTGTAATCAGCTAAACTTACAGGTTCACAAATGCTGAGAAAAGTTACTTTGGCAGAAAGGAAACCCCTCTTCCTGCGGTCACAACTCTTCAGGTGCGTGTGGAGAGAAACATTTTAAGTATTGCCATGCTCGTTAGTCAGATCCAGCTACAAGCCTTCCTCTTTCAGCATGTTTTTGTGTCTGTCCATGTCCACTGCAGCTCTGTGGGCAAGACCTTGGGCTTTCCAGGCAGAACTATGGATGCATCTCTGAAGGTTGGTGCTGGCACTGTGGCTTAGACCAGCTGGAGGGAGGTGAAGGGGAACTCGCGATAATGTAGAAACTGAAACATGAGCTTACAGGAATCTTACTCTTCACAAAGCACAAGGACAAGGTACTTTTATTTCTAAATAACCTTATCTAGGGTACATCTCCTGATGAGCCTGTTTCTTGAGGGATCTCAGAATGAAGAGATTTTAGCATATTCTCTATTTTAGGATATTCTTGCTGCATTTTCCTATCCCAGATGCTGGAAAGTTAGTCAGAGCGTATCAGATTCTGAGGAATTATTTTGGGTTAACCTTTTGTGAGAATGGATTTTCTAGAAAACTTACTGGATTTTGAACTCTGTGTGTGAGAAGTTGAATATTAAGAGGAAGGTTGTCACGTATGTGCTGCCACTGTGGACTGAACTTGGGAGCTGTGGAGTTCTGGACTTTCCTGTTGATCACTAATGGCTCTTTTTCCATATACAAAACTTAGTAGTTTGGCCTTAACAGAAAAAAAACAAACCCCTTTATCATATTGCAAAGTGGAATTGACTTTGCCATTTCCTGGTAGTCTCATTGCTGCACTTTCCTGCCTGGTCAGTCAGGATAGGGCTGCCCCTCTCCTGCTGCTTTGCTGATGGCTTTGGGTTCTTGTCGGGGAACATTCTTTATGGGAAAAGGGCTGTTCTGAACCTGACCTACATCCTCTCCTTACTGAAGACACTGAGCCTACATCTGGGACATCCCCAGCTGTCGCCACACAGCAGGTTACTCTAAAGCAGAGATGGATTCTGTGGACACTGGATAATTTGTGTATCAAGGGGGGGTGCAGACAGGGCTGGTTTTACTTTAACTCTTCTCTGGATGTAGTTGTTTCAGTGTTAGTGTGGGAGATCAGTAGAGGACAGGAATAAATCCAGGCTAGCTAGGGAAGAAGTCCATAACTTGTTGGCACAAGGAGCCCAGCAGGGTATTAAATACAAAGCATCTTCTTCCACACAGCAGTGAGAAGGTGGCAGCAGGAGTAAGGAATAAGTGACTGCGTTAAGTCTTTTGCCTGACTGTGAAAATACTTGAGTATCTGGTGTGTTGCCACATTTAATGGAGCATCAGCTGCACTGTATGTTTTTGCTTGGTCCTTCCTCTGGAATATTCTTTTCCTCTAAGGGTCTTTTAGATTTGGCAAGTCAGCAAGAATTTGTACCCTCTTCTCCCCCACCCCACTGACCACATGTTCGGGACATTGTGAGTCTCTTTCCTCTGGGAACACTCCATTAGTTAAAAAGGTCAGCTGTGGGCTTGAATTCTGCTGAATTTGGAGTCCTGTGGTCAGAGCTGGGACAGGCCCTGTGGAAGTCACCAAAGGGCAGGTAAGGTCAGGTGGCAGCGTTCCTCCAGACCTGAGTGACAGGCTGCTCTGTCAGAGGTGTGAATTAGAAAATGGAAGGGGTTTCCCCCCCCATCTTCAAGTATATTGCAGTAATCCTACGCTGCAGGGTCTAACTACCCAAAAGGTGGGATGTAACCTCTCTTTAGTGGATCTCTGGTAGCTGGCAGAGGGAAAGGCAGTAGCTCTATACTTACGAAAGGGCAACTTGCGTTGCATATCCCCTTCCCAAAAGTGCCTCAATATCTGTCCTCGAGTGGCCTGTACCTTAACAAAATATCTACCTTGGACCCATTCTGTCTTCACTGTATCCTTAGCACACCCTAAAGCTGAGATGCTAAAACAGCAGCAGACGAGATCTACAAAGAAGTGGTAAATAGTTAATGACCTGCAGTGGGCAGCGTGCTCAGTAAGGAGCTGTCAAGGAAAAGGCTTTCAAGATAAGGTGCAACTTAAATTTCAGCTGTGCTTAATTCTAAGCTATGCTCAGTTGGGCATTGTGGCTGGGAGATGGCCAAGGGCTTTCTTCAGCTGGCACTGCAGGAACAAGAGGCTGGGAGCAAAGACGAAACCCCAGAATCCCACTGTTACCCAAAAGCCCAAAGTGCAGACACAGAGCCACGTCCCTGCCTGTTGTAGCTGCCCTGTGTGGGGTGGAGCCTGGTGGACTCACAAAATCCAGCTGTGGGTCTGGAGGTGGGGCAGCATGACAGTACTGAGCTGCTCAGCTGGCTGAAACAGGAATATTACTGGGCATAGAGGCAGCTTGAATACTTAAGATTTTGGTTTTCACTTGCCTGGGTGGGTGCTGAGAGGGGTTCTCAGGGTGGTAATTCGGCTGCTGAAAACTACAGAAAACAACTTAATCTGAGATGCTAGGGCTGGCCCAACCAAACAATCTGGAGCCAAGAAAGCAGCACTTCTGCAGCCTTCTGTCCATTAAGATGTGAATCTTGGAGCAGCTGCTGCTCCAGGTACTCACCAGTCCAAACGGAAGCTCCTGGCACAGAGCCGGATGATGCAGTGGGAGCGTGGTCTCTGTTCAGTATTGCACCTGCTTTTGGACACCACTTTAGATTCTGGCTGGAGGTGAAGTGCCTGTTGTGGTGGTGTTTGCAGTTGGTTGTTTCTTTCCTAACATGCCTTCTGGAGAGCAAGTTAGTACTAAGGAATCCATCCTTGCTGTTTGTGAGGGCTTGATTTTTCTTCTTGGCTGGAAGCTGCGCTCAGGCATCTGCAGCTCGAGGGCCAGGTGAAAGCTGCAGTGCTGAGTGCTCTTAGACAGGATAAGTTCTGCTGCCAGAATCCTGCTTCCTTCCTTTTCACACAGCATTGATCACAGCCAGCCTAACACACTGGACTGGATTTTTTAACTAATCAATGCTTTCTAAGGGTCACAAGCAAGGTTCTCGAGTTTGGTCTTTTTTCATTTTAATGACTGTAGTAGATAAAATAATCTGAGCTTATAAACCTTCCCAGCATTTAATTTCAGCTACAGTGATATGGCAGTACTAGGAAGGCCCTAGGAAGGTAGATCTTGCTATTTTGGCAGAAAAAACTAGAAGTGCTTCTGGCAGCATCGTGTCTCACTCCCTAAGCCAGAGCAAGCTCCTGTTACAGAATTTGAGAGTGTAATTATGAGGTTCCTTTGCTGTGAAATGGGGGGGTGTGGGGTGGAGAGGTGAACACAGCCCAGCTGCGATGCCTGAGGGGCTTCAGAATGCCCAAGGCTTCAGGAGAATGTTTTATCCCAGGCTCTGTTTGTGTCTGCTCAGGTTGAAGCACAACAGGAGAAAGTGTTTCCCAGTGAAACG
Organism: Lepidothrix coronata; assembly: GCF_001604755.1. Lineage (NCBI taxonomy): Eukaryota > Metazoa > Chordata > Aves > Passeriformes > Pipridae > Lepidothrix > Lepidothrix coronata. The sequence continues at coordinate 8,510,038 of NW_016690190.1, forward strand.
TGGAGAGGTGAGGCACAGTATCTCCTGTACCAAGTGAAGGCAGAAGCTGTGCATGACTTTAATTTGGCTTGGTCTGCTTAATTTCAGCACTAGGGAGGTTACAAGAACAGTATTGCTTTGACTCCATGTATGTACCTGTGCTTCAAACTGCAAGCTCTGTATTGCCATAACAAAAAAGGGGGGTGGGGGGTGTTTATAAAATTTAAGCCACCACTACTTGACTCCAGCAAAGTGAGCTCTCAAGCCCAGAGGAGCAGGGAATTCAGTTTGTGTCTGACAGAGTGAACTCTCCTGCCCAGTCCTTGGCTGGGGAATGGCACCAGCTCAGAGGGGTCAGCTGCAGTGTAAAGTCCAGGGGAACCACAAACACAACATTGCCCAGATCCACTTCCTTAAGTTAAATAACTTATCACTTTTTTTCCTACTTAGAGCTGACCCTCTCTTGGTCTCTTGGGTAGGTGACTTGCTTCCTCCAAGCCAGAGGTCTATGGTCATGCTGTAGAAGTGGGGGAGCTCCTGTTGGCTTCCAGTGGAAGCTGCCTTTGATCTCCCTGCAGTATCTGCAGGGGAGGGAAGGAACACTATCAATGTGGACAGAACAAGCTGCAGAGGATGCATCTTACTGCTATACCTTTAGGGGGTCTGTCCCCATTTTTAACTTGCAGTATAAGCAGTATAAGCAGCTTATACTTGCAGTATAAGCTTTTATTCAAACTCAGACCAAAAGAATGCCACTTGATTTGTTAAGTAGCAAAGACTAATGGGACTTGATTTGTTAAGTAGCAAAGACTAATGGGACTGACTAAAGCTGCATGTTAGGGGATATCTTCTACTAGGCTTCTGCTGGGTGTAAGCAAATAGTGACAGACTTGCAGGGATTTCGGATTCTGTTCTCAAGAGGCCTGCCTGGGGGAAGAGACCCTGACTGGTCCTCAAGTCACCCATTATCCCAGGAACTCGTCATACTGTTCCTTCTAATATGCAAGTGCAGCCCTCTTGGGGAAAACTGTCTAAAGCTTCTTGTGCCATTTGGTTAATAAAAGTGTTTCCACCTTTAAAAGAAAGTTCTTCCCAGCTTCATTGTTCTATAGTCAGTTGAAGTGAAGGGGTATGTACATTTTTTCCCTCTGCTAATGGGACACTGCTGTAAGATCCATGCCCCCAGGTTGCACTTTAATAAATGGTACAGTTTTCAAGAACAATGTGTAGACTACTTCTGTGCTTCCCCCTCTCCCTGTTTTAGTGCAGGCACCAAAAGAAAAGATGCTTTTACTTACATAAAATTTGCTTATGCAAGGCACAAGGACAGGACCAGAGTGTCTCTACTGCTGCCAGCCGCATCGTAAGCCTTGGTAAATCAGAGGAATGCCACGAGTACTTGAACAAAAAATTGACAACACCAAAAAAATCCAGGTGGAAATTGAAACTCTTACGAGCCATAGTGCCACGAGAAATGACATTTTTATTTAAGAAAGCCCATAAAATATTTACAAACTTTCAAAACTCATGAGGCAGCTGGATCACAGGTGATGTATTTGCCACCTCGTGTGATTATGTGTCAAACAACCTGAGTCCAAGTTTGTTGAACCTGAGATGTGATTACTAGATCTATCACTTTTTCTCAAGCATATCCAGGTTGCATTATCAAAAAACTTGCCCCGTGCCTACCCCTGCCTTTTTCTTTACAGTTATTCCATCAGTTTTGTTTTTCAAACAAACACAGGTAGATGGTGATGGATACTGAAGTATCTTTATCTGGCCAAACACCCCTCTGTCCTTCAGGGCTCTGTTCTCTCTTGCTGCCAGCTCCCCATCAAGGTAGGCCTGATTCCCACCCACCCCACAGATGACTTGTGATCTGTATGGATCAACCATCCATTTCACAGCCTGAGGCCTTCCGGGGAGCAGCACTCAGCATGGCTCAGCTGCAAGAGCAGGGCTGGCAAGCGAATAACTAAAGCAAAATGCTGCAGCTGATTAGAAAAAACACAGGGTGCAGGCCTTGCCCCCACTGGGCCTCTGGAGGTACAAGCCAGGGTCTGCACAAACTCTGCTATTGCTAAAAAAAAAAAAAAAAGAACCTGAAAAAAATATCCTAAAATTACAAAGGGCAAGCACTTCTCCCTGCAGGTACTGGCAGAGCTGTGCTAATCTACAAAAACCTATCTATGGAGCTCTGCCATCCCTTTCACAGCTGTGGGAGATACTGAGACACTTCCACAGTATCTCAGAAGTTAAAAAGCAAACACCAAGAAAAGTTCAGCCTTCTAGAATCCGTGTTCTCCACGTGGAGGGCAGGAGAGCTCACTCACCCAGCTGGAGGGAGAGAAACAGAACGGGCATTAACAGCAGCAGAGCCACCCTCCACGGCAAGCCCTGAGCCCACCCAGCCCAGGGAGCCCGGCAGCTCCCGGGGACCTCTGCGCGTCCCCAGCGCCGCGAACCGCGCCCCGACACTGCCACCTGCCGTGCTCCGCGGCTGCCATCACCCTCCTTCCCGTGCCAGCGCCAGGGAGACATCCCAGGGGAACAGTGTGGGATAGCCCCTGGCGCCCCGCTCCAGCCCGCTCCTGATGGCACCTCCTGGGGTGGGATAACCAGCAGCTGCTCAGTGCTTGGAGCCAGCTGGGGCAGCAGGAAGGGCCTGTCCCACACGAGTGACCCATTTCTGGGATAACTCAGCGCTCTGGAGCCAAACTGAGTGAAGGGAAGGGCAGTGCTAAGTGACATTGCAGTGACACCATACCCTGCTGCCTGGCAGGGAACAGGGTGCTGAGTCCTGGGACACAGGGTGAGCCCAGCCCCTCTGCAGGTGGCTGCCAGTGCTGCCCATGGCAAGGCTGCAGCACAGGGGTGTCCTACAGACCTGCAGCTCCCCACAGCTGTGTCACCACTGTGGCCCAGAGTGGCAGGATCACAGCTCTGACCACTCAGACTCATTCTTGGGTACCGCCACATCTCACTACATGTGTGTCCTCTCCCCTTCCCAGACAGCTGAAGCCCTGGCCTCTACCCCACCTTGCCCATGAGCTGCACAGAATCCACCTATGCTGAAGCTCCAACAGTGAACAAACCAGATCTGACCATTTCTCATTGTTGCTCTCCTAGGGTTGTTTCTCAGGGACAATTCCTTTCCCCTTCCAGTTCTGCCAAGCTCTGGGGAGCCAAGGAAGTCGAGAGCAGAGAGCTCAGGATCAAGACATTCAGGATGTACAGCCATCAGAGCTCAGGTCAGGCTTTTCTTCCCTGAGGGCATGATTAACCCCAGTCTTACTGGCACAGCTCCCTGAAGAGACTGCAGGGAGGAGAGGAGCAGTCACAGCTCTCTGTTCCCTGGCTACTGTCAGAGAGGGGCAAGCAGAAGCTGTGACACCCCCTCAGGCACACCTTAGAGACGACTGACGTTCCCTCCTGACTTCCAGAGCACTTCAGGGAGCCTAGCAGACCACAGGCAGTTCAGAGCTAGGCCACCCCTCTGGGAATAACCCAGGCCAGCCAGGGGGGCAGCAGAGAGGCCGGCTGTGATTGCACCGAGCTGTTTGACAGCACTCACCATTTCATCAATGTAGTTGTGGAACTGCTGGTTCATGAAGTCCACAGTGACGTTGAAGGCACGGTGTAGAAGGGAGGGCACTGTATTCACAATTTTCTTAGTCAAGACCATTGCTAGCACCAACATGACCCTCTCCTGTTCCATGTCTGCGGGGATGGCTTGTGCAAGCTCTCTCACTACCCTTGACATGTGCCGCATTATCTCCTGTATGGAAGGAGGAGAGGGATCTCAGTGCAACAGCTGGGGGAGAAAAGGGTCTCAGCACAGCCTGCCAGGACTGCTGGTAACAGATGTGCTTCTTTCAGCAACCACAGGATGTCCCTCCCCTTCCTCCCAGGCAGGGCAGCCTGCCTGCTACATACCCTGAATGACAGTAAGGATCACTCTCTCTGAGCTCAGCTGCTCACCCAAGACAAAATGAAAGGGAAGCAGCACACCACCACTGGAAAATTTAGACAGCACCTTACCCACTTAGGATGCAACAGCCCCCTCCTCCCCAGGGTTTGCACCGAGCCTGTCAAGTCCTGAAATGGTAAAGGAATTCTGGGGCTCCCAGGAAAGGACAAACCACCACAGCGTAGATCTGGGCTACAAGCTTAGGTGGGGACTGGAAAAAGGCAGAGGAAGTTTCACAGAAAAGCCTTCACAGAAGGAAGAGCTAGTGAAGGTGTCCAAGCCTTGCTCCCAAGGTCAGTGGAAGATCAGTTTTCCGAAGACAGAAGAATATGCACACACTAAGCTATATTACTAATGTGAAGAAGCAAGGTCAGCAACTAGGTTTATATCTCAGTCTTATCAAAGACTAAAAGGTTAGGCAATAAATTTGAAGATCTGGAACTTAACTGGGTAGAGAGCAAGGCAGTGGGAGGGAGGAATGGTCAGACTTTGCTGGAATATGTGTAGTGATAAACCCTAGTAGAAAAACCCCACATCACAAAAAAACCAACCAAACAAAAGGATTCGTTAAAGTCATTCAATCCTGCCTTTTTGGCAAGAAGGTGGGTCCTCAGTTCTACAAGCATTAGCTTGTAGAGCATAGAAAACTTCATCACAGACAGAGAAAGCCAAACAAGCCAGAAAGCCACAGTTACCTTGAAGATGCCAAGAAGGCTCTGTGGAAGCAAACTATGGCCCTTGATCCAGATGTGGATCTAATCCTTAGACATCCTTCTTTTTCCTTTTTAACACAAGAGACTTCCAACTCTATTTCCCTTGCAGAGCAGCAAGGCATGTTAGATGCTGGGCCAACTGCATCAAAGAGGAAGAGGCCACCTGGAGAGGCCACCCCAGCAGGTCACCCATCCAGGCCAAACCCCCCTGCTACTCCTAGCACTGAGCAGTTATGGCACTAAAAAAGGGTCTCATGACTTGCTGTCTCTTCAGTGTTCAGTAACAAGCACAAGTCAAGGTTCCGGCACTAACCTGCTTGTTTTACCCACATGACAATCAGCAGGCACACAGGACTTGGCACCAAAGTCCAAAGATCTTAAGGACAAATACTAAGCCTTAACCAGACAGTTAATTTTCAAAGGTAAGTCACTGGGCCAACAGAACAAGGACAAAATGCCTCTGAAAGTCAGTCCTTTTCCACAGCTACCCACAGCTGTAATTACAGCATCTGCAGAAAGGAGATGAGCCCAAGGAACCAAATTTACACAGTAACTTCTGCCACAGGCTACAGAATCACCTCTAACAAATCTCCAAATGTAAGTGTTTGGGTTGAATTTTAAGATGGCAAGAATTAAATCAGCAAAATAGCAAAGATACAGAAGTCGCAAGCTTGCTGTTTTCAAAGTCACAGCAGGAAGGACGCACAACATTCAAAAGGGGAACTGCTAGCCAGGTGGCTTTTCACTCACCTCTCTGGAGAGATTCTCATTCAGAAAGTGCTGCACTAGATCATTTACTACATTTCCTTGGACATCTTTGTCCAGCTTGTCTCCAATCTCAGCGAGCTGAGCAGCGATGATCCGGATAACATCTTCATTTGTTGGAGCATCAGCCTCTGCCAACACGAAGCAGGATTTAGTCCACAGGCTGCAGCCAGACCAGGTTCAGTGCAGGTAAGCTGACCCACAGCATTTTGCTCATCTCCATTAGCAACCACCTTCTCATAGTGTATTCATGACAGCTCTAAACACAACTCCTTTACGTGAACCCAAGTTGCTTCACAGAGACAGTGCGCAAACAGGGTTTTTTATCTATGGTTTAGATAAAGTGCAGCCCAAAAAAATCACTGCAGGGGATATTAGAACATCTCCAGCCAAAATCTCAACAGAACAGCAACAGCTACATCCTGTCCAGAGAGGGGAATTGAGAAACTGTGCATGACCTTAAAAGTCTTTTCCACCCTAAATGATTCTAGGATTTATTGAAGTGACTGTTGTCATGACTTGTCTCTTAAGCACCATCTAAAATGGAGCATCTCATGGAACAGTTTGAGTTGGGAGGGACCTTGAAAGGCCATCTCGTCCAAACCCCCTGAAATAAGCAGGGACATCTTCAATGAGATTGGGTTCCTCAGAGCCCCAGCCAGCGTTAAATGTTTCCAGGGATGGGGCATCTACTACTGCCAGTGAGCAGCCTGTGCCAGTGTTTCACCACCCTCATTGTAAAAATCTTCCTTGCATCTAGTGTGAATCTGCCCTCTTTCAGTTTAAAACCATTACACCTTGTTCAATCTCCTTCAGGCAAAGCTTCCCACAGTCACTTCTGGCATGAGACCTACACAAATTTGTACAAGGGGGTCTATTTACTGCAGCACTTCCTCCTCACCCTGGTTGAGGTCAATGTGCCAAGCTGGCACACCCTGAGCAAAGGGCAATAGCCACCCTGCAGATGGCTAGTGAAGCAGGAAAAGGACCAGAAACCTTTTGAGTGAGGAACAGTTTCCACCACAGTGGTGGAGCAGAAAGGGATTCACCCAGTACCAGAACACGACTTGTTCCAAGATCCCAGCCCCAGTACTGACACTGCCTGAGGAGCAGCACGAGGCCCAACTTAACTGCTTTAATATCACACTTCTTGAGGGCAGCTATCATGAGAACCAGCTTTGTGCCCTTGTCCCGTGTGCAGACAAAACCCCGGGGTTACGGGTGCTCTAGAAATCCATGGCCAGATAAAGTCTGTCTTATCCCCAAGTGTTAAACTCCCAACCGACAGCCACACTGTGAAGTTTCTCAGTGGAGAAAACACTACTCCCTCTGAAACAGTCAACAGCCAAGACAGGAAAGGGGGAAAGAAAAACACCATGTTCAGACAGACATTTGGGATGGAGGAATGCACACTCACCTAGCTCACCGTTCTGCAGGTGGCCGCTCCGGTTGCCGTCACACTGAAGTTCAGAGTCATCATCAAAGCCTGGTCCTTGGAGACGAGGCACAAGACCCCCCCCTAGGTAACGCTCAGGCCCCCCCTGGCGACGAGGCACAATCCTCTCTCGGTCAGACAAAGGTGCCAGGGACCACAGCTGCTCTTTGAACTGGCAGTCAGAGGATGCCTCCAGGAAGGTGTACAGCAGGGCATGCTCCATCTGGAGAGATCCATTGATCGGAAATGTTAGGAAATCACTGTCAAGCCCGTGTCCCACTCAAAAGCTCTGCACATACGCTGTTTTCCAACCCTGAGCAGGTCTCTGTGGCCTCCTTTGGGCATCCCCAGTAGCATTAGCAAGATTTCAGCAAATGCATGCTAACTCCTGGATGTGCACCCGCACTGAACTGTCCCATGGTGAATGACAGATGGCTCTGCTCTTACCAACTGGCGGTGGAAGAGTCAGTTCACCTTCTCCTCGCACTCCCAGCTGTGGCAGTGACAGCAACCCTGATCTGAGCTCCTCCTCTGAAACACAAGTGTATGCAGCAAAAACCATCCACTTCCCCCACTCAGACATCTCTGTTTGGAAGGATTTTACCCCTCTCTTTGGGCACTGGGCATTGTATTTCCTGTGCATAAAGAAGGCAGCAGCTCCCCACTTCAATGTAATCAGAGCAGAGCAGTAACAAGGTGGGAAACAGAGATAGCAGATAGCATAAGCCTGCAAAAAAACCCAAGGTTCACATTTCTTCTCCCTCTCCGAAGGAACCTCAACTAGCTCCATAATAAACCTGTTCAGCTCCTCGTGCAGAGCCAAGCAGCTGCTCACAGTTATGCAGACTGTCTGCCTGTAAGAAAATACTTAGGCCTAATTTCATCTAGGGAGAAGAAAAATGGTTAAAGAAGGATGGCTTGCTATGCCAACTGCACAAGGTGATCTATGTGCAACCAGGATGAACTTGATAATTGATAGGGAATTTTGGGGAGTGGAACCTTGCAAGGCCATCTACCTAACCCTATCAGTAACACCATACAGGACCCACAGTGCCTGGGCAACAGTAGCACAACTGGGAAAAATGCACAGAGAGTAATTAAGGATGGGTTGTTTACTTGAGAGGAGACTGGGAAGAGAAAAGGAGGAACAAAGTCAACAAAAAGCAGAGTTCAGAAATGGAAACAAATGGAAATTAAGGTATATGATCAGTCAAAGATGAACAGAAGGCACATCTTCCATGATCTGAGCATGATGTTTTTACTTTAGTGAAGTTCCCCTGGTGACAGAAGCTCTCTGGGACACCCTCCAACAGTCCCCTTCAACAACCCACTGGACTAGTCATCAGCTTTATCTCAGATAAACTTTCTATCAGGTTATGTTTAAAAGGCTTGTGGGAGGGCAGAGCAGAGGGTTAGAATTGTATCCTAATACAAGCTGGGGTGAGGGAGGATGACAGACATTTCAGTAACAGTTCAATGTAGTTAATCAGATTTAAGTGTGAAAAATAGCACCTTCATAATTGTGTTTAAGGTTGCACAAAACAATGCAATAAATTGATCACAGTGCTGTGCCTATTAATTTGATTTATTAGTTTTAGCAGTTTGTAGCGTTATCAATAAACATTGTAGTCTCTTACATAGCTACATCTCCAGCCTGCAGTTTCAAGGGGGAGTGCCACAGAGAGATAACAAGGAAGCAGCTTGCAAACTACACAGTTCCATCCACTCCTCTGTGTTCAGAGCAGTGTCAGGGCCCCTGCAGGAACTCTGAGAAACATGAGAAGGACATGAGCCAACACTAGTGCACAAGAGAACCACTGGTCACTGCAAACAGCTGACTTCAGCCATGCTTGACTCTAACCTGTTGCATGATTGATTGAGAGACAGAGCAGCTCTTGTCACCCTCCGCTTCAGACCAGAACTCCTTGTCCTACAAAAGAGTAAGAAGAGTGTGAAAGAAAAAAAATAATTGCATAAATCCACATCTTGCAGCAGTGCTCGTGTGTCTGGCCATGTCTCACAGAAAATGACCTTTTTAGTGATGCACATCCATATTTCTAGAAAGCTGGCAGTCATGAAAAAGGGTTGAGAAATCCACAGCTGCCTCAGTGAGAAGGGCATGTGAATGTGAGTAAGGGGCATGAAACTCCTTCCTGCCACAGACATGTGCCAGACACTGGAGCGACATAACCTACAAGTGAGGCTTTAAAGCCAAGGTGGTGCTGGGGAGGAGAGGGACAACCCTCACACAGTGCCAGAGGTTGGAATGGAGAGCAGTGTTACCAGAGAGGAATTTGAGCACCTACTGAGAGCAGGTGAGCTGCTTGGCTCTCATGCACAGCAGCACAGTCTGTAGTGAAACACTCAGCTGACACCACTGCACACCTGCAGGATCTCAAGTGCCTCCCCCTGCCCCCGCGCCAGAGATACATGTGGATACTCAGGCTCCTTTCAGTACTTCCCAACAAATGCCAAAAATGGGGGGAAAGCACTAAAGATCCCAGACAGATGGCCTGCTAACCTGGGCTAGTGATGAATGATCCCGTTTCACAGTAACAACCCCTCGTAATTGTGTTTTAAATAACTAAGTGTGCTGGTGGAGAGGAAGGAGGAAGTGAAAGCAGAAATTAATTCAATCTCTGAAGCAAACCACAGTAATATTTCAAGAGACCTGCCCAACTTTTAAAGGCTCTTAAAAGTCCAAGGGCAAAACACAATCTCAAATACATTTAAAACACACAATAGCCCACAGGCACTGTATTAACCATGAGTCCTTCTTTTCAGAGTTGTTATGTCAGACTAATGGCTAAAACACAGGCTTAAGCCTTTGCTGCTTTGTATTTCCCTCTGTTCCATTCAAACCCCCATTGCTGCTACTCACCTCTACCCTAAAGAGTGCTGGCTGGGGAGAGTGCAGTTCCCTCTGTCCTCTTCTCTGGGACCTGACAGAGTTCTGAAACAGGTGAGAAGTGACCCTTCTCCTGGGTTTGACTTTGCTGGAGGAGAGACAGATGTTAATTCAGGTTAGAGAACTGGAAACAGAACTCTGGGATGAAGAGGAAAGTGGGGATTTAGCACTAAGTCTGTGGCAGGACTTTGGCTTTGTGCAAACTCCTCAGGAGTTATCCACACCAGCAATATTTCTGTAGGTTAGGTAAAGCCTCAGCTTGCACATATTCTGGTTTTATAGATAACATTTATTTTCAGTTCGAAGTAATTCAGACCAAAACCAAGGTGTCCATGTTACAACTGGCAAACAGTGGATATCCTGTGCTATTAACTCCTCTTGAGTTAAACACTACTTCCTGAAGCATCATGGCTTAGACCACAGGAAGCCTGAAGTAGTACCAAGCCTCCTCTGCCCACATCCCATTTGCTTGGAAAACCCCATTCATCACAGCAATATCAGCACTGCCATCCCTACCCAGCCGTAGCCTGTGCCAAAAGCTTCGTGTGGCACCACAGCAGGACTCCACAGCTGATCAGACAAACCCATGCTGGCTAATTTGGGCTGGGAGCAGCCAGCTGACTTTATAACACAAGTACAAACTGAACAGAGCTGCCCGTCTTTCAAGGTTCAAGAAGCTGCACCACCCTCTGATCACATCACCCTTCGTCGTGGAGGGGCAGATGTTCTCCCAGGCTTCTGGCAGAAGTGATGCAACACAAGCCACTCCAGCTGCAAGCTGCACACAAGTGGCCAGATGTGCTGGTGAGGCTGCCTGACTGACCAGCACCAATGAGATTCCTCACTCACCAAAGCCCTACAGCCAGAGCTCTTCCTGCCAAACGCAGCCCAACAGTGCTGGGGTGACCTACTTTTTCTCATTGTTGAGAATTCCTGTAAATTGCTGGAGGGAGAGCTGAGCATCGACAGATGGTGATAAATGGACTAAATAAAATATCATCCTATAGAGGGCCCAATGTAAGCTTTTCTTACAGCAAGAGGATGGAATAGAAATTGAAGTCAAGACGCTTCCTTGGGGGTTTGCCACCTGACACATTTTTCCAAGGCAAGCTCAGAATGTGGCTTTAACACCCAGATCCCCCACATTTTTTTTCACACTGTTTAATACTGGCAGGAAACTCATTTGGTTCAGTCTGAACACTCATGGGAAGAGGCCACCAAAAAGAGACACACTATTGTCTTTTCCCACTCCTTGCTTTAGAAAAAGAGGCGCAGATTGTTCCAGCCTGGGAAGGAAAAGCAACACACTGCTGCATTCCCAAAGCAGAAAATACAAGTCAAACAAAGCAGCACAGGTTTATTCTGGGCATGCCCACAAAGCCAGGCCCAGAAAGGCAGGGAACAGCAGCTTGGCACGAGCCTCTGCACCATCCACACCAGCTTACTTTACTGATAAGAAGCTGTGAGAGGAGCTCAAGCCCGGGCATGTTCCACACATCAGTTCCTGGAAGTGTGCAGGAAAGGTGCCTGTCTGTCTCTACAGATTCAAATACTGTGTTTTGAAAGCCCTTATGATTTTCAGAAAGAGGCAGATGCTCACATGCTGGTTAAAACAAAAAAAAAAAAAGTCCTCCCTGAGTGCTGGTTGCCCTGCACAGGTAGAACACCTTGACAAGACCTCAGTGCAGGGAGGAGAGACCTACAACGTGTGTGGTTCTTCCCGCAGGGATCATCTCAGC